>NC_061865.1:28611975-28944059 GCF_907164915.1 Impatiens glandulifera
TAATGATGTTAGATTGATTGTATTGTTTAGATGTTGAAGTGTAAATCATTTTTTATGTTATTAATTTCTTTCAGGTATAAATGACAACTCCGAAGAGCTTTCAGACAGGATTTTTGTAGTCACAACTCAATTTCTTAAGAAGAAAAAAAGAAATACGGGTAACTCTTCATCATAAAATCTAGTGGAGGATATTCTTGAGAATTACTTGTCTATACCTAAAGATGTTCAAAATCTTGCTGAGCCCGCACCATCCATGGATGAAGGTACAAATACAGAGTCTTCCAGCTCCCAAAGAAGGCAAGGAAGCAACAAGAACTTCGAATAGACCAAATTGACGACTAGTTGAGAAAATGTGCCTGTCACATTCGACCCAACTGATAGGAAGTTGTTCTGTAAGAATAAAGTTTTATGAAGTTAGTATTTGGGGGCTACTATTCGAGAGCATAATATTATTCCAGATTGTACAGTCCATTGGCGTCATATCACCCCCACCACCTTAGATCTTCTATGGAAGACTGTAATCGTAAGTTAATTATTTTTAATATACATTTCAGTTTCAAATTAATCATTTGTTTCTTATAAATCGTTTATATTTCAGGATAAATTTAATTCAAATGATATTGAGTATCAAGACGACACATTGAGACAAATGAAGACAAGGTGGAAGGATTGAAGGTACGAAATAAAGTCACCAAGATAAGGCCTCACGATGGAAATTTGGACGCAATTAGGGTGGATAAGCCTAATGAAATGAAATAACAAGATTGGGAATGGCTGCTGGAAAACCATTATTTTACCGATAAATTTTAGGTTTCTTCTTTTAAATTTTTTACTTCATATAAATTTTTAAATCTAACATTAGATATTAATTGCATAAACGAAGCGATAATAGCATAGAAAACAAAAAATAAAATAAAATATGCACATCGGTCTAGTAGCAAAGCATTCACACAGCTACAAAGAGAAATGGTAAGACTTTTTGTTTTCAAATAAATTAAAATTGAACTTTCAATCTTAGGAAATGCAAGTAGGATCAACTCCAAGCGATGAAGAATTCTTTTCGGCAACTAGGACCAAAAATGATAAATCTGTTGATCCACATGTATTTAAGAAAGTGGTAAGTATATAAAATATATTTACTTTACATTTTATTTATTATTGGCATTAACATATTTTGTTGTAGAATGAACTAAGACATTTGCAAGTTGAATGTCTCGGCATTTCTTTTGTCGATTTAGTTGAACAAGTTTTTGAACAAGATAATGAAACAAATATTATGATAGGATCAGTTTTAGCTTCTCAAGTTCGAGGCCCAACACAATCCAAAAATAACTCTGTCGGGACAATTTGACAATACAAAGAAGACTCGATGATATGGAAGAGAGGATGAGGGAGGAGACGGTCTAGATGGAAGACATGTTGAGGGCTGATGAGGGAGGAGATGGATGAGATGATTCTTCTTATATCACACTATGTGGCGGTAGTTCATCAATCAATCCTATTGTGTTTACACAATTTACTAAAGTCGGTCAATTATTGGGTCAAGGTTCATCGACGACAATTCTACCCGTGCAACCCCAATAACAAGACGATGATGATTCTAAGTAAGAAGACGCATATTAAATGAGAACATTTGTTATGTATAATTAGAATTCAAATTTTGGTGTAGTACTAATTTTTATTTTGGTGTAGTACTAATTCAAATATGGTTTAATTTTAGTTCAATTTCATTTAAGGGTTTATGGTTTAGTTTGGTTTTATTTTAGATTTTGTAATATTAATATACAATTTTAATTACATCGATGTTATTAATTGATTATTAAACCAATCGATGTTATCATATAGCCTAATACCGATTGGTTATTAAACCAATCGGTGTTACCATATAACCTATATCGATTGGTGAATAACCAATTGGTGTTCCTTAAGTTCGTATTACTGTGAGAGGTTCTAGCGATCGGTGACGATCATATTACATCTAATCGGTATTATCCTATATCGATTGGTGATTAATGTATTACCGATCGATTTATCGATCGGTTGAGACCCTATTTTATTAGTGCAAGTGGTTTAGTTTATATTTTATGTCCAATATTTGAGTTGTTTAATATTGTCAAATATTGTTGGAGAATGCATCATGATGGATGAAATGAGTTTTGGGCTGCCAATACTGTAAGAAAATCAGTATTATACATTGTTCAATAAATAAACTAGATTGTTAAATCAAATTAAATAAAAAAAAGAGAGAAAGAGTAATTAAGAAAGAAATAATTAATTAACTTAAGAAAATAAGTATGATATATTTTTAATGATGTGGTCTGAACAAAAACTAAGTTGTGATTAAATAAAACTAAGATGTGAGTTGAACAAAACTAAGTTAGGTAATTTACTTTTGTGCAGCTATAGATCTAAATAAGTATGCATTTTCAGACATGGTCTAACGCAAGCGCAAGTAGACATCTCAAGTCTTGTTGCGCGAGTAGACGTCGTCTAACTCCTTTAGACGTGGTCTAGGGAGTGCGCGAGTAGACGTCGTCAAACTCCTTTAGACGTGGTCTAAGAAGTGCGCGAGTAGACGTCGTCTAACTCCTTTAGACATGGTCTAAGGAGTGCGCGAACAGACGTCGTCAAACTCCTTTAGACGTGCTCTAAGGAGTGCACGAGCAGACGTCGTCTAACTCCTTTAGACGTGGTCTAAGGAGTGCGCGATCATATGTCATCTAACTCTTTTAGCCATGATCTAAGAAGTGCGCGAACAAACGTCATTTATCTCCTTTAGACATTGTATAAGAAGTGTACGAGCAGACATCGTTTAACTCCTTTAGATTTGGTTTAGGGAGTGCGTGAGTAGACGTCGTCTAACTCCTTTAGACGTGGTCCAAGGAGTGCACGAGCAGACGTCATCTAACTCCTTTAGACGTGGTCTAAGGAGTGCACGAACAGACGTCGTCTAACTCCTTTAGACGTGGTCTAAGGAGTGTGTGTAGTTAGATGTCATCTAACTTTCTTAGATGCAGACAGAAGAAAAAGTGTAGTTAGATATCATCCGACTTGATCAGACGTCCGAAGGAGCGTCTATTTCTATACTCAGCTCGTCTACAATATTCGTTATCAGTAGTCTAACAAGCCAACTGGCCTTAACAAATGAGAAATTGCCACGTACGCTATTATTCAAATTTCCTGCCTGTGTTGTACTATCCAGTACAGCACGATCTTAGAGAATATTTGGCGCACTATTAGTCTGGTACGACCACAATCCCAATTCTTATGCCCTACTATACTTTTGTACTATTAGTAGTCGTCCAACGAAAATAGGACCCGAGTCCTAATAGAAGATTCGACAGTTGGTGTACTTCATGAATAAATAGATGCCCAAGGACAATGGACGAATATCGGATCCTTACGAATTTTCTCTTGCTCTCTGACTGCTTAATCTCTCTCAAGCTCAAGTGCAAATTACCTGTTGTCTAGCTGTGATCATAATGTAAATCATGTAATGTTCTTTTTGTGTGAAATTTCAGTATTTTAAGTTTAATAGAGGTTGTTCTATCCAATAGAGAATTAGCTAGAAGTTCAGAAGTAGGCAGTTGTTAATTCCTATAGTTTTTGACTGAGTTTGTGTAGTGTGTTCTATATCAATCAAAGTCTTCTAGTGAATATTCTTCCTGTTGAGGAAGAAGGGGTGACGTATGAGTTTTATCTCTGAATATCCATAAAACTCCCTTGTTCTTACTTTCTATTGATTGCATTCATTTGTCTGACGATTCAAATCCAACAAACTGTTCCGCACTTGAATCTCTTCAAAAGTTTTTGAAGATTTGCGAAGAATAGAAATAGATTTTAACGTCTAACAGAGTTAAAATTGAATTGAAGTTATAAGATGTTAACTGTAGTTAGACCCCCGTCCAATAAATTTAATAGTTATTTTGTTGAATACGTACATGTTTGTAAAAATGAAATGCGGTGAAAATGTAAATACCAATGGATGAAGTGAAACATTTTAGAGTTATTTGGAAATCTTATTTGTGTAATTTTTTGGCATGTTTTTTTATTTAGAACATTAGTGCTAGATTAATTTAATTTGTAAATTTATAATTTAATTTGTAAATGTATTTTTCAAATTTGTAATGAGTTATGTTAGTTTACAAAAAATTGATCATATAAAAAAATTGGACAACGGATTAAGTATATAGCTCACAAACACACTTAACAATTTAATTAGGCGCAAAATTTGTCGCTTGACGGACTCGAACCCATTAACTTTGGGATAATATCAATATTTTAATATCATTAGGCTAGAAGAGGAGATTTTATCATATTATTAATATTTTTTTGGTTATTATTTATATATATCAAATAGAGAATCATTTGAAAATGAATTCAATTGAATTATAATATTAGTTTTTGAACTAATGCGCAGAAGGTTGCAAAGTTTATACGAATTTAATGCAAAATTTGAAAATATATTATATAGAATTATGCAAATTGTGTATTTCGAATTTTTCAAATTAAGTTGTAAAAGTTATTGTTAATAGTATTGCAAAGTTAAGAATAAGATAATTACAGACATAATTACAGTATTATCAATAATATAATTTTAGTTGTGACAATGCGAAAAAAGTTGCAGATCAATTTCATAAATATAATGTAAATGATAATGCTATAATATACGAAAATATATTAGTTAATATAAGTAAAATTTCAAACTAAATAACACAAATAAAATTGCAGATAAATTTGTAAATGATAATGCAAATTATAAATATATATATATATATATATATTACAAAGAGTTTTGTATTACGAAATTTAATAAGGTATTGGAAAGAGTATTGCATTATGTAATTTTATAAGGTATTATAATTTTTTTTAATTTACGTTTCATATAGATAGTGTATGTATTACAGTTTTTGTTTAACATAAAATTGCTCAAGTATGTTTTTAATGCAAAAAAGTCTTCGGGGGCACTTGTTGCGAATCAGACTTTTTTGTAGGGATAATGTTTGCAAAAAAAATAAGAAGTGCAAACGATTAATGTGTTGTGATCTAAAGATCAATATATTATAAAAAAAAAATTGGTGATTTCAAGATAACTAAACAAGACAAAGATTCTGATACCAAATATAAAAAATCTTTCAAACTAAAATTGATTTAATGAATTTAGAAAAAAAAAACTTTATGAACATTAAAACGAATAGAGGAAGCGTGATTGAATCAAACCACTTACCTTCAACCATTAATTGTCTCTGGATAATCGCCAATGAACTTTAGCGATTTTCCCATGAATGACGACTTTAACACAAAGTTCAAAAGTCTTTAGAGATTCTTTTTAACATTTTATATTCCTTAACCCTTAATGGTGCAAGTTCTTAAAGAAAAAAGAAAAAAAAAATTAGGCTTAGAGATATTGAAAGATAATAAGTCCTATTTATAAATTATTTGTTATATGAAAGGAAATCTTACATCTCAGTCATCTTTATTGTATAGCTATTTTTCAGGATCTTTAGGAACATGAACATGATTGATGTCTCTGCGAATTTTGTAAATTCTCTTTCAGTTCAAGTTTCTCAAACTCTCCCACCCTTCAAAAACACTTAACTATTTTAGCTGAAATGCTCTGTTACATAAACACTTTAGTGTCTTTGTTCACTCTGAAGGGAGAGGCCTAATGGTAATATATATTTTAAATATTATCAATTTATCCCTCCCTGTGCGAGGGAGAACACATAAGATTCCCATAACAACAGAGGACCTCAACTCTAATTATTTTATATTAACATGCGTTCTTAGATGGTCTAGATAGATTGTATTTGTGATAAAATCTTTGAGAATAACAGTTTTAGTAATCAAGCTTCAATTTCACTAATATTATTCTTACAAGATAGGGAATTTTTGTTATTGTTGTTTTTATAATATTTTTTTAAAGAACTTAATAATTTTATTTTTGTTTTATATTATTATCAAGCTAATTTGTACAAGTTCATTTACCCATGTGAGTAAGTGACGAAAATGGGCCTATAATAATGTATATTGGTTGTGGGTGAGCCTAATCATTTGTCTTGTTATATATATCATCCATTTTAGAATGCTAAAACAAATAATAATAATAATAATAATACCTAACCAACAAATATTTTAATTACGCAATCCTCCTGTAATCTCTTCAATTATATTTAAACAATACAAATGTTTCTTTTTCTAATAATTTATACTTCAATCCACTAGTTATATAACAAGCTTATAAATTGCTTTTACATAAAGTGGCAGCATTTTATATTTAAGTCAACAAGATCTGTAATATGTTAGAGCATTATCCTCATTGAGATCTGAGAGGTGTGATTGTTCTCAACCTTCATTGGTGATGCCAGGACAGGGGAGAAAGACCATCCATATTTTGAAGCAATAACACCCATTGCTATTATTATTTGTTTGACCATTTAGATGAAAAGATTATGAAAACAACATATCAAAGGCCAAGGCTGGTTAGATTTTTAAAGATTCCCCTTTCTTTTTGGAAGGATGATATTTAATCTCCTTGACAACTTTTCGATTTATGTTTGCAAATACGAATTTCTACAGATTATGCATACCGAATGTTCAGCTTACTATTTAATTTGTTGTTCATTCCTTAAATAGTAACATCCCCCTAAGAACTATCACTAAAATCATGAAGATGGTGTTATTAAATTCATATTAAAAGGTAAAATACAACCCATGTCTATTAATCAACGCAAGAAAGTATGTGAATCTTCTTGCTTCTTGGGGATGTTAAATATTTCCTTTGTGACGAGACTAATGTAATTGTCATTTTAAGATGAAACTAATGCAGTTGTGAGAGCAAGGCAAACTAATTCGTCCAATAAGGAACCAAATCAAGAGAATTGATAACCTTAGTGAAGCAGATGAGTGACTGCTCCTTGGAATTTAGAAAAATTATCGAGAAATTTAAAAGGAGGGCAAAACGAAAGAGGCAAATGGACAAAAACATTCAAGTTTGAATGGAAACACAAAAGTTTTATTGTGTTGTTAACTACAATCTAAAAAATAATAAAGTTGAACATGTGCACAAGAGGGTTACAATCAGCATTGATAGACTTGATACACTTATCAAGACTTTATTGTCCTTCTCTACTCTAAATAGTTTCATTTTGTTAAATTTGTGACAGTTTTTATTGTTACTTGGTTTGTAATGATAATCGACATTAGTACAAAGTTACTTAAAATCTTTACGGGGATGGTGCTTAATGAAAAAAAGTAATTCTTTTAAAAACAATAATGAGACTTGTTTTCTTTGTTTTTTTTTAATTTTCTATACAGACTAGAATGACAACCAATCTATTTCGTCTTTCCTCTTCTAGAACTCTTGGTTTCTAGCTATACCAACCCCACCCCACCATCCGAACTCTATCCACTAGTCTTGAAAAAATACTTATTTATTAATTCTTTTTTACTACATAAATAAGGCCTTGTTCATTATTGGTTATTAGAAAAACCAATTCAAAATTAAATATTATTTCATTCCCTTCTTATCAATCACATCACTTAAATCATTAACCAAAATATTAAAATACTTTATATTTTAAATTTTTATTTTTTATTTTATTTATATATATCAATATCCTTTAAGACTTTTTACAAAAAAAATAATCATTATTTTCTCAAAATCATCGCCCATCATTTAATTTTTCTCTCTCTTGGTTTTTAAAAAACCCACAACCGAACAACCTCTAAGATTTCATTCATGAAAAAGAAAATATTAAAATGAGCATATTATTCTAAACAAACACTTTTTTTTTTTTTTCTCTCACAGAGTCGTACAGGTAACCACCACCCAAGATCATGCGCGCACATAAAATGGTGAGACCATTTAGAAGAAGTCTCAATGGGGGATTGAAGCTGAATGAAATAATAATTAGTGGGTAGAAATTAATATATTATTATTATTATTAAAACTTGCAGCTCCCTTAATGTCTACGAATTAATAATACAATTGGACCTTTTTATATTTAATCATGGTCAAGTTTGAAGATCTGATATAGAAATCATATATAATAGCAAAAGTCAACCCCTAATATGTATATATATATAGATTAAGTTTAAGAAAACAGTGAATTGTTTTTATTTCTTTATTTTATTAAATGTTGATTTCCGATTCACCTTCGGATTGTGATTAATATGCGCGGGTTAAATACATATGCCACAAATATACTTACCCAAATAATAATTAGGCGAGCAAAATTGTCGCATAACGAGCTCGAACCCAGAATCTTAGAGAGCTAAAAATATTCACCGCTTTCTATGGCTTAAATCAACATAACCATAGTCAATAAATAATTGATAAATTATTTGGGCTGAGTAAAAAAAAAAAAAAAAAAGGTTGAAAGTTGTATAATTTTGAGTGTAAGTAGGAATTTATATATCTATTAAACTGTTTCAAATGAAGCTGTTAACCAATCTCTTACTTGTTAGGTGAAAGTCATTACTCTAAATTACCTTTCTAATTTCACAATAAAAAATTATTTTCTAAATTTTACTCTCTCTAAAAATTTATCTTTAAAACAATAATTAATATAGAAATCAAATAAAATTTTAATTGTTATTTTATTTTTTATAAGAATAAATATTTTGAATTAATGTTTTTTGGTATCTATATTTTTTAAAAATATATCAAAATTCCCACTTGTAAGAGCCATTTCTGATAAAAATATGCCATTTATTTACAAACGTGTGATGGAAAGAGTGTGATTACATCAACGGTGGGGACGGACGGCTATTAGTAGGCCACGTTTGAAATAGATGAAGAGTAATTGTTTACTATTTTTATGACGATTAGAAAATATATATGTACCAAATTGTAAATTGGTGTTTAAACTTCAATAATATTTTGGTCAAAGGCCTTCAACATCTTAATAATTCAATTTTTGATAATAAACTTTTATATATATATATATATATATATATATATATATATATATATATATATATATATTTTAGATGCATTTTCTGTTATTTAAAAAAAAATATATTATAATGATATAAATATACCTACCTAATTATATAATAGGAATCATATATTATAGTACCTCAAATACACTAGTCTCATTTACAAATTTTGATAATGTATTTGATTTTTATTAAGAATCTCTTTAAGAACTGATTATACAGACAATGATTATATGATTTTATTACATCAAAATTTAAAAAATATTAAAAACTAATATAATAAGTCTGTAGTACAATTATGTTAATATGTTTGTGCATTAATTTTTATATAATAAACTCTCTATATATATAATATGACATTTTAATTTTTAAAGTTTTCGAATTGTCGGGTCGAGAGCTGTAGTTAATTTGGATATATATGTGAGAGTAAATGAATATTTTAGTCGGATTGTTGGTTGACCCGCCCATATATATACTTAAAACAGTTAAAAATATAATTTAAAATGCAACAGGTGTTTAGAAATTGCTACCTAACAAAAAACAAGTACAACCCTTTAATCAATTAGGCTAAGAATACTTTATATTTCAAAATCAACACAAAATTTGATGAACGCGAAACATTTTAACCTTATAAGTTTAACTTTTTAACTAATTAATCTATATATATATACATATAATAATAATAATAATGCTTAATTTTTAAAGTGTCCGGATTGTCGAGTGGAGAGTTGTGGTTAATTTGGATATATATGTGAGAGTAAATGGATATTTGGGTCGGATTGTGGGTTGACCCGCCCATATATATACTTAAAACGGTTAAAAATAAAATTTTAAATGCCATTTGTGTGTTTCGAACTTGCAACATAACAAAACAAGTACATCCTTTTAACCAAGTGTGATTGGGATGTGGTTTGTCGATAGATAATAGACCGGTATCAATTGAAAGTAGTTAAAAAAAACTATGAATTAGTAACACTAATTTGTTTTAATTTGTAATATTATTTTAAAATATAAAACAATGTAAATTATAGTTGAACTAACAGAGAGTTCATAATTGTAATGGTAATGTTAGGTTTTTATATGTAAAAAAAGAATATTATGAAGTATACATATGGCTAATGGAGTTCAACTTACTTTTTATTTATTTCTTAGAAGAAACAAAAAATGTAGTTTTATTAATAATATAAAGAGACAAAAGAAAAGGAGGGTGGGTCAAGCAAAGACAATTGCGGAGAAGGTGGCGGAGAAGGTTTCTCCACTTGCCATCTATATATTTAATAATGATGAAATCTTTGAATTCTCAAATGGTGTATAATTATACAACTGGAATCTTGCTAGAATTTTGTTTTCTCTAATATATATAAATATATATATATATATATAAAATTGATTCTCTACCTAGCTAGTTGACACCTTAATATTATATTAATTTTGTTATTGATTAATTTATGAAAATAATATCTTATTTATTAAATAATTTGATTAAAAGTGTAAAAATAAATAAATTTATTTAAAATATTATATTTATGTCTATTACCTTGATAAAAATATGTCATTTTTATTTCTCCAACAAAAAAAATTGAACACTGTATTTAAAAAATAAAATAAGTATCATATTTATTTATTTAATAAAATAATAACAATAATAATAATATTTGACATTGTATTTGAGAAAGAGAAAATATTAAGAGAAAAAATTTGAATAAGACAATGAAGTTTAATTGAAAAAATAATAAAATTAATTTATTTATTCTCACTTCGTATTTTTATTTTTTATTTTTTTTATAAATGTTATTTCCTCTCACATTCACAAAATTTCAATTCAAGATATAATACATACACCGTCTATGAACTTGTTTCTAAATTAATAAGTCAATTAAATTTTAATAATTATAAAATAATTAATTGTTATTTTATAAATTAAAAAGTAATAAGTTATTTGAAATTATGATTATGTTTTGAATTTTTAAATAAGATCAATAACATACTATTTATTTATAATTAATGATATTTTTAAATTAAATATTTTTAAAACATGATTTTATATTAAAAGTTTTAATAAGATTTAAAATTTTATTATTTATTTATATAAAATTTTATATATAATATATTTTAATCTAAATAATTAATAAAATACTTATGAAATAAATACCTAATAGACTAAATAATAGTAATTTAGAATTAAATATTTTGATACATCAATTTTACTGTAAAATTTGATAATAAGAATAATAATTTTAATATATATATATTTATATATATATTTCTTTATCAAATATTATTAAAATATATAATGATTTTTTTTAATATTATTAAAAATTTTAATATATTTATAACCCCTAAAAATCCTCTCGTATCTTAGCACGTGCTTCGAGGTCATGTGACAATACGAGGGGAGCCCGGGGTAGCTCAATATTCGGTGATTTTAATGTTTTTTGCGTGCCAAACATTCTTTTTTTTTAAATAAAACATTATTTAAAAAAAATACTGATAGTACCCGATAAATTCTAAAATTAAATATATAAAAATAATTAATTTTATTTAAATTTTAATAATATGGGAATTTGTTAAATTAAATTACGATTTGATTTGAAATTCGGTTTAAATTAATTAAACATGATTAATTTAAGAAAGATTATTTATTTGAAGACATAATTGCCAATTGATTTTAGAAAAATCAATATAAATGTGTATGTGTACAAACGTATTTTGCACCAGAGTTTTATTTTTCGTTCAAATTTTGGTGATGCTCGGGAAAGGGCTTTCATGCTTCATTCTCCGTATCCGTCCGTAAAAGTCTCTACTTATAAAGTTGTCTTTTGAAAATCGGTTGTAAAATGTTTGAGCTTTAACCAATTATTCTTTCGATCCTTGTCATGTTTATAGGTTTAGCGTTATTTAAAGGATTAAAACATCAATATTTAAAGGATTATTACTAAGGTGGAAATACCTGGAAAAATATTAAGCATTTTTAAAAGCATTAGAGTTTAAAAATAAACACCAAACAAGCCCTTGTTGAAATATTTTTGTGGATATATCCCAAAAATATTTAAAATACATTTTCTAATTTTTTAGGATTTTTAGAAAATGATTTCGAGTCCAAAAATTACGAAAATAATTTGTATTTTGAAAAGTGTAACCAAACAAGCCTTAAGACCGGAGTCCTAAGGTTTGGGTCCGATTTTATCGGTCGAAGTTTGGAGACCCTCGGCTTGGGCTCGGAAGCACTTGGTTTGAGGACCAGACTCTCTCGGTTGAGGTGCTAAGGTCTCTCGATACTTGGCTGATCTTAGTTCACTCCCAAATGTTCAAATTTAAAATAAATAAAAATGTAATAGCAAACCCCAAAATTGAAAACTGTGTTACAACCATTTCATTGAATGGTTCCAAGTGCTTAAAAGTAAATACTTGATAGAAGGGAAACAATCAATTTCTCATGAATGTCTTTGCGAGGAAAACTATTATTTATTTACTATCATTCTTTATTTACTAAAACTATTATACAAAAAATAGAAGAAAAAAAGAAATATTGTATAAGAAGATCACAATATGATCATTCTCAAGATTCAAGGTTATTCCTTTCACACCGCTAGTAAATGAAACCATTTCCTCAACTTTCATCTTACCGTTCTAGGTGTAAAAATCTATCGGTTCTAGGCTAGCCTTAGGCTAGGTTTCTCGGTCCTATACTTGGGAGCTCTCGGTCCAAATTTCATTGGTTCTAGATGAGAATCCTCTGTCGGATTCCTTTGTCCTAGCTCAAGAACATCGGTCCTTGGTCTTAATTCTATGTCGATTTTCTCAGTCCTTGGTCTCGATCTGGATAGAGGATCCTCGGTCATATCTCTCGGTCCTAGACTCACATATCATAGTCTTCAAGAACACAAGAATTCATTTATTAAAATTAGTGTTTTTAGCTCTGATTATTTGATCTAAGAACTTTGGTAGCTTCAAAAAGCTCATAGGAACATGTTTATCATCGTCTCAAGGTATGGATCGACCTAAATGATAATCAATTTGTTCAAAACATTTTTTTTTATCAAAAATAGGGTTTTTGATTTGAAGGGTATTTTGAAGTGAAATGTTCTATCTAATAGCTTCCTTATAACACATATACTTGATTGATATCAAAACAATAACACTGGCTGTTCATTTTGACTAATTTAAGAAATCAAACATTTCATTTTATTTTGAAAAAAAATGATTTTGATGAAACATGATTAGGATGGATCAAAAATGATCCAAATGTTTGCCCAATATCATTAGAATCATGTTGGGAAGCTTTCTAGGATGTGATTCGATCAAATTAACCCAGAACAACAAAGCCGTTTTTTATTTTAAAAATTCAAATTTAGGTTTTGTTTGTTAGATCGATTAAATCGTAAAATTACATAAACAACAAGCATACCAGCTTCTGTAATTTGAAATATAAAAATTTCAAAATCAAACTGTGAATATGAATTTGAGGATGATTGGAACCTTACCAAGGATTGAAGAACACTCTTTGATCCTTATGAAAGCTTTCTGGATGCATAGATCCAAGCTTGATAGCCTTAAACAAAAATTTCGAAAAATCCGAAGCTTTTTAGCTTTAATGGCAGATTTTTATTTTTTTTAAATAAGGCTTCTGTGTTGGTAGGTTGTCTTTGGAATGACCTTAAGGGAGGTATTTATATTGTTCCAAGGTTGAATCTCCTAGTGGCTTGAATTATGTAAAAGTCATTAATGGCTTTTGGTTGTTCTTTATAAGTCATCACTGGAATAGGGTGATTCATCCCTATTTTGATAGGGTTCACCATCGTAGGATGATCATTTCAGGTTTTAAATGAGCCGAAATGGTTGACTATAGAAGAAGTATCAAAAAGGAAAAATCATCCACGACTATTCAAGCTTATCTAGATAGAGGTCACGTTGGAGACGTAGATGGCACTCAAAACATCGTCGTTTTGAGCGTTTCCAACGTTTCGTTGGTGTTCTATCATTGCTCTATTAGTTCCTAGCATCCCGTCAGCGCTCGGGGAGATGGACATTTTTTGTTCCACTATTTTGCGTGCATGCTCCTACTTGGCTACATCCGGTTGTGTGTAAGAGCCTGGAGCGTCGGATGAGGACCCATCATTCATCTAATGGACGAGGCTCCTTCTGCAACAAATCAATTTGTTTTCGGCTACACCCGATTACAAATATATATATATATATATTTAAAACCTTAAGAGTTTATTTGAAATTGATTTTTCATTCACCATTTTAGCTTTAAATTTGATCTTTTTTAATACACAAAATATTAATATTAATATGGCAAATATTTTACCAATATATTTTATTTTATGGTATATGTTTAGGATTTAAATAAATAATTCTTTTAGGTGAATTGGATATAAAATTCACTCTTAATTATTTATTATTGTCCTTTAATTTTTCTACAATTATTTTTAGACATTATGGGTACAACATTTATCTCAAATAATATTTTTTTATTTTGGCCTTGATCCTTAACTAATTTGACTAATTTACACATTAATTAATCATAATTAATTTAAATAGGTTTTGTCCTTGGTGTTAATTATTTTAATCTTATTTATTTAAAAATAATTCAAAATAATTATTTTGAAATTATAAATTAAGATTTTTAGTGTTTATAGGGTGCCCCTCTCGAATCGAGTTTGAATACAACAAACTTGTTTTTGAAAATAATGATTCGAGTATGAAATCTAACACTAAGTTATCTTGTCCAATTTATAACGAGGGAGTTAGGAAAAATGGAACTTGTAGCGTGTTGTTGTTGGAGTGACATGTTGATGCTGTGTCTAGTAGTTGTCGAGGTACTTCCTGTCGTTAATTTTAGGAAAATCCTTTCCTTGGTGTCTTAATCTTAACAAGGATGATTCTTGTGTAACCTATTTTTACCATACTTGACAAAGCATCTGTAAAATCCATGGGGTAATGGTAATCATAGGTATTGAAATATCAATTCTTATCTGTCATGAATATTTATAGATGATTCATGTTATAGTCATATACAAATGACTAAAGAGTTAATGTTAAGGAACATGCATGGAACATGAAATTTTTAGTAAAGTTTAATGTGAATTACTAACAAGTAACTTCTAAGGGGTGATCATTAACATATGATCATGGTATCGTTTATGTTTATCGCGAAAGTTGACAAACTTTCTATGAAGATCACTCATAGGTGATGTTGAGAATGATCATATATAAATGATTATGGTGCTATCAATAGGTAAGATTTCGTATCAGAAATTGGGAACATAACATCATTGGGGTACCTATCGGAAGATAGGACATTGAATGAAACCGAAACAGAACAGTATTAGAGAATATAAACTTCATTTGGGTACCTATCGTGAGATATCATTTTGAACAAAACTTTGTGAGATTACCTATCTGAAGATCATTCACATGTGACGTTGAGAATGATCATATATAAATAATCATGGTGATATGAACATATAAGCTTTCGAATCGGAAATCGGGAACATAACATCATTGGGGTACCTATCAGAAGATAGGACTTTGAACGGAACCAGAATAGAAAAATATTATAGAATACGACATTCATTGGGGTACCTATTGTGAGATAGGATTTCGAACGGAACTTTGTGAGATTATCTATCTTAAGATAGGATTTGAACAAGATTTGTTGGATTAAATTAAACAAAGAAAAGAGAAAATTGATGAAGAAAATAATAATTAACTTAAGAGAATATGCACAACATAATTTTGATAATGTGGTCTAAATAAAATTAAGTTGGATTATTTATCGTTGTGTAGGTACGGATCTAAAGAAGATTATATTTTCGGACATTGTCTAATTCCTTTAGACATGGTCTAAGGAGGTGCACGAGTAGACGTCGTTTAAACTCCTTTAGACGTGGTCTAAGGAGGCGCGCGAGTAGACGTTGTCTATCTCCTTTAGACGTGGTCTAAGGAGGCGCGCGAGTAGACGTCGTCTAAACTCCTTTAGACGTGGTCTAAGGAGGCACGCGAGTAAATTTCGTCCAACTCCTTTAGAAGTGGTCTAAGGAGGCGCGCGAGTAGACGTCGTTTAAACTCTTTTAAACACGATCTAAAGAAGAAGTGTAGTTAGACATTGTCTAACCTTCTTAGACATGGTCTGAAGAAGAAGCGTAGTCAGACGTGGTCTGAAGAAGAAGCGTAGTTAGACGTCGTCTAACCTTCTTAGACGCGTTCTGAAGAAGAAGCGTAATTAGACATCTTCTAACCTTCTTAGAGGCGGTCTGAAGAAGAAGCGTTGTTAGACGTCGTCTAACCTTGATCAGACGTCCGAAGAAGCGTCTGCTTCTCTACTCAGCTTGTCTACAGCTCTCGCTTTCAACAGTCTATCAAGCCAGTTGACCTTAATAAATGAGCAACTTCCACGTATGCCAATATTCGAATTTCCCGCCTATGTTTACTATCTAGTACAACACGATCTATGAGAACATTCGGCGCACTATCAGTCTTGTATGGCCACGATCCTCATGCATATGTTCTGCTGTAATATTGTACTATTGGAAGGGACCGTGAGTTTTATTTATATATTTGAGACTGGGCCCACAAACATACGGGTTGCCTATATATCTTCTTGATTTTTTTATGAAGAGAATAATCAAGTCTCCGTAGTTAGGATAATGAGTCCTTTATCCATGTTGCAAGTTATACAAAAGTTGGGATTGCATTATGTTGAGATAAGCTTCTTTTGAGGTCGAGCTTTAAACCATTTTACAGATGCTTGTTAATATACAAAAATATCTTTTAAGTGCATCGAGATTAAAAGGATAGGTGACACTAATAGAGACATGGGTCTAACTATTGATGACAACTTCTGGAAAACAGTTTGATAGAAATCCTGTTAAGGATTAATATCACTTTATATTCTTCACAAACCTTTGCAAACTCTTGAAGAGATTCAAGTGCGGAAACGTTTGCTTGGGTTTGAAGCTAAGAACCAATGAGAGAATGAAGGACAGAATGTAAATGACACAGTAGTTTGTTTGTGGATATTCGGAGAAAACTCTCCTACGTCACCCCTTCTTCCAACCACCGGAAGGATTCACTATACTTTTGTTGAATCAAATACAGTTCACTGATCTAGCTAACTCTCTGTTGAACAAAACAACCTTTGTTCAACTTACAACACACTGTTAATGACTATCAAATTGTCAAGTAACTTATCTCTGAACTTCACGTAGTGATTTACAAAATACACTTGAGAATAAAAAAATCTAGAGAGAGAGTAAGTTGATTCAAAATTCAAGCTTCTGGAAATCTCTTGATTCAATGAGAGAGAGCTTCAACTTCTAACTTGTATTTTTCTATTATCCATCCATTGTCTTTAGGAAGCAATTTATTCTTGAAAAGCTTCAACGGTCGAATCCTCCTTTTGGACACGTGGCACGCGCCCATAGGATGGCCGCCTAAAGGACATAATACAACAGACTCTCTGCTTCTGGAATGTGGACGTACTGAACGGTAGTGTGCCAAATATTCTTCTATAATTGTCCTGCACAAAACAAGTAGTGGGAAGAATATTTACTTACGTGGAATTCATTCATTTGATGCAATTAGCTGGCTATCAGAGTGCACAGGAGAGAGTGAAGTAGAGTAGCAGACATGTAGTTGATGATGGGTAGACGTATGCTAACTTCAAACAGCTGCTGAAGCGAGGCATTAGACGTGATCCATTTGACTGCCAAGTCTAATGAGAGTTAGATGTTAACGTCTAATAGCGTGTTCCATTAGACCACCAAGTTTAATTGAGTTAGACTGCCAAGTCTAACTTTACATCCCATTAGACACCAAGTCTAATTGAGTTAGACTACCAATTCTAACTTTACATCCCATTAGACCACCAAGTCTAATGGAGTTAGACTGCCAAGTCTAACTTTACATCCCATTAAACTACCAAGTCTAATGGAGTTAGACTTCCAAGTCTAACTATATATCACTTCAGACTAATCTGAAGGAGTTAGACTTACACGTCTAACTTTACATCCCATTAGACTGCCAAGTCTAACTTTACATCCCATTAGACCATCAAGTCTAATAGAGTTAGACTGCCAAAGCTAACTATATATCACTTCAGACAAATCTGAAGGAGTTAGACTTGCACGTCTAACTTTACATCCCATTAGACCACCATGTCTAATGGAGTTAGACTACCAAGTCTAACTTTACATCCCATTAGACTTCCAAGTCTAAATATATATCACTTTAGACTAATATGAAGGAGTTATACTTGCACGTCTAAATTTACATCACATTATACCACCAAGTCTAATGGAGTTAGATTGCCAAGTCTAACTATATATCACTTCTGACTAATCTGAAGGAGTTAGACTTGCACGTCTAACTTTACATCCCATTAGACCACCAAGTCTAATAGAGTTAGACTGCCAAGTCTAACTTACATCCCATTAGACCACCAAGTCTAATGGAGTGAGACTGCCAAGTCTAACTTTACATCTCATTAGACCACCAAGTCTAATGGAGTTAGACTGCACATCAAACTACGTACCTGTTAGACGATACGTCTAACTTCATGCGTGTCTGCTCACGCGCATTGACTTTGAGATGTGCCTGCAAATTAATAAAACTATAATTATTAATTTTATTGGGTCAAATTATTTTGACTAAGTGTTGAAATAATTTACCCACTGATATTTTGATGATGAAATAATTTATAAGTTTCAATACAGGTGTATTGAGACAACATATCTCTAGACTTGGATCTAATGAGGGCCATTAGACCGATTTTGATCTCCATTCCGTATAAAATTAGACGCAAGTCTAATAGAATTAGACGCACAGTCTAACTCAAAGGAGTTAGACGTGCAGTCTAATAGATGTGTAAAGAATTAGACGGATGGTCTAATGAATACACGGAATTAGACGTGAGTCTAATAGAATTAGACGTACAGTCTAACTCATTGGAGTTAGACGTGTAAGTCTAATAGATGTGTAAAGAATTAGACGGATGGTCTAATGAATACACAGAATTAGATGTGAGTCTAATAGAATTAGACGTACAGTCTAACTCATCGGAGTTAGACGTGTAAGTCTAATAGATGTGTAAAGAATTAGACGGATGGTCTAATGAATACACAGAATTAGACGTGAGTCTAATAGAATTAGACGTACAGTCTAACTCATCGGAGTTAGACGTGTAAGTCTAATAGACATAATGAATTAGACGGATGGTCTAATGAATACGCGGAATTAGACGGATAGTCTAATTAGTGAAAGTTAGACGTGAGTCTAACTCCTTCAGACAAGTCTGAGGTAGAACTGGAATTAGACGCGTCAGTCTAACTCAGTAAGAGTTAGACGTGTCGGTCTAATGGTTATTTAATAATTAGACGGGTTGTCTAATTAGTGAAAGTTAGACGTGAGTCTAACTCCTTCAGACAAGTCTGAGGTAGAACCGGAATTAGACGCGTTAGTCTAACTCAGTAAGAGTTAGACGTGTCGGTCTAATGGTTATTTAATAATTAAACGGGTTGTCTAATTAGTGAAAGTTAGACGTGAGTCTAACTCCTTCAGATTAGTCTGAGGTAGAACCGGAATTAGACGTGGCAGTCTAACTCAATGGAGTTAGACGTACCCGTCTAATGGTTATTGAAATTAGACGCGAGTCTAATTATATTAGACCAGGCGGTCTAATAGACGTTTTTCATTAGAAGAAGTTGACTTATTTCATTAGACTGATCTTCTCAAATCCGTCTAACTGAAATACGTCTAATGCTCTGTTCAAGCAGTACGCTTGAATCTAGAATTTCTCCTATCCACATGTTATAACTGTACCCTACTCCTGCTCCACTTTCCTTTGAAGATTAGTACAACAGCTATATGCATCCAATCAAGGAATGCCACGTAAAAGAATTTTCCTCACATTACCCGTTTTGCAGGTACATCCCTGATGGAATATTCGGCGCACTACCAGTTCGGTACGGCCACGATCCTTGTGCTCAGAACCTGTTGTGTACAATGGAGGCTTTCCAATGGAAGAGCGCCACCTATCATTCTTGAAGATTCTACCGTTAACTCCTGCTCAGTATTTAATCAATCCTAAGGACAAGGGACAATCTGCCTCAACCAATACAAACGAACAAGCATTCTGATTTTGCAGAGAGAGACTACTCAATCATCTTGCTTACTGAACTTATTCTGTGAAGCTTCTTTCTGATTGTACTGTGTGTGAATCGAGAGAGAAAGCTAGAATCAAAGCACCTTAGCTGAGTGATATTCTTCTTCTTGTAAATTGAACAGAAAGTGTTCTGTTCAATAGTGAGCTAAGTCTGTGTAAACTGTATTTAATTCTTATCATCTTATAGTGAATCCTTCCGGTGGTTGGAAGAAGGGGTGACGTAGGAGAGTTTCTCCGAACATCCATAAACAAACTGCTGTGTTATTCTTTTCTGTCATCTTTTCATATTTCATCTTGTGCTTCAAACCCAAGTAAACAATTCCGCCTTGAATCTGTTTCAAGTGTTTACACAAGTTTGCGTAGAATAGAACGAGATATTAATCCCTAACAGGATTTCTATCAAAATGTTTTTCATAAGCCTTCATCATTAGCCAGAACCCCGTCTCTATTGATAAAGCCGATTCTATCAATTGATATCAGATCTAGGTTTTTATTCTCAAGCCTTTCCTGAAATATGTCGAACATACCCAAAGATGCCAGTGCTACAGCCATTCCAACTTTCTCTCGTGAAAACTACATTGTTTGGAAGAAAAGAGTTCGTGGTCATCTCTTTTCTCTTCATGATAACATGTGGAGTGTTGTCACAGAAGGTTCTATCAAGATTGATAAGGAGAAGGCCGACTGGACGGCTGATGAAAAGAGGCAGAACAACCTCAACAACATGGCTCTTGATGTTCTGTACAGATCTCTCGATGACAGTATGTTCAACTACATCATTGAATGTGACACTGCCAAAGAGGTCTGGGACAGACTCACTCAATTGTGTGAGGGCAACGAGCAAACCAAGGAAAAAAAGATCATGGTTTCCACTCAACAGTTCGACAGCTTCAAAATACGTCTTGGTGAAACAAAGAACGATTTCGACACCAGATTCAGCAAAATCGTCTCCTCTCTGTCCATCCTAGGCAAGACCTATAACAACCGGGAGCTTGCTATAAAGGTCATGCGTTCTCTTCCAAGGGAATGAGACATAAAGACTATGGCGATGAGAGAATCCAAAGATCTGAACAAGATCTCTCTCTTTGATCTCTTTGCTGACCTCAAGGCCTACGAGTTCGAGCTGAACTGTAGGATGGAAGAAGATCAACCCTCGTCCGTTATTATTTCCAAGGCGTTGGTGACTGCTGAAGAACCGCCAACTGCTCCGGACGTGAAGATGGCAGCTCATCAGCTGAGCAGCGATGCCATGTCTCTCTTTGTGAAGAAGTTTGGCGACTTCATGAAGAAGAGCAACTATAACTCAAACTTTTCAAATTCTAATGATAATAGAAAATCTAAAGCTAATGTTACTTGTTTTAACTGTGGTATTAAAGGTCATTATGCATCGGAATGCCGGAAGCCAAAGCGTGAAGATGCCAAGGATGATGGAAAAGAGCTGAAGGCTCTTATGGCTGGTGACGGAAAGAACAGAGGAAGCAGCCGTGGCTTGTAGTTCTCATCTAGTGAAAACGATGAAGAAGACGTGGCTTGCTTCATGGCCAGAGAAGATGAGGAAGGAACTCAGGAAACTGAGGTATTTGATTTCTCTTTCAAAATATTTTCAAGGGAACAACTGGTAGCTGCACTAAATGAGATGGTCATCGAGTACAGAAAGCTAGCAGAATCTCTAAATGAAACTAAACCTTCATCAGATTTAAATAAATCAAATCTGTCTAAAGAGGAAGAATCACATGTTTTTGAAAAGAAGATTGAAGAGATCTCATCTGAAAATGAGATACTCAAAGAACAGATTCAAACTCTTTCATCTGAAAACAAAAGGCTTTACTATGTTGTCTGTGCATGGACAATGTCTGGTGATGCTGTCAAATATAAGATCAGCATGTTGAAACCTGCTGGATCTAGATCCGGATTGGGATTTGAATAGCAATAATCCTAACTTGTCCTGCAAGAAGTCAAAGCCAAATGTCAAACTTAAGCCAATATGTTTTGTCAAAGGAAGTATGACTGACATTGAATCTGATCCCATTCATGAAGAAGTGGCTTTTAAAAATGAAATAGTTTATGTTCCACCAATTGTTAGTTGGCTTAAGAATAAGCTTGAAAAGGCTAATAAGTCTGGTAACTTAAAACCTGACTCTAAGTCAAGGAGTTTTAAAAGAAAACCTTCTTCAAAAGTCAAAGGATCAGTGGCTAGCAGGAAGTCATCTGCTAAGTCAAAATCTTATGCATTAATCACAACACAAAATGGGAAATCCATCAGAATAACTCAAATATGGATTCTAAGGGACTAATTGATCGAGGACCCAATTGAGTGTGGGTACCAAGATTTGTAAATAGTTTATTTTGTAGGTGATGCAGGAGGATAACAGGAAGGAAGCTAGAAGAGTACTCATCTGAGTACACAACTTGGAAGATCAACAATGGCACTTGCCATTCTGGAAGAATAATTTCTTTTATTTGTTAAAAATATTTTTGGTCTTTGGACCACAAAAATTGTTTATAAAACTCTAATGTCCATATTCATTTTTGAGAAGAAAAATTTCTTTGGAATTAAAGATATTCTCTAGACGAATATCATTAATCGGTCTAATTAGACAAGGTTGTCTAAAAGAAAAAGTATGTACTTAGACGTATTTTTACTCACAATCCATACATCTAAGTCTATATGTTGAGATTTTATATCCACGCAATTAGACGGACACGTCTAATAGACGTTAGACGTTTCTACGTCATGAGCAAAAGGATGCTCACGTCTAATAAACACACGTCTAACACGTGGTGTTTATGCGGAATTAGACGTACACGTCTAATAAACATTAGACGTACACGTCTAATAAACATTAGACGGTTTTGTTATAAACACGGAATTAGACGTATGCATCTAATACACTCATTCGTCTAATAGAAGCTATTTTATTTGTGAAGTAAGAAAAACGTCTAACTACGTGCCGATTAGACTGATTAGGGACAGCTGTCACACGCTGAGAGTTGTCTACTTTTCCCGCTCAAAATATCGAACAGTCATCTCTTAATAACATGAAGACACGTGTCTATCAAGTTTAGAGAAAATGACTGATATACCCTCATTTTTAATGATTACTTCTTGAAAAAGGACGTCTAATATTTATTAATGGGCCATACCCCTAGAATAGACGGTTATTCAGTATTTCCATTTTTCATCTATATGGGGACATTCCTGCATGATTTTGAAAACTTTCAATCTCTCGAAATCTCTAAGAACCCTAGTTTTCTTGCATTTCTCTCACTAAAACTCTCTGAAATATCGTATTGATTCACATTCTCTCAAAATGGTGAAGAAAATCACGCTCGGTCACTGTACTTTGCAGGTGGACTTTCCATCGGTGTACTCGTTTGATCAGCCGGATGTGGTGAAGATGTTCCAAACCCTAGAATATTCTGGTTTGAGGAAGTATCTGGGCGGACCGTTCATCTTCTATGAAGATGAAGTTCGTGAGTTTTTCAAAACGGAAGTTATGGTGGATGATTCCATCGTAGCAACCGTTAACGAAAAAGAGATCTCTTTTGACGAAGCGGTTTATGCGGAGTTCTTTGAACTTCCAACGGAGAGTCGTCTGTTCGACTTGTGGCTCCCTTCAGAAATCATGGAGGAAATGAACACTTCCTTCTCTGTTGACGGTTCTAAGATCCATGTGAATGGATATAAGAAGGTATTTAAACCCCACTTTATTCTCCTAAACGACATGGTGGCAAAGGCGCTGCAAGGGAAGACCGGCTCTTTCAATCTCTATAGTCAAGACCAGATTGACTATATGTGTGCCATTTCTAAAGGAATCCAAGTGAACTGTGGTCATACCCTGTTTCAGAATCTGTGTTACTCCATAAGCTAGACGAACAAGGAGAGTATCACGTATGCGGCTCAACTGAGCCACCTGTTGAAGTTTTGGGGTTCCTGTTGGTGAACCGACGCAGATTAACTCTACAAGAGTTTTTACTGCCTCTACGGTGGCCAGCACTCTGATGAGGATGAAGAGCATCCTAGACTTTGTATCTGGGGCTTCTAGTTTCCAGACTAGTGGAAGGCCTTCCACCCGATCAAAGCCTTCTGCTTCTATCATGTCAACAGTGGCAAAGAGAACCAGAACTGTGAATGAATCGGAGGCCAGTTCCTCCAGCATGAAAAGCCCAAATCAGAAGGACACGGAATCTGGTTATTCAAGGGTGAAGCATGGTCCAAGCGTACTTGCTGCAACCCCGATGACATCGTTATCTACTCCCTCAAATTTCTTGAGGAAACCTTCGAGGTCTTGTGCCTCAAAGGAGAAGAAGACCAAGGCGCCCCGCGCGTCTAAATCCACTAAGGTAACGTCTTCTAAATCTTTGGCCCCTGTGCCAAAATTTGTTGTTCCCGAAGTGGAACAAGCTGAATCTATTTTCTCTCCATTGAGAGAATTTGCTGAAGGGCCTGCTGTTGAGTCAGCCGGTCCAAATGATGAAACCATTAACAGGGCGGAGTCTCCTATTACTCAATCTGATCATGTAGCCGTCGGTGCTACAGAGTCGTCAAAACCAGAACAAGGTGTCGTTCCTACCCTTGTTGCTGGTGAACCCAACATTCCTGCTCCCAAGGATTCCTTGGTGGTCGGAAAGATTGTCTGTAGAGAGCTTCCTGTTGAGCTCTGTCTGAAACCCCAATCCGCCTTTGAACTGTTGCGAGCCAAAAAAGGGACAAGAGGTATTGTGATTGGTGAACCAAGACCAGCTCCAAAATCTGTAGAGGTTGTTGGAAAAGGGAAGTCCACTGCTTTTCAAGCTCCTGAGAAAGTATATGAAGCAAGAGGTATTGTTGATCTCATTCTGGATCAAGTAAAAGTTCTCTCCTCTGAAAAGTTAGAAGTCTATGATTCCTAGCGTACTGAGAGGCTGTCCTCTAAGTACAATGACTCTCTGTCCAACGCTGCCATTACAAAAGAATAGAAGAAGAGAGTAGCAAATGAGAAGAAAGTTCTGAAATGGGCAAGAACTTCAGATGTGGGTGAAGCGTTGAACAAAAGAGAACTGTTGGAAGATTGCATTCTTGGAAAAGCCCTGTTTCCAATTTATGAAGCCAGGAAAGCGAACTTCAACCCTGACGCAAAAGGAGATGATGTTGAAGTGAAAGTGTTGAAAAAGTGAATGATATCATGAAAAGCTATATTTCTGCTGCATCCAGATACATTCATGGCGCCGATTGCTCTGGCGTAGAACCGCTCAACGAAAAAGAGGTAATGGATATTCCAAACACTGATGAATCAGATGCTGCTCTCCTGATCGAATTCGGGAATCTTTCTTCCAAAGAGAGACGCATTCAAGATCATCCCGTGCAAGAGCTCCCTAAATAAGAAGAATGTATGGTAAATGTTCAAGAGCCTGAACAAGCTCTTAAGACAAATGTTGAAGAAGTAACCTTAGAAGATGTAGCAGAGGAGGCTTTGAAAGCTCCTATTGAAGAAAATGAAATTATAACCCCTGTTGCGAGAACAGAGGGTGTTCAAGAGAAGTTGGCTGAGGTCACTCAGCCTGAACCCACAAGAACTGAGGGGGAACCCTCTAAAGAGAAAGATGATGAAGAAGAAAGTTCCTCGTCTGAGGAGGAACAAGATGAGCAACCAAAAGTTGTTAAGACCTACTTATTTCCTGATGGCGTTGTGGGAAGTGTTTACGAAAACATAACCACTCCCCGTCACTATTCTGGAAGTTTGCTTGAAAGATTTGAAAGGGCTCAAAGAGAAATTGACGAAAAACAAGCACAAGATAAAGCGGCTAAGAATGCTGAATTAAATCAGCTAGAGCAATCCTTACAGGATCATACAAACTTTGAGCCTATTCAAAGTATGGCTGTAGAATCTGAAGAAGTGTCTTCTCGCGAAGGTCCATCTGCTGGAGGAAATAAAATGTTAAGATCTATGATGTCTATGCTTTCCTCAATGCAGTAGACTATGTGTCAGTCAATGATCTCCAGGGAAGAGGAAAGAGCGAATTTCAGCAACATTTTCAAGATCCTAACTGAGATGGATAAGACCTTGAAGATGAATACTTATGAGACCCATGTCTCGAATGTAAAGTTTTCAAATTTTCAACAGGAAAGCTTCAACCACCAAAGTGAACTATTTGACATTGAGAGGCACATCAATGACGAACGCCACAAGGAAACCTTGGATGAACTCAGTCTGGTGAAGAATCATCTGGTAGAAATGCAGGGTTGCATGAACAGAAATGACAATGAACGACAAGCTTTTGCTGAGAACATTGCCAGGAAGTTTCAAGCTAAGTAAGATGCTTTAGGCAATGCTGAAAGTGCTCACCCTCGACCAACTCAAGGTGAGTCAAGCAGGAGGAATGATGGTGTGTCAACCGGGACCAGATCCAGGCGGGCCCTAAATTTTGATGACAATCCCAGGCCAACCAAGAGAGGTGGTGGTCGAAGTGGTTCTGAGCGTAGTGGTAGAAGTGGTGACGGCCGAAGTAGGCTGTCCAATGTTGATCAAGGTGGACGTGGAAGTGTTGCTGAGCGTGGAGGAAAATCGAATGCAGGAGGTCGTGGTGGTCGCGGCTATCCTCATTTTATGAACATGCTTCCCGGGCAAGAGATAAGTCCAACCGATCCTCAAGTGAAAAGGGAAGAACAATGATCTCTCTTCTTTTACTATGTTTAATTTTATTGAACATGGTTTCTTGATAAGCTTTTCGAATACTGGTTCTTTTTGGATGAATGATGTAAGTGAACAAGGTGTTTGTTTATTTATTGGATGAATGCATGTCTTGTTATGTGTATGCAGGTTTGCAATTTTTACATCAAAAAGGGGGAAATTGTTGGATCAAATTATTTTGACTAAGTGTTGAAATAATTTACCCACTAATATTTTGATGATGAAATAATTTATAAGTTTCAATACAGGTGTATTGAGACAACATGTCTCTAGACTTGGATCTAATGAGGGCAATTAGACCGATTTTGATCTCCATTCCGTATAAAATTAGACGCACAGTCTAACTCAAAGGAGTTAGACGTGCAGTGTAATAGATGTGTAAAGAATTAGACGGATGGTCTAATGAATACACGGAATTAGACGTAAGTCACGTGTGTCTAATAGAATTAGACGTACAGTCTAACTCATCAGAGTTAGACGTGTAAGTCTAGTAGATGTGTAAAGAATTAGACGGATGATCTAATGAATACACGGAATTAGACGTACAGTCTAACTCATCGGAGTTAGACGTGTAAGTCTAATAGATGTGTAAAGAATTAGACGGATGGTCTAATGAATACACGAAATTAGACGTGAGTCTAATAGAATTAGACGTACAGTCTAACTCATCGTAGTTAGACGTGTAAGTCTAATAGACGTAAAGAATTAGACGGATGGTCTAATGAATACGCGGAATTAGACGGATCGTCTAATTAGTGAAAGTTAGACGTGAGTCTAACTCCTTCAGACAAGTCTGAGGTAGAACCGGAATTAGACGCGTCAGTCTAACTCAGTAAGAGTTAGACGTGTCGGTCTAATGGTTATTTAATAATTAGACGGGTTGTCTAATTAGTGAAAGTTAGACGTGAGTCTAACTCCTTCAGACAAGTCTGAGGTAGAACTGGAATTAGACGCGTCAGTCTAACTCAGTAAGAGTTAGACGTGTCGGTCTAATGGTTATTTAATAATTAGACGGGTTGTCTAATTAGTGAAAGTTAGATGTGAGTCTAACTCCTTCAGATTAGTCTAAGGTAGAACCGGAATTAGACGTGGTAGTCTAACTTAGTGGAGTTAGACGTACCCGTCTAATGGTTATTGAAATTAGACGCGAGTCTAATTATATTAGACCAGGCGGTCTAATAGACGTTTTTCATTAGAAGGAGTTGACTTATTTCATTAGACTGATTTTCTCAAATCCGTCTAACTGAAATACGTCTAATGCTCTGTTCAAGCAGTACGCTTGAATCCAGCATTTCTCCTATCCACGTGCTATAGCTGTACCCTACTCCTACTCCACTTTCCTATGAATGTTAGTACAACATCTATATGCATCCAATCAAGGAATGTCACGTAAGAGAATTTTCCTCACATTACCCGTTTTGCAGGTACATCCCTGATGGAATATTCGGCGCACTACCAGTTCGGTACTGCCACGATCCTTGTGCTCAGAACCTGCTGTCTACAATGGAGGCTTTCCAATGGAAGAGCACCACGTATCATTATTGAAGATTCGACCATTAGCTCCTGCTCAATATTTAATCAATCCTAAGGACAACGGACAATCTGCCTCAACCAATACAAACGAACAAGCATTCTGATTTTACAGAGAGAGACTACTCAATCATCTTGTTACTGAACTTATTTTGTGAAGCTTCTTTCTGATTGTACTGTGTGTGAATCGAGAGAGAAAGCTAGAATCAAAGCACCTTAGCTGAGTGATATTCTTCATCTTGTAAATTGAACAGAAAATGTTCTGTTCAATAGTGAGCTAAGTCTGTGTAAACTGTATTTGATTCTTATCATCTTATAGTGAATCTTTCCGGTGGTTGGAAGAAGGGGTGACGTAGGAGAGTTTCTCCGAACATCCATAAACAAACTGCTGTGTTCTTCTTTTCTGTCATCTTTTCATATTTCATCTTGTGCTTCAAACCCAAGTAAACAATTCCGCCTTGAATTTGTTTCAAGTGTTTACACAAGTTTGCGTAGAATAGAAAGAGATATTAATTCCTAACAGGATTTCTATCAAACCGGTTTTCATAAGCTTTCATCATTACCCAGACCCCTGTCTTTATTAATAAAGCTGATCCTATCAAATTTTGTGCCTAGTGAGATTCGAACCTAGGTCACTTGTGTGACAACTAGTGTACATACCACTACACCACATACGATGTTGATATCTATATATATATATATATATATATATATATATATTTATATATTTGATATGACTAACAGTTATTGAACTTAATTTCATCCATTTATTATCAAAACCCATTTCATCAATCATTAAAATCAAGATTGTTAAGTTATTTTAAATCAATTAAAAATCTTAACACAATAATTTCTTCCTTTTTGATTATTTAAGCTAAATTATTAAAACCAGTTTAAACATTAAAAATCTTAACCCAACAGGGATTTTTCTGCACAATAAACTCTTCACCTTCTAAATTAGATAGGCGAACAACTCCTACAAAGAGTATTTTCTTAAGTAGAAAGGGTCCTTCCCATTGAGTCGAAACTTGTCCCTGCGGTCTAGGAGTTCCATGATTCGTTTGAGAACTAGATCACCTTCTTTTAGATTTCTAAGTTTTACTTTTCTATTGAAGGTGTCTGACATGAGTTTTTGGTAGGCTTCGATTTTGCACAAAGTGTTTAACCTCTTATCCTCCATTAATGCTAGTTGGTCATATCGAGATTTGAGCCAGTCTTCGTCTATGACGTGGCTCTCTAAGAGTATTCTTAGAGTTGGAATATCGATTTCAATGGGTTGTACAACATCCATACCGTAAATAGAGAGTAAATAGTTTCTTCCTTAGATGTTCAAGTGGTTGCACGATATCCTCATAGAACGTATGAAGTTTCTCGTGCTAGTCCTTATACGTGTTGGTCATCTTATTGATGATCTTAATTATATTTTTGTTTGTCGCTTCGACCGCACCATTGGTTTGCAGTCTATACGGAGATGATTTGTGGTGATCGATCTTGAATTCATTGAGAAATTGCAACCCTTTTCTTTTGAAGTATTGACCATTGTTTGAAATTAGGGTGTGAGGAACTCCATATCTTGCAATGATGCTAGTTCGGATGAACTTTGTCATTTGAGAGGATTTCAAGACTTTATAAAAGGATGCTTTAACCCATTTGGTGAAGGATTCTATAGCGACGAGTATGAACTCATGTCCATTTGATGCACGGGGATAAATTTTCCCGATAATGTCGATGCTCCATGTGAAAAAGGGTCAGGGGATGTCATGTTGTAAAGGAGCAAGGTCGATGTATGCTCCAGGTTAGCATAAATTTGGCACTGATGAAAGCTCCTTACATACTCAGACATTCTTATTCGAGGTTTTGCCAATAATATACTAGATAAAGTATTTTCTTTGCTAAAGTCATTCCATTCATGTGTGAGCCACATGTCTTTGCATGCACTTCTTCCATAATTTTCTTGGATTCATGATTGTCTATGTAAAGCATGTTTTGACCATCAAAGATGAATGGTAAAGCCTAATGGCAATCCAAATGTAGTTGGTAAAATACTAGCGCAACGCCCGTCAATCCTTAACTCAAAAATGAGAAGGGTATTCTCCATACTCAATATACTTCGGGAAAATATCATCCCAAGGTTTAACAACATTCTCACAGGAAGTGCTACCCCGATTTAAAAGAAGGTCATTGCTTTTGTCGAATTTTCAGAGGTTTGACTTTGATTCAATTAGGAATTTGAGTCATGGCTGCTAAAGAAGCAAGAACATCTGCGAAGCGGTTTTGGCTTCTTTGAGTGTGAACAAGTGATACTTGATCGAATATGCTCATGAGCTTGCTCAAGTAGGCATGGCAGGGTTTCATCTTTTCCTCTTCCACTTTTCACATGCCATTCGCTTGGGATATAACAAGGTTAGAGTCATCAACAATGTCTAGCTTGGTTGCCCCTTTTTAATATGCCAATTTGAAACCCGAGAGGCATTCCTCATATTTGGCATCGTTATTGGTGACGAGATATTCGTTTTTTATTGATATTGGCTTGTATGTCCTTTTAGTTCAACTAATAAAATCTGAATTATGTAACTTGCTTTCTGAAAGCTCCTTCAAACATTAGCTTCCACGTCTCTGATGTTATACTCATAATTCCCACGCCAGGAATTCGAGTTCATTTTCTAAATCAATAATGATGGATTAGTCAGCAAAGAAGTCCGCCATAACACTTCTTTTGATAGACTTATGTACCGTATAGGCTATGTCGTATTCGGTTAACATAATTCATTTGCCTAGCCTTGGTGATAGAGGAGTTTGTTGAAACAAGAAATGGATCGAGTCCAGTCTTGATACCAATTTGATGGGGTGGGCCTACATGTAGTTACTCAACCTTTTGGTGACCCATGTTAAGGCCCAACAAATTTTTCTCAACTAGAGTGTAATTAAGGTCAAACTTAGTCATCCCTTTACTAATGTAGTACACATTCCTTTTGAGATTATCCTGGTTTTCTTAAGCCAAAAGGCTTCCTATGGCTATGTTTGTTACAGTAAGATAGAGAATGAGAGGAATACTGGCACGGGACGACATGAGTATGGGATGGGATTTTAAGTAATCCTTGATCTAGTCAAAGGATAATTAAACAATCCTCAACCTATAAGAATTTTTTATCTTTCTTCAGCAGCTTACACAACGAATCGCATGTTAATGATTACCGATGAATTGGGTAATGATTAGATTTTACCCAAAAATTCGTGGACTTCACTTTCGTTTCGAGGGATCGACATAACCTTCATTGCTTAAATCTTAGAATGATCCGCTTAGACACCCCTCTATGTGATTAAGAAGCCTACAATTTTACCAATTGTTACTCCGAAGGTGCATTTCTTTGGGTTGAGTCATAGCTGATATTTCTTGATTTGTTACAAAAATATTCCGAGATTTAGGACATGTCCTTCTCGATCCTTCGATTTGACAATCATGTCGTTGACATATACTTCCACTTCTTTGGGGATCATGTCATGAAGGATCATAGTGTCTACCCTTTGATAAGTGGCTCCCGCATTCTTAAGACCAAAAGGCATGACTCTATAACAGAAAGTTCCTACTTCTATTATAAATGTGGACTTTTCCTTGACTTGTGGGGTAATCATTATTTGGTTATACCCTAAGAATACGTCAATGAATGATAATAATTCTTGACCGGTGGCATGATTGACTAGTATGTCGATGTGTGGTAGTGGGAAATGGTCTTTAGGACTGGCCTTGTTCATATCCCAATAATCTACACACACATGTAATCTTGTCTTTCTTTAGGATGGGGACTACATTGGCAATCCAGGTAGGATATTCCACTACCTCAAGAAATCTAGCTTCAAATTGATGTCGAACTTCTTCACGGATTTTATTCACGATTTCCTCTTTCATCTTCTGAGCTTTTACTCCACAGGCTTAGCATCAGGATATAGAGGAATATGATGTTGTGTTATCTTTGGATCGATGTCTGGCGCATCTTTGTATGACCAGGAAAAAACGTTTTTGCTGGCGTTTAGTAGCTCAATAATCTCTAGACGTTTTGGGAGTTTAAACTTTGGCCAACGATTTGAGGATCGTCAGTCATATTTAAGTTGATTTCAATTGTCTTTTTTGCGGCGGAGACATTCTCATCCTCAATTTCTAAGAAATGTTTGGTTTTGAAATTTAAGTCAGAGTAAAAGGAAAGATCGTTTTTACTTAAATATTCAAAATCTACTTCTTCTATTACATCAAGGGATTTATTAAATGTAAGCGAAGATGATCCAAAAAATCATTATTTGTGTGTTTCTTACAATGTACAGTATTTAACATAATTGTACACATGAGAGAAGGAAGAGTTCTACTTTTATCGATCTCAGTATCGATGTATGAAAGGAAGTTCGTTTCTTGAGAACCAAGATAACTAGATTCTTGAACTAGAGAAAATTTATTGGGAATCCGAGCCAAGTTTTGGAGGGAGTCTCGCCAATAGTCCATTCTTTTCCTAATCACGCAAATAAAAGGGTTATGATTATAAGGACAATCTGAAAAGATTTCGAGACCTAGAAAACCTCTCTGTAAATGTAGATTGATAAAGGGTTCGGGAAGTCAAATCACACGGTGCTTTGTCCCTCACGGATGAATTGTCCATTCAAGGTTGGTGGAACAACTATGTGTCATTTGTATATCCTTTTCGTGTGTATTTCTTTTAATAATGTAGGGATGTATCCTAGACCGTGTCGATCCATATTATAACATAGTTGTGGAAATGAGGTCATGTCTTTGGCATTTAGGACTAAGCCCATTCTAGACAAATATCCCATTTGGCACATCATTCAGATTGTGGAGAGGCTAAACATATTAAAGTCAGGATGCTTGGATGAGTCTTTACCTTTTGAGAAGATTGGACATATCTCGAACCCTCTTAGTTGAAACTCAGATATGTCAATATGGGTAGACCCTTTGATTGTTGTGATGTCTATCGCGACGTTGACTGTGATGATTTGGTCGTTGGCGATGAACCTGGGCTTTTGATGTAGACTAAAACCTTGACTTGATGAAGCCCTAATCTTCCTAAGATCAAGTTATAGTCTGCATGTTGATGACATAAAAGTTAACCTGGAAGGGGATGTTAGCCACTCGGATATTGCACTTGAAGAAACCCATTATTTCACGACGAGAGTTGTCGAAACCTCTGACACACATGTCAGATGTTATGATCTTGTCTCGGGACACACATATCTTCTCAAGAGTCCTCCAACGACATATATTGAGAGCAGATCTATTGTCTATCGGGACTATTGGAACAATCTTTTCCTGTAGTTGCATAAAAATGTTGAGGGCTTTGTCATGATTTGTTTTGGCTGATGGAAGATCTCTATCTTCAAAGCCAATAATGTTGTGTTACGAGATAACGGATATGATCCCTACTAGCCCTTTATTGGTGGTGTTGGCATAGACGTTAGCCTTCCTTAACTCATTAAGGATTGCTTTCTTGTGTTCGATATAGTACATCAGGATTTCCTGAACGGAAATGTTAGCATTTGTTTTTTAGTTGATTGAGGAGGTTGTCTCCTGGGTTAAGAGCTTTGGGCTAATCCTCCCTTCTAGTTCTTACAGGAAGATAGGTGGTGGATGGAACATTGACCGTTTTAGTTTTCATGAAATTGGATTGAAAATCGGTTATACCACGCGTTGTCGCGATATCAATCGGGGCGTAGATGTGGGAAGTCGTATTTGACTTCTATCACTTAGAAGTCTCGTTGTAGTAGGCTTTGGACTTCTCTTTGGGCTAGGGATCGTTCATATTGATCTTTGGTTTAATGTTATGGATCAAGTCTAGTAACACATCATAGTCAAAAGATGTTTCGTTAGTGGTGAGCATATTGACTTTATGATTTTGTTAAAACGATTTTCAAACCGACCAACACTTACAAGTTTTGAATATTTATTCTAAATAATCAAAAAGGGAGAAATTGTTAGAAAAATTAAGTAAGTTCATTTTTAAACCGGCCAAACACTTCTTAAAACGATTTTCAAACCGGCCAACAATTACAAGTTTTGAATATTTATTCTAAATAATCAAATTGGGAGAAATTGTTAGAAAAACTAAGTAAGTTAATCTTAACCGGACAAAAGAACTTAACCGATCTTAATGTTCCTTTTGCAGGTAACCTCACCGGACCGGTTGAGACATCCTATCTGAAAGAGATCCGGACAATAAAAAAAATGGTGCTACTTCCCTAAACCGGATCGGCTCAAATGAAAAGTCGGAAGAAGCATTTTTTCCGGCTGGCTCAAAAGAATTCGAAGATTTTAAGGCCGACAGGAAAATATTCAAATCGATGAAATCTGTGAAAGATGACGTAATGAATCTCTTGAATGATGAACCTAAGATGGGTCCGTGATCCGAGTCAGAAGCATGCAACAAAAGCAATGATGAATAAATTATCCAAGATCTCAAGCAAATCTCTAAAACAGGCGGCCGACTAACGCATGTCGTCCATGTGTCCTAAATGGCAAAGCGTGCACGCAATCTGAACCTGACCGGCGCGGCTTCAGATGACCAATCCAACGGAGCGAGATAATTATGACCATTGTCATATTTTTCATATAAATATAAGCTCATGGTGCCAAAGACATATATGCATGAAATCACCACGAAAAAGTATTACATCACTATGTGAGTGGTGTAACCGACTAGTAGTAAATAAGAATCGTTCGGATTGTGTATTGTGTTGTGTAATATTCTAGTTAGTGAATATCCTTCTCACTGTTTGAGAAGAAGCGGTGACGTAGAAGATTCAACTTCGAACATCCATAAAATCTTGTCTTGTGTTCTTCATCTTTACATTCCGGCTTACCTACTTTAACCAAACCGAAACACCTAAAATCTCAATCAAAATAACAAATAACTCCATCAACCGAACCGGCTTTCTCCTTAAACTGATATCTCCTAAGTACCTTCCAAACCGAATTGTGTGAGTTGCTTCAGATTGAAACAGACATTTCCGCACTTGAACTCGGTTCAAGAGTCTATGACAATCTGTGTAGTGTTAAGAACGATTCTAATCTTTAACCGGATTAGTTCATGTGTGTGTGTTGTGTTGTAAGCGATTACCGATTAGTCGGACTCCAGTCCCCTATCGGCCATCCCGATCCTAACAGATTTAGTAGTGTATTTTTTGCTATTTCCGGCTTGGTGATCACAATTTGATCGATCAAGTCTTGTAACAAGTGTTTGAGGGCACTACAACTATGGGTAGTGTGTCCCTTTGCTTGGTGATAGTCGCACTAAGTGTTCTCATACTTTCCCAAGAAAGGCCTATATGTTTTTGGGGAAAGCGGTTTGACGAGATTCTTTTCTTAGATAATCTTCATTACTTGATTTAAAGGCATCACTAGGTCGTCAAAGACTACAGGGGTTTGAGTGTCTTGACAGGTGTACCCTTAGTAGGAGTAGTCCAAGAAACTTGTAACTTGAGTGTCTTGAATTAGTTAAAATTAATTATTGACTTTTTGTTTTTCTTGACAAGTCGTCGCTAGAATAGGAAGATTCATCCCTATATTGATAAGGAGAAATGATCACCATTGTAGGGTGATCATTTCAGGCTTTAAATGAGTCGAAATAGTGGACTATTGAGGAAGTTCTGAAAAGGAAAAATCATCCACGGTTGTTCAAGCTTATTCAGATGGTGGTCGCGTTGGAGACGAAGGTGGCGCTCAAAATAATGTAATTTTGAGTGTTTTCCAGCGTTCTGTTGGCTTTCCGTCAGCGCTCGTGGAAACGGACATTTACCATTCCCTGCTTCGCGTGCGTGCTCCTGCTTAGCTACAACCGGTTGTGTGAAAGCGCTTATAGCGTCGGATGAGGACCCAACGTTTATCTAATGGACGCGGCTCCTCCTGCAACAAATTCAACTTTTTCTGGCTACACCCGATAACATATATATATTATTTTTTTTAAAACATTAAAGGTCTATTTGAAATTAAATTTTTCACCATTTAGTTTTAAATTTGATATTTTTAAATATACAAAATATTAAAAAAATATGGTAAATATTTTACCAATTTATTTATTAATTTATTTTTATATTTTTAGAATTTAAATAAATAATTCTTTTTTTTTAAATTTGGATACAAAATTCTCTCTTAATTATTTATTCAATTTGCAATGATTTGATTTTTTTAGACATGAATAGAGTTGGACATCGTACATAAACGTTTGTATTCGACACGGACAAATCATGTTAGACTCTCAATTGTGTCGTATTGTGTCGTGTCTAAATCTATTGCGTGTCGTATCGTGTCTTGACCCATTCAAAATATTATGATTCACGGACTCTTTCGTGTCGTGTTATTCGTGTCCACGAGTTTATTCGTGTCGTACTAACTCGTGTTTAAATTCGTGTTTCGTATTATTCCGACTAGATTTTGTTATCGTGTCTTGACACTCATGTTAATTATTTATTTATTTATTTATTTATATATATTAAATTATATTGTTAGTATAATTTATAAAATATTATTATATTATTAAAGTTAAATTATTATTATATATTTTATTTGAATGTTTTAATAATAATTAAAATTTTAAAATAATTTAAAATTTTAAAAATAATATGTAATTAATAAAAGTAATATGTGAGATAATTATTATGAGACTCAAATTTCTATTCATATAATTTATTTAATATTTATATTTTATTTTAATATTTTTGTATATTTAATTTTAATTATATATATTATATTTATAAAATTAAATAATTTATAAGTTTAATTAAAATGTAAATATATTTAGAGAGACGTCACCATTTGATAATATTAATATAAAAGTGGGTAATTTGATAAAGAAAATTGGTGAAAAAGTGGGAAAGGTGGGTAAAATTTATAAATATATATGATTATATTATTAAAATAAAAATAAAAATTATTATCATATATTTATTATTTAATGTATTAATAATAATTAAAATTATAAATAATTAAAAAATTAATAAGTAATTATTAAAATAATATCGAAGAGAATTATTAATAGACTTACATTTTTATTCATATAATTTATTTTTTATTTATATTTTATTTTAATTTATATTATTTAAGTTAATATTTTATTTTAATATTATATTTTAGTGTGTTTAATTTTAATTATAAATATTACATTTATGAAATTAAATAATTTATTAATTGAATAAAAATATAATAGGTTTAGAAAATGTTTTTTTATGGGAAAATAGGTTTAGAGAATTTTAATGTGGGTAGCTTATGTCATTAGACTATTCGTTTCGTGTGTATACTCGTGCTCGTATCATGTCTATATTTGTGTCATGTCTATACTCGTGTCGTGTCCGTGTCGACTCGTAACCGTGTTTCAATCGTATAAACTCATAATCGTGTCGTGACCGTGTCGTCTTGTGCTTGTATCGTGTCAATTCAAAACCCGAGTGAGATAATATCGTATCATTTCGTTCCGTACAAATATCGTGTTGGATCGTGTCGATTCGTATTTAGTTAATTCATTCCCATACATAGAGTTTCGAATCATAAATTAAAATGTAATTTTCATTTACTAATTTTTTTAGTTTGATCATATTCTAGACATGAATAACATTTTGGATTCACACTTCGTAACCTAATACATAGAGTTTCGAATCATAAATTAAAATGTAATTTTCATTTACTAATTTTTTTCCATACACTGATTCCCATACAATGTCTTGTTTAAAACTCTGTATCAGAGTCAATTTGCAATCATGAACATCACAATTCCATTTTTTTTCGTGCAGTGTGGATTGGAGATAAAAAATATAATTACAAGTTTATCTAATTGATTTTACTGGTCAACCCAACGGAACGTTGCACTTGACACTTGACGGTCGTGGAATTACTAGGCTTCCTGATTGATTTGCCTGATGGGTTGATCCTATTCCTCTTGCAATTGCAAGAGCTTCCTTATAGACGTAATCTACACATGGTTTTAAGTATAGAACATTTTTGTTTTCCATCATGAGGATAACTCAGAATTCTTTTATAGTTGGGCACATGGTCCTTTCTCTCAAGTAATAAACTCGTCCGTTGTGGACCCACCTTCTTTACATTTGCATTATGAAAGTGAGGTTTTTTTTTGAAGTTTGTAGACTTCATGATGGGGGTTAGTCCGTAAATCTCATGGTTCCACTCGTTTTTGTAGAAGTTTTCAACTAATGGGATTAGCTCGACATCCGTCAGCATTGACATTGTATATGATTAGAAATTCCAAACATTTACAAATATGCGTTTGTTTTTAAAGGAAAGAACATGCTCAAAATGCTCACTTAAACTATATATGCATACACATAATATATATATATATATAGTAGTCACATAAGGGTTGTAGTGACGAGAAATTTTGGTTGTTTGGGCACGATAAACAACCGGCTTGGTGATAGTAACCTAGATTTTGTTCTAAAGGTAGAATGAGTAAGAGAGTCTCCTGCACCGATAGTGGAAGGGGTAAACCCCTGCCATAAACCAAGGAATATCAACTCAATTGGGCATTTACCCCAACCTCCATAGTGCATGCGTCCTATTAGACGACTCATCGCCAAATGGTGGGTCGATCCCGGTTTCTTATTTTTTCCTCTCGCAACATCATTTCGTATTGACAATCTTTGTACGTAAGTGTAGAAGTACTGATCTTAGTCGAGTACTTCTTTGCAAGAAGAGGGTGATGTACCATTTACTCATAAAGGGTAAAGGCTTTAAATAGGGTAAAACATGTGCGTATTTATGTTTTTGAGTTAAACATTTTAGTCCCCAATAGAGTCTCCAAGAAATCTATAATCCCCAAGAAATCCCCTCTGTAGCTTAGCACGTGTTTGGTGGAGATGTATCAATATGGGGGGTTCGAAGTGGCTCGAGAATCAATGATTTCAACCTTGGTTTGCATGTCAGGCTTCTTTTAAAATAAAACATTATTTTTTTTTTAAAGATTTTTATAATATCTAGCAACTTTTAAAATCAATAATGTAAAAATAATTTATTTTATCAAATTTTAATAATCTGAAAATTTGTTATAATGAAATGATAATTTGATTTGAAATTCGGTTTAAATTAATTAAACAAAAATAATTGAAATTCGATTTAAAATATATACGTGTACAAACATATTTTACACTAGAGTTACGTTTTTGAATCGAAGTTTGTTGATACTCGGGGAAAGGCTTTCGCGTTTCTTCCTCCGTACCCGTTCAAAAACAGTCTCTACTTATAAAGTTGGCTTTTAAAAATCGATTGTATAACATTTGAGTTTTAACTAATTTATTCTTCCTAGCTTAGTCATGTTTCTAGGTTTAGCGTTATTTATAAATATTTAAATGTTTGTACATATTGTGGATGATAACTAGGGTGGAAATACCTGAAGAATATTAGTAATTTTTAAAGGTATTAGAGTTTAGAAATATATACCAAATAAGCCTTTGTTAAAATGTTTTAATGGAAATATTCCAAAAATATTTAAAATACATTTTCTAATTTTGTGATTTTTAGAAAATGATTTCGAGTCCTAAAATTACGAAAATAATATTGGATTTTGAAAAGTGGAACCAAACAAGCCATAAGACCGAAGTCTTTAGGTTCGGGTCCGATTTTATTGGTCGGAGTCTAGAGACCCTCGGCCTGGGCTCGGGAGCTCTCGGTTTGAGTACCGTAGTCTCTCGGTCGAGGTGCAAAGGACTCTCGGTCCTTAACTAATCTTACTGTTCTAGGTGTAAAAACCTATAGGTCATCGGCTAGCATTGGGCTAGGCTTCTTAGTCTTGGACATGGAATCTCTCGGTCCCTTTTTAGACTTCTCGGTCCTATGTCCAAATTCTATCAGTCCTAGATGAGAATCCTCAATCGAATTTCTTGGTCCTAGCTCAAGAACATCGGTCTTAGGTCTTTGTCCTATGTCGATTTTCTCGGTCCTTGGTATTAGTTTGGATTAAGGATCCTCGGTTGGAACTCTCGTTCCTAGACTCACAAGTCTTGGTCCTTAAGAACGCAAGAATTCAATTTTTAAAATTTGTTTCACAAAACTCCTAGAAACATGTTGATCATCATCTCAAGGTATGGATCGACCTGGATGATGATTAATTTGATCAAAATAGTTTTTAATCAAAATTGGGTTTTTGATTTTAAGGTTATTTTGAGATGAAAGGAACTATCGAATAGCTTTCTTATAACACATATACATAATTGGTACCAAAACAAGAATAATGACTATTAATTTTGACTAATTCAAGAAATTAAAATTATTATTTTATTTTGAAATTTTTGATTTTGATCACACATGATCTAAATGATTTCCCAACATTATTACAATCGTGTTGAGAAGCTTTCTACGATATGATTCGATCGAATTAACCCACGAACAACAAACCATTTTTTCGATTATGAATATTCAAATTTGTTTTTTTTTGTTTGATCAATTCATTGATTCAATCCTATCCAGATAGTTTATAAATAATCCTAAGATAAATATTCAATCATAATATCACATAAACAACAAGCATACAAGTTTCCACAACTCAAAATATAAAAATTTCAAATTCAAATTGTGAATATGAATTTGAGAATGACTGGAACCTTACCAAGGATTAGATAATACTCATTAATTTTTATGGAAGCTTTCTGGATGCACAAACCAAGCTTGAGAGCCTTAAACTAAAATTTCTAAAATATCCAAAACTTTGAAGCTTTATTGGCAGATTTTGATTTTTTTTTTATTTAAGGCTTCTTTGTTGGTATGTTGTCTTCGATTTGACTTGAGGAGGGTATTTATACTCCTCCTAGGTCGGTTGGAGAAGCCTTGTGGCTTGAATCAACCAATATATATATATATAGTATTTTGGTTGTTCTTCAGTCAACTCGTTGGAGTGACAGTTACGAGGCATACGGTTGTAGAGAGAATGATCACCATCGTAGGGTGATTATTCTGAATTTTGAATCGGTCAAAACCATCAATAAATGGTTGAGTTTCAAAAAGTCAAAATTATTTCGTGTTCTTCATGCTTATCATCACGGCGTCGCGATGAAGAGGAAGACCGGAGCAAAAAACTATGTCCTTTCGTTTGTTTTTGGTGTTCCGTGTTAACGTCGTTGACATCTAGGCAGTTCGTTAGTCTTCTAGCTAACGGTTGTCTCTTGATTCGTTGTGGCCCCGGGCGCACTTCTCCTTGGCTACAACCGGCTATGCAGAGCTCTCCTAGGTGTTGGATGAAAATCCAAGGATGATCCGTTAGCCATGAATCCAGTTGCAACAAATACATCGAGTTTTGGCTACACTAAATTACTGATTTATTTTTTTATTAAATACTTAAGGGTTTATTTGAAATTAATTTTTCTTTCACCCTTTTTGCTTTAATTTTTATCTTTTTAAATACACAAAATATTAATTTAAATATGTTAATATTTTACCAATTTTTTTTTATTATTTTATATTTTTAGAATTGAAATAAATAATTCTCTTTAGTTGAAATGGATAGAACAATTCATCTAAATTATTTATTTTTGTCTTCTAATTTTTCTAAAATTATTTTGAGACATTATGGCTACAATATTCATCCCAAATAAATTTATTTTTTAATTTGGTGTTAACTCTTAATTAATTTTATTAATTAATACATTAATTAATTCTAATTAATACATTAATTAATTCTAATTAATACATTAATTAATTCTAATTAATAGTTTTAAATAGATTTTATGCCATGGGGTTAATTATTTCTATCTTATTTAATTAAAAATAATTCAAAATAATTATTTTAATATTATAAATTAGAATATAGATTTTTAGTCATTTCAATGGCTTTTGGATGTTATTGAGTGAAGTCATTGGAACATGGATTATACATCCTTATTTTGATAGGTAGAAATGATCATCATCGTAGATTAATCATTTTAGGCTTTAAATAAGTTTAAATGGTTGACTTTGGAAGAAGTTCCAAAAATGAGAAATCATCCACGGTTCTTTAACCTTATTCAGATAGCGTCGTGATGAAGAAGAAAGTGGCGCTCAAAACGACGTCGTTTTGAGCACATTAGAGCATTTTATCGGTGTTCCGTTTAGATGTCATTGTGTTTGGACGTTCCATTAGTGGTTTAGCTAACGTGCATTAGTCAATTTGCTGTGACCCGGGCGCGTGCTGATTCCGCTAAAGAAGGCTACGCGTGTTGCTTAGGAGTATTGGATGCGATTCCAGCATCCATCCGATGTATGCAACTCCTGCTGCAACTTTCTCTTATATTTTTGGCTACACTCAATTACAGGTTTTATTTTTAATTTATAACCTTAAGGATTTACTTAAAATTGATTATTCCTTCACCATTTTGGCTTTATTTTCGATCTTTTCAATTACACAAAATATTAAAATTAATATTGTACATATTTTTACCAATTTCATTTTATGTTATTTTAGTATATTTTTAGGGTTAAATAAATAATTATATTTAATGAAATGGATACAACAATTCATTCTAAATTAGTTATTTTGTTCCTTAATATTTCTAAAATTATTTTAAAATAAATGAGTACAACATTTATCTTAAATAATTTTATTTTTATTATTTTTACCATTTTCTTTAATTAATTAAGCTTTAATTATCACAATAATTAGCTTAATTAATTGTTTTAAATGGGATTTTGGCCATGTGGTTAATTAATTTGATTTTATTTATTTAAAAATAAATCAAAATAATCATTTTAATATTATAAATTGGAGTATAAATTTTTAATTCTTATAGAGTTCCCCTCTCAAATCGAGTTTGAATATAACAAATTGATTTTGAAAACGCAATTCGAGTCTGACATCTAACACTAAGTTATCTTATCCAATTTATAATGAAGGAGTTAGGAAAGGTGAAACATGTAATGTGTCGCGGTTCGACTGACCTGCTGATGCTATACATAACATCATTAAGGTGCTTTCAAGCATTGCTTTAGGAAATCTTTTCTTTCATGTTTTATCCTAACAACGATGATTCTTAAAAATCCTATTTTACATAACTTAACAAGGTATCCGTAAAATTCATGGGGTAAAGATAATCATAGGTATTGAAATATCAATTCCCGTCTAGTATAAATATCAATAGATTATTCATGTTTTAGTCATTTATAAATGGCTAAAGGTTATTATTGTGAGATATGCAGAGGACATGCAAGTTTTAATAGCATTTCATGTGTGTTACTAACTAGTAACTTCTTAGGATGATCATTAACATATAATTATGAGACTCATCAATAGATAAGTCTTGATGAGGAAGTCAAGAAACTTTCCTATAGGTTTTCCTATCGTGTGATCATGTATATATGAACAAGGTATCGTCATTTACTTATCGTGTAAAGTAAAAACTTTTCATTAAAATCACACACATGTGAGGTTGAGAACAATCATATATAAATGATCGTGGTTCCATCAATAGATAGGCGTTCATGTATCATGAATTGGAAATAGAACATTTATCAGGAAAAGGAGATCAAAATAGGACTGTATCAGAAAATGAGACTTCATTAGAGTACATATCATGAGATAGGATTTTAAACAGGATTTAGTTGAATTATCTATCGGAAGATAGGATTTGAACAATATTATATACAAATAATCGTTGTGCTTGTCGACAAATAAGACTTAAATACCTATCAAGAGATAGGATTTGTATTAGAGAACGGGGCTTTATTGGAGTACTTATCAGAAGATAGGATTTCGAACATGAATTTGTGAAATTACCTATTAGAAGATAAGATTTGAACAGGATTATATAAAAATAATTGTTGTGCTTATCGATAAACAAGGCTTAAATACCTATCAAGAAATATGGTTTGTATTAGAGAACGAGGCTTCATTGGAGTACCAATTAGAAGATAATATTTTGAACATGACTATGAAATTATATATCAGAAAAAGATAGGATTTGAAGAAGATCATAAACAAATAATCGGTGTGCTTGTCGACAAACAAAACTTAAATAGATATCAAGAGATAGGGTTTGGATACATATTCGAGCGATATGGTTTTTTTCTAATTACCTATGCGAGTGAAAGGGTTTGCTTGACTATGTGATCAAGAGATGGGGCTTAGTTACCTATCGAGAGATAGGGTTTTGTGAGAGAACCTATCGAGTGATAGAATTTTGTGATGAGCAAATAATAAATTTTGGGCAGAATCATGTATGGACGATTGAAGTGCTTGTGAACATGCAAGCCTTGAATACTATAGAGAGATAGAGTTTAGAGGTACATGTTTTAAATGACAGGGTTTGATTACCTATCGAGTGATAGGGTTTGGTTAGAATCATGTATGGATGATCATTATGCTTGTTAATAAACAAGGATTAATGTTTTTGTGATTTGGGAGATGCACCTACTGAAAAATAGGGTTTTGATTGGATACCTATCAAGAGATATGGTTTTCTTGAGTACCTATGCGAGTGATAGGGTTTGGATATCTATTTGGATGATAGATTTTTGACTACCTATTCGAGCGATAGGGTTTTGTTCAAGGATTAATTGAGGGAAAGAGTTTTCTTGAGTACCTATGTGAGTGATAGGGTTTGGATACTTATTCGGATTTTATGGTTTCGAATACCTATTCAAGCGATTGCATTTTGTTCAAGGACCTATCGAGGGATATGGTTTTCTTGAGTACATATGCAAGTGATAATGTTTGGATACTTATTCAGATGATAGGATTTTAAATACCTATTCGAGCAATAGGGTTTTATTCAAGGACCTATCGAGGGATAGGGTTTGAATTACCTGCTTGGATGACAGAGTTTAGTGTGGTTGGATCATGTACGAATAATATTTTGGCTTGTCTATAGACAAGGCTTGAAGTATCTATCAAATGATAGATTTGGTTTCATAGTGTTTTGAGTGCATTGATGTTGCAAAAAATGGAACTTATCGAGTGATAGAGTTTTTACAGAATTATATACAAACGATGTCTTGACCTATCAACCGATAGGGTTTATTGACGGAATCGTATACGATCAATTAACATACATATCAATAGATAGGATTTCTAATCGAATCATATACAAATTATGTCTCGACCTATTAACTGATAGGGTTTATTGACGGAATTGTGTACGAACAATTTTTCGCACCTATCAACAGATAGGATTTCTAACATAATCATATACAAATAATTTCTCGTTCTATCGACATATAAGGTTTATTGATGAAATCGTGTTCGAACGGTTTCTCGCACATATCAATAAATAGTATTTCTAATGGAACCATATACAAATCATGTTTCAACTTATCGACATATAGAGTTTATTGACAAAATCGTGTACGAATGATTTCTCGCACCTACCAACATATAGGGTTTGTAACAGAATTACACACAAATGATGTCTCGACCTATCAATCGATAGGGTTTATTGACAAAATCGTGTATGAATAATTTCTCGCACTTATCAATAGATAAAGTTTCTAACGGAACAATATACAAATGATGTCTTGACCTATCGACTTATAGGGTTTATTGATGGAATCGTGTAGGAATGATTTCTCGCACCTATTAATAGATAGGATTTCTAAAGAAACCATATACAAAAGTTGTCTCGACCTATCGATAAATAGGGTTTATTAATTGAATTGTGTACGAACGATTTTTCATACCTATCAATAAATAGGGTTTCTAATAGAACCACATACAAATGATGTCTCGACCTATCGACTGTTAGGGTTTATTGACAGAATCGTGTCCGAATGATTTCTCGCATCTAGCAACGTATAGGGTTTAAATACTTAACTACAATTAGGTTTTTAGCGACGTTAGTTGACGTTTTCTAGCTTCATTTATGGACAAATGACTCATGTTTCTGGTCAAAGAAACATTTTTTGTTTCTCAATTGCTATCCTTGTTTATCTCTTTTATTTTGAGATTGGAGTGAACCTTGATCCTTTGAAATGAATCATGACGTTTTTGGATTAGAGACGTATTTGGGGCTATATTTTGAACATCTTTTACGTCATTCGTGATGATTTTTATTTCATCAAGGAATAAGATTTTTTTCCCTACTTTTGAGATATTGGCCATAAATTCGAACTCGTGTACAAATGATTATACATGATCATAACCCTCAAGGAAGTCGGTCAACACCTTGAACTTTTTGATAAAAAAAAGTGTTACTTATTTTTGGTTGCGAGGCCCTGAACCACATTTTTTGAAATATTGACTCATCGTAAAAACATTTTGGAGAGGCTTCTGAATTTATGCTTTGGGTTTTCATATGCCATTTTTTCTCTTTTTTTCTTTTGTTGGATCTTGAGTGTATCTGGTAGTATCGGAACATCCATGCATTTGCCATTTGCAATCAATATTCAGATCTTGAGTAGGCAACAAAAGGTGATTTCAATACCTCAACCACTTGAGCCAATTTCTTTTCCGTTCCCGGGGTGTATTTGATAGAACTAGTACATTCTTCTATTGCCGTAGCAATCAACACTAAAGTTTGAGTGAGCACGAATGGTGATTTCAATACCCCAACCAACATAGAAAAAATTTTCAATGTTAATTTAGAGTTTTTCAAGGTTTATTTTGATTCTCTTTTTGGCATTTTCATTTTTTCGGTTTTTATCTTCCCAGAGTATGAGTTTCAAACCTCTTATTCTTTAATAAAACTAACGATGAGGTGTTCTTTCTCAATATTGATCTTTGGGCCTCACTTTTATGGGGTTTATTCAAGTTATTTTTCTCAAAAACCTTCGATGGGGGGTTGCTCTCAAGATAACTGTCTACAAACAAAAAAGAGTTTATGGCCGATATCTCTTGAATTGAGTTAATTGTGAAATCATCGTTTTTGTTTATGAGAATATCACTCAATAGTAAGCGATTCTCTTGGAAATACCCCTAATTGTTTCCTAAAATCCGAAACATCGAATCTAGGAGGAAATCAAAGTTTTATTTCTTTCTCAAATGATTTTTTTTCTCTTGTGGAAGGAACTTGAGGTTTTATTTATGTACTTCAGACCGGGCCTGCAAACATGCAGGTTTCCTACGTATCTTCTCTCCTTTATATTTTTTTGTACTAAGAAGAATCAGGTGTCCGTTGTTCAGAAATGAGTCTTTTGTCCATGTTGAAATTATACAAAACTTGGGATTTGATTCTATTGAGATAAGCTTCTTTCAAAGTCGAGCTTTAAACCGTTTTGTGCATGCTTGATATTATTAAAAATATATTTTAAGCACATAGAGATTTCTTGATGCAATGAACTCTTCGCCTTCTAGGTTAGATAGGCGGACAACTCCTCTAGAGAGGATTTTCTTAAGTAGGAAGAGTCCTTCCCATTGGGATCGAAACTTGCCCCTGGGGTTTAGGAGTTCCCGGGTTTATTTGAGAACTAGATCACCATCTTTTAGGTTTCAAGGTTTTATCTTCGTATTGAAGGTGTCTGACGTGCATTTTTTGTTAGCTTGGGTTTTACACAAAGCGTTTAACCTCCTATCCTCGATTAACGTCAGTTGGTCATTTCAAGATTTGAGCTAGTCTTTTTCTATGACATGACTTTATATGAGTACTCTTAGAATTATAATCTCAATTTTGATGAGTTGTAGAATGTCCATGTCGTGTACCAAAGAGTAGGGAGTTTTGTCCGTCGACGTTTGAGCGATTATAGGATATCCCCATAATGTGTATGACATCTTGATAGGATCGGCTTTATCGATAGAGACAGGGGTCTGCTAAGGATGAAGGCTTATGAAAAACGGTTTGAAAGAAATCCTGTTAGGGATTTAATTCGCTTTCTATTCTACGCCAACACTTGTAAGCACTTAAAACAGATTCAAGGAGAAATTGTTTACTTGGGTTTGAAGCACAAGATGAAATATGAAAAGATGAAAGAAAAGAAAGAACACAGCAGTTTGTTTATGGATATTCGGAGAAACTCTCCTACGTCACCCCTTCTTCCAACCACCGGAAGGATTCACTATAATATGATTCGAATCAAATACAGTTTACACATACTTACCTCACTATTGAACAAAAAAACTTTCTGTTCAATTACAAGATGAAGAATATCACTCAGCTAAAGGTGTTTTGATTCTAGCTCTCTCTAGATTCACACACAGTACAATCAGAAAGTAGCTTCACAGTATGAATATTCAGATGCTTGACTTTAGTAAGCAACATGATTGAACAGTTTCACTCTCTGTAAAATCCGATTGCTTGTTCGTTGTGTGAGGCAGATTGTCTGTTGTCCTTTAGATTTGTTAAATATTGAGTAGGACCTAACGGTCGAATCTTTAAGAATGATACGTGGCACTCTTCCATTGGAAAGCCTCCATTGTACACAATAGGTTCTGAGCACAAGGATCGTGGCCGTACATCACTGGTAGTACACCGAATATTCCATCAGGGATGTACCTGCAAAACAAGTAATGTGAGGAAAATTCTCTTACGTGGCATTCCTTGGATGGTTGCATATAGCTGTTGTACTAATTTTTACTAGAAAGTGGAACAGGAGTAGGGTACAGCTATAGCACGTGGTTAGGTGAAATGCTAGTTTCAAGCATACTGCTTAAACTGAGAATTAGACGTATTTCAGAAAGACGGATTGTAAAATCAGTCTAATGAAATCACACATCTCCTTCTAATAATAACGTTTATTAGACCGTCTGGTCTAATAGAATTAGACTCACGTCTAATTACAATAACCATTGGACTACACGTCTAACTCCACTGAGATAGACTGTACATCTAATTGCGGTTCTATCTCAGACGTGTCTGAAGGAGCTAGACTCATGTATAACTTTCACTAATTAGACTACACGTCTAATTATCCAATAACCATTAGACTGCATGTCTAACTCCACTTAGTTAGACTACACGTCTAATTTCGGTTCTACCTCAGACTTGTCTGAAGGAGTTAGACTCACGTCTAACTTTCACTAATTAGACTACACGTTTAATTATCCAATAACCATTAGACTGCACGTCTAACTCCACTGAGTTAAACTGCACGTCTAATTCTGGTTCTACCTCAGACTTGTCTGAATGAGTTAGACTCACGTCTAACTTTCACTAATTAGACTATACGTCTAATTATCCAATAACTATTAGACTGCATGTCTAACTCCACTGAGTTAGACTGCACGTCTAATTTCGGTTCTACCTCAGACTTGTCTGAAGGAGTTAGACTCATGTCTAACTTTCACAGTCTATAAGACTACTCGTCTAACTCCGATGAGTTAGAATGTACGTCTAATTCCGCACAAATTAGACAATCCGTCTAATTCCAAATATATTTGACTACACGTCTAACTCCGATTAGTTATACTGTACGTCTAATTTCGAATATCTATTAGACCATCCGTCTAATTACAAGTCTATTAGACTACACGTCTAACTCTGATGAGTTAGACTGTACGTCTAATTTCGAACACATCTAATTCTATATGTTCATTAGACTATACGTCTAATTCCGTGTATATTAGACTTACGTCTAATTCTATATATTCATTAGACTACACGTCTAACTCCGATGAGTTAGACTGTACGTCTAATTCTATGCATTCATTAGACTACACGTCCAACTCTGATGAGTTAGACTGTACGTCTAATTCAATGCATTCATTAGACTTCACGTCTAACTCCGATGAGTTAGACTGTACGTCTAATTCTATGCATTCATTAGACTACACGTCTCTAACTCCGATGAGTTAGACTGTACATCTAATTCTATGCATTATTAGACTACACGTCTAACTCCGATGAGTTAGACTGTACGTCTAATTCTATGCATTCATTAGACTACACGTCTAACTCCGATGAGTTAGACTGTATGTCTAATTCTATGCATTCATTAGACTACACGTCTAACTCCGATGAGTTAGACTGTACGTCTAATTCTATGCATTCATTAGACTGCACGTCTAACTCCGATGAGTTAGATTGTACGTCTAATTCTATGCATTCATTAGACTACACGTTTAACTCCGATGAGTTAGATTGTACGTCTAATTCTATGCATTTATTAGACTACACGTCTAACTCTGATGAGTTAGATTGTACGTCTAATTCTATGCATCTAATGCCAAAATCGGTCTAATGACCCTCATTAGAGCCAAGTCTTATGAAATATTGTTTCAATACACCTGCATTAAAACTCATAAGTCATTTCATCATCAAAATCATAGTGGTTTAATTATTTCAACATTTAGTTTAAATAATTTGACCCAACAATTTCCCCCTTTTTGATGAAGAAATTGGAAACCCGCATACATATACCAAAATATGCATTCATCATATAAATAAACAAAACTTTCACATGAAAATTCAACATACAAAAATATCATGTAAATGATCAATCAGATATGAGTGTTTTCAGAAGACACACACAAAGACTTGTTCCCAAAAGTAACGAAAATAAGTTATCATCAAAACATTAATAACAAATTTTTCAAAGATTTTCATCTTAAATGAAGATAATCTCTATTATAATCTTCTTATTCTTCTTCCTAGTCTTAACTTCTGGAAAGGATAGAATTCAACCTAAGATATCTCTAAGACTACGGTTAGAGGGGAGTTGGAGTCTTCTCTTTTCCTTTTCTTGGACTTGAGCGTCTCCACCCTTTGAATGTAATCGACAACCTTCTGATAGTTCAGGATTTTAGAAGGAAGGGGAAAACTCTTACCGGGTTCATTCAGAAGGAAGCATAAAAGAGCGCTGAGAGGAGCATCAAAGCCAAAAATAGTCTTCCGAGCAACAACCATTCTGACGAAGTTTCCGAAGAGGAAGCTTGTCCAGTTGACAGAAACATCCCTGGTGATGGCCACCATTATCTGAAATACCTTCGTACAATACTTGTAAGAAGACTCTTTAGAAAGAAGGGATTTCGATACGATATCGCTTAAAAGAGCATATTCAACCTTCAAACATCCTATACATTCCCGAAGATTGTAGAGTGGAAACGGATTTGAAATCCACTTGAATCGATTTTGGACGGAAAGACGACATTTTGATTTGATGAACAAGGGTTTGGTCGATTTGAGTTCTAAATAGAGAGAGATTGATTTTGAAGATCTTCTATCTTTTAGATTGAATAACCCTATAAATATCAAGGTTTAATCATGTAGAAAGTAACTAATGATTACTCCTACCGTCAAAAACTTCAAAAGTCAGTTCCCAATAAACACAACATTTAATGTTAGAATGAAACTGAACGTTTAATACTAAGTGTACAAGCAAAAGTTGTCAGAATTATTGGTCATTCCTTGCATATTGAAAGACACGTGTCTTCAATTCTTTTGAGGAATGACTGATTTAACTTTCGGCAGGAAATTAAACTTGAGCAGAAACCAGCAAAGGACAGTTGTTCAACTAACCAGAAGATGAAGAGTCTAATTACACCAAGAGTTAGACGTTTATTTTCCCTTTTCACATTTTCAACTTCCTTTCAAAAATCAATCTATTAGACGTATGTGTCTAATTACGCAACAACAACACGTGAGACACGCGTGTCTGGTTAGACGTGAGCATCCTCTTGCTCATGACGTAAAAAGTCTAACATCTATTAGACGTATCCGTCTATTAGACGTATCCGTCTATTAGACGTATCCGTCTAACCATGCAGATTAGAATAACCAAGACGATAATTTCAGGTGAAGATGAAATTGTTAAGGTAGACGTTCGTCTAAGTAGCAGTGTTTCTCAAACTTTGAATCCTTAGGACAAATTAAGACCTATGTCTTTCACGTCTGTTTAGTTGCGTTTTGAAAAATATGTTCCCCTTAATTTATGCATATAATCACATCAATCAAGATCAACAAGACCTAACATGTTTCTAAAGTGAAAAAACTTAGCTTAAGGTAAGGGTTTCGTGAAGATGTCTGTAGTTCGTTGATCTGTAGGAGCATGTTCAAGACGAATCTACTTTTGATTGACGTGTTCTCGGATGAAGTGATGCCTGATTTCAATATGCTTTGTCCGAGAATGCAGAACTGGGTTGTAGGTGATTACGATAGCACTTGTGTTGTCGCAGAAAATTGGAGATTCGTCAGTCTCAATCCCATAGTCTTTGAGCTGTTGTTGAATCCACAAAACTTGAGAGCAACAACTTCCAATTGCAAGATATTCTGCTTCATCTGTAGACGTGGCGACCGATGTCTGCTTCTTACTGAACCATGTGATTAGACGATCTCCAAGGAACTGGCAAGTTCCACTTGTGCTTTTTTTTATATCAATTTTGCATCCTACATAATCTGCATCTGAGAAACTAATTAAATTGAAACTAGAATCCTTCGGATACCACAGTCCCACATTTTGAGTTCCCTTTAAGTATTTAAGAATACGTTTAGCAGCAGTAAAATGAGAGAGTTTAGGATCAGCCTGAAATCTGCCACAAACACCAACAACAAATTGAATGTCTGGTCTGCTAGCAGTTACATACAGCAAAGATCCGATGTGTCCTCTATATGCTGTTACATCGACACTTTGGCCACCTTCATCTTTATCCAATTTAATTGAAGAAGTCATTGGAGTAGCTGATGCAGAACAATTCTCCAAACCAAACTTCTTTAGCAGTTCTTTGGTGTATTTGGCCTGGTTGATAAGAGTTATGTTTTTTAGCTGACGGACTTGAAGCCCAAGGAAGAATGTAATTTCTCCCATCATGCTCATTTCAAACTTGTCCTGCATCAGCTTAGCAAATTTCTCACACAATTTGGGGTTACTAGAGCCAAAAATAATGTTATCAACATATATCTGAACAAGTAAAATGTGAGAATCTTTCGTAAATCTAAATAGGGTTTTATCCACTGTTCCAACAACGAAGTCATGATCAAATAAGAAATTGGTTAAAGTATCGTACTAAGCTCTAGGAGCTTGTTTCAGACCATACAATGCTTTGTCAAGCCTATAAACATGATTTGGCAAAACATGATCTACAAAACTAGGGAGTTGCTCTACGTATACTTCTTCACTTAATTTTCCATTTAAAAATGCATTTTTCACATCCATTTGAAAGACTTTAAAATTTTTAAATGATGCATAAGTTAGGAAGATTCTGATTGCCTCTAGTCTTACAACTGGTGCAAAAAGACTCATCAAAATCAATACCTTCCTCTTGTCTGTATCCTTGAGCAACTAAACGAACTTTGTTTCTAATGACTAAATCATCTTCACTAAGCTTGTTCCTAAAGACCCATCTTGTTCCTATGACTGACTTATCAGTTGGTCTAGGAGTAAGATACCACACTTTATTTCTAGCAAATTGGTTTAACTCCTCCTGCATAGCATTGATCCAATTTGGGTCAACTATAGCTTCACCAATTTTCTTGGGTTCAATTTGAGAAATAAATGCAGAGTTGGCCATTTCATCCATTAGTTGACGTCTTGTCCTTCGAGGAGAAAAAGGATTTCCGATTATCAGTTCTGGTGGATGATTTCTATTCCATCTAAAGTTGGATCCAAGAGGATTGGTCATCTGAACTGGTGACACCGCGACATCCAAACTCTCAACTTCTTGTTGAACAAGAGTTTGAACATCTGGTTGAACTTCAACCGGATCAGCCATTGGATCAGATAGAGCCATCCGCTTGTCCAAAGTTTCTTCTTCTTCACTTACAGACTCAAGACTAGTCGCTTTTAGTCAGTCAGCAAGATCAATGGGTTCATTAGATTTGCTCTCAACAGGTTCATCAAAAACTACATGGAGTGATTCTTCAACAGTCTGTATTCTTTTGTTGTAAACTCTGTAAGCCTTGCTTACTGATGAGTATCCCAACATGAATCCCTCATCTGCTTTAGCATCAAAAGCGGTCAAATAAACCATTCCATTGTTATGAATAAAACATTTACACCCAAATATCTTAAAATAAGAAACTTTGGGAATTCTCCCATAGTACAGTTCATATGGAGTTTTATCAAAACGTTTGTTGATTATTGACCGGTTTTGTGTATAACAGGAAATACTAATGGCTTCAGCCCAGAACCTTTGAGGTACATCTGATTCAGCAAGCATAGATCTCGCTGCTTCCTTCAGAGTTCTCACTCTTCTCTCAGCAATGCCGTTTTGCTGTGGAGTTCTGGCACTAGACAACTCGTGCCTAATTCCAGTCTCCTCGAGATAAGATGATAGGTATCTATTAGTGAACTCAGTTCCCTGATCACTTCTAATGCACGTGATATTCAAAGATTTCTGATTTTGAATTCCTTTAAATGTCCTAATCAAATTTTCAGCAGTTTTATCTTTTGATGGTAAAAATGCAACCCATGTAAATCGAGAGAAATCATCAATAACGATCAAGGCAAATCTCATTCCTCCTATACTCTTTATAGGGATTGGACCAAACAGATCCATATGTAAAAGTTCTAGGATACGGCTAGATTATGATTTCCCTTTACTTTTGAACGATGATCTACCCTGTTTGCCTAACTGGCAAGCAGTGCATACCTTTTCCTTTGAAAACTGAAGTTTGGGCAAACAAATAACTAAATTGTTTGAACAAATGTATTTGATGGTTTTAAAATTCAAATGCTTCAAACGTTTATGCTATAACCATTTCTGGTCATTCTTGGAAATCATGCACATAGGATTAGAAGACTCTTTTTGCCAATTCATTTAGTATGAGTTTCCTACTCTACTTCCAGTCAATAAAATGTTTCCATCTTGGTCTTTAACTAAGCATGCATGAGTTTGAAAGTCTACTGACAAACCATTATCACATAATTGACTAATGCTGATTAAATTATAGTACATATTGTCAACAAGCAGCACGTCATTAATAGTTAGGTTACCATGGATAATCTTACCCTTATCCATGGTCTTACCCTTCTTATTGTCACTAAATGTGATCTTAGATCCAGAGCAATCTGATACATCAGTGAGAAGCCGTGTATTTCCTGTCATATGCCTGGAACAACCGCTATCAAGATACCATACAGATTCTTCCAGTCCTACATAAATAAATAAATATCAAGAACCCGCTATCAAGAAGCCGTTTATTTGTACCTACATAAATAAATATTTACAATCTTTTGGTACTCACTTTCAATTGGGTCCTCGGTCAATCAGTGCCTTAGGAATCCATATTTGAGTTATTCTGATGGATTTCCCATTTTCAGTTGTGATTAATGCATATGTTTTTGACTTAGCTGACGACTTTCTGCTAGACACTGATCCTTTAGCTTTTGAAAAAGACTTTCTTTTAAAACTCCTTGACTTAGAGTCAGGTTTTAAATTTCCAGACTTATTAGCTTTTTCTAGCTTATCGTCTAACTTTCACTAATTAGACTACAAGTCTAATTATCCAATAACCATTAGACTGCACGTCTAACTCCACTAAGTTAGATTGCACGTCTAATTCCAGTTCTACCTCAAACTTGTCTTAAGGAGTTAGACTCACGTCTAACTTTCACTAATTAGACTACACGTCTAATTATTCAATAACCATTAGACTGCACGTCTAACTCCACTGAGTTAAACTACACGTCTAATTCCGGTTCTACCTCAGACTTGTCTGAAGGAGTTAGACTCATGTCTAACTTTCGTAGTCTATTAGACTACACGTCTAACTCCGATGAGTTAGACTGTACATCTAATTCCGCACAAATTAGACTATCCGTCTAATTCTAAATAGATTAGACTACACGTCTAACTCCGATGAGTTAGACTGTACGTCTAATTTCGAATATCTATTAGACCATTCGTCTAATTACAAGTCTATTAGACTACACGTCTAACTCCGATGAGTTAGACTGTACGTTTAATTTCGAACACATTAGACTTACGTCTAATTCCGTGTATATTAGACTTACGTCTAATTCTATATATTCATTAAACTATACGTCTAACTCCGATGAGTTAGACTATACGTCTAATTCTATGCATTCATTAGACTACACGTCTAACTCCGATGAGTTAGACTATACGTCTAATTCTATGCATTCATTAGACTACACATCTAACTCCAATGAGTTAGACTGTACGTCTAATTCTATGCATTCATTAGACTACACGTCTAACTCCGATGAGTTAGATTGTACGTCTAATTCTATGCATTCATTAGACTACACGTCTAACTCCTATGAGTTAGACTGTACGTCTAATTCCGCACAAATTAGACTATCCGTCTAATTCCAAATAGATTAGACTACACGTCTAACTCCGATGAGTTAGACTATACGTCTAATTTCGAATATCTATTAGACCATTCGTCTAATTACAAGTCTATTAGACTACACGTCTAACTCCGATGAGTTAGACTGTACGTTTAATTTCGAACACATTAGACTTACGTCTAATTCCGTGTATATTAGACTTACGTCTAATTCTATATATTCATTAGACTATACGTCTAACTCCGATGAGTTAGACTATACGTCTAATTCTATGCATTCATTAGACTACACGTCTAACTCCGATGAGTTAGACTATACGTCTAATTCTATGCATTCATTAGACTACACATCTAACTCCAATGAGTTAGACTGTACGTCTAATTCTATGCATTCATTAGACTACACGTCTAACTCCGATGAGTTAGACTGTACGTCTAATTCTATGCATTCATTAGACTACACGTCTAACTCCTATGAGTTAGACTGTACGTTTAATTCTATGCATTCATTAGACTACACGTCTAACTCCGATTAATTAGACTGTACGTCTAATTCTATGCATTCATTAGACTACACGTCTAACTCCGATGAGTTGGACTGTACGTCTAATTCTATGCATTCATTAGACTACACGTCTAACTCCGATGAGTTAGACTGTACGTCTAATTCTATGCATTCATTAGACTACACGTCTAACTCCGATGAGTTAGACTGTACGTCTAATTCTATGCATCTTATGCCAAAATCGGTTTATTGACCCTCATTAGAGCCAAGTCTTATGAAATATTGTTTCAATACACCTACATTAAAACTCAGAAGTCATTTCATCATCAAAATCTCAGTGGTTAAATTATTTCAACATTTAGTCAAAATAATTTGACCCAACACATCTTCTAGTGTCAGTCCTTATACGTGCTAGTCATCTTCTTGATGATCCTAATTTTGTTTTTGTTTGCTGCTTCGACCGCACCATTGGTTAGTGGTCTATAGGGAAATGACTTGTGATGCTCGATCTTGAACTTGTCGAGCAATTGCAACACTTTTCCTTGGAAGTGTCGTCTATTATATGAAATCAGGGCGTGAGAAACTCCATATCTAGCGATGATGCTGGTTTGAATGAACCTTTCTACTTGAGATGATTTCAAGAACTTGTAGGAGGTTTCTTCAACCCATTTGGTGAAGTAGTATATAGCGACGAGTGTGAACTCTTGTCCATTTGACACATGGGGATAGATTTTCCCAATTATGTTGATGCCACATGTAGAAAAGGGACAAAGAGATGTCATGTTGTAAAGGAGCGAGGCCAGTGTTTGCTTCAGGTTAACATAGATCTGGCACTTATGATAATTCAAACATTCTTGTTCGAGATTTTGCCAATAATATCCTAAACGGAATATTTTCTTGACTAAACCTATTACATTCATGTGTGGGCCACATGTCACCTCATATACGTCCTCCATTATACTCTTGGATTCAGGATTATCTATACAGAGCATTTTTTTCCGTCAAAAAATTGACGGTAAATCCTATTAGCAATTCAAGCGTAGTTGGTGGAATACTGACGCAATGTTCGTCGTTCATTAGATTGAAAATGAGAAGGGTATTCTCCATACTCAATGTACGTATAGAGAGTATCATACTAGGGTTTAACAACATTCTCATAGGAAGTGATTGCTTTTGTCGGATTTTCAGATGTTTGACTTTGATTCCATCAAGAATTTGAGTTATGCCTGCCAAAGTAGCCAAAGCATCCGTGAAGCGGATTTAGCTTCTTGGAGTGTAAACAAATGATACTTGATCAAAGTTGTTCATGAATTTGGTAAAATGGGCCTAGTAGGGTTTTAAATTTTCCCTTTTCACTTGCCACGTGCCATTGGCTTGGGATATAACCAAGTTAGAGTCCCCAATGACTTCTAGCTTGGTTGCCCCTTTTCCATAAGCTATTTTGAGACCCGAGAGATGCCTCTTACCCAATATCATTATTGGTGACGAGATATTCAATTTTTGTGGAGTTTGGGGTGTACGTCCCTTTTGGGTCAACTAACAAAATCCCAATTTTGTAACCCTACTTTCTAGAAACTCTGTCAAACATTAGTTTCCATGTGTATGATGTTATATTCATAATTCCCTCATCAAGGAATTCGAGTTTTTCTTATAACTCAACAATGATGGGTTGGTCAACAAGGAAGTCGATAACAATGCTTTTTTGACAAACTTATGTACCGTATAGGTTATGTCGTATTCGGATAACATCATCATCTGTTTGGTTAGTCTTGGTGATAGAAGAGTTTAGATGAATAAGAAATGGATCTGGTCCAATCTTGATACCAACTTAAAAGGGTGGGCTTGCATGTAGTGTCTCAACCTTATGGTGAACCATGCTATGGCCCAACATATTTTCTTAGCTGGAGTGTAATTATGTTCACACCCAATTATCCTCTACTGATGTACTACACTGTCGTTTCTAGTTTATCCTCGTTTTTTAAGCCAACATACTACCCATGGCTATGACTATTACAGTAAGGTATATGATGAGAGGAATGACGACTCTGTGCGCCATGAGTATGGGAAGGGATTTTAAGTAATCCTTGATTTAGTCAAATGCTTGACATTCTTCATCCAATACAAATTTTTTTATCTATCTTCAACAACTTAAACAGAAGATTGCATGTCATAGTAAACTTGCTGATGAATCAATTAATGTATTAGATTTTACCAAAAATCCTCGGACCTCTCTTTCGTTTCGAAGGACCGGCATGGTCGTGATTGCTTCAATCTTAGAGGGATCAACTTCGATGCCCCTCTATGTGATTAAGAAGCCGAGAATTTTATCAATTGTGACTCCGAAGGTGCATTTCTTCGGGTTGAGTTGTAGCTTATATTTCCTAATTCGTTGTAGGAATTTTTCGAGGTTTAGGACATGTCCTTCTCGATCCTTCGATTTGAAAATCATGTCGTCGTCATATACTTCCACATCTTTGTGGATAATGTCATGAAGGATCATGATGGCTTCCTATTGATAAGTGGCACCCGCGTTCTCAAGACCGAAAGGCATGACCTTATAATAGAAAGTTCACACTTCTATTATAAACGTGGTATTTTTCTTAAATTGCGAGGCCATCAGGATTTGGTTGTGTTCTAAGAATCCATCCATGAATGATAATAATTCATGATCGGCGGCAAGATCAACCAATATAACGATGTGTGGTAGAGGAAAGTCATATTTAGGGATGACCTTGTTCAAATCCCGATAATCTACACACACGCATAGTTTTCTGCCTTTCTTCAGGACAGGGACTATGTTGGCAATCCAGGTAGAATATTCGACTACTTCGAGAAATCCAAATTCTAATTGCTTTCGAACTTCTTCTCAGATTTGATTTACGACTTCCTCTTTCATCCACCTGAGCTTTTGTTTTACTAGTTTAGCATCAAGATATAAAGGAATGTGATGTCGTGTGATCTTTGGAGCAATGTCTGGCATGTCCTTGTATGACTAAGAAAAGATGTCTTTGTTGGATTTCACTAGCTTAACAATTTCCGGACTTTCTTAAGGATTTAAACGTTGCTCGATCATTATGATTTAAGGATCGTCGGTCATGTTTAAATTGATTTCGATTGTCTTTTATGCGGTGGAGACAATCTCATCTCCAGTTTCTAAGAAGTGTTTGGTTTCGAAATATAAAACAAAGTAAAAGAAAATATCATTTTTACTCAAGTATTTTAATTATAATTCTTGTATTATATCGAGGAATTTATTACATGTAAGAAATGATGATCCAACAAGATCATTGTTCTTAAGTTTCTTACAATGTACGTTATTTAACATATCTCTACATATGAGAGGAGAAAGAGTTCTAATTGTATCGATCACAATATCGATGGATGAAAGAATGTGGTTTTTTTATAACCGAGAGAGCTAGATTCTTAAGTTGGAGTAGTTGTCTTGGGAATCTGAGCTAAGTTTTGGAGAGCGTCGCACCAATAGTCCGTTCATTTCCTAATCATACAAACAGAAGGGTTAGGATTATGAGGACAATCTGAAATGATTTCTAGACCAGGAAAACATCTCTGTAAATTTGGGTTGGTAATGGGTTTGGGGAAGTTAAAGTATAGGGTGCTTTATCCCTCACGAATGAACTGTCCATTCAAGGTTGGTGGAACAACTATGTGTTGTTTGGATATCATTTTTTCGGATTTCTTCGAATCTTGTAGGGACATATTATAGACTGTGTCGATACATGTTATAACATGGTTGCGGGAATGATGTCATGCCTTTGGCATTTGGGCCTAAATTCATAATTGGGAAATATCCCATGTGACTTATCATTCTAATGGAGGAAAGGTTAAACATTCTAAAGTTAGGGTATTTGGATGAGTCATTACTTTTTTAGAGGATTGGACATATCTCGAACCCAATTAGTTCAACCTTAGGAGTGCCAATGTGGGTAGACCCTATGACTGATGTGATGTCAATTGCGTCGTTAAGTGTGATGACTTGGTTATTGGCAATGAACTTTTGAGAAGTGTTAGAACAATGGATCCTGCCTGAGCTTTTAGTGTAGGGTGGAGGCTAAAGCATTGGCTTGATGAAGCCATGGTCTTCCTAAGATCAGGTTTTAGGAAGGTTGCATGTTGATGACACAAAAGCCAACATATAAAGGGATGTCGATCACTAGGACGGTGCACTTGAAGCAACCCATTATTTCGCGGCGAGAGTTGTCAAAACCTCTGACACACAGTTTGGATGGTATGATTTTGTCTCAGAATATACCTATCTTCTCAATAGTGTTTCAAGGACATATGTTGAGAGCCAATCTATTGTCTATCAAGACCTTTAGAACGGTCTTTATAGCTATTTGCACAGAAATGTAGAGGGTTGTCATGATTGGTTTCAGCTGATGAAAGATCTTTGTCTTCGAATCCAATAATATTGTGTTGCGAACTAGCGGATATGATCCCTACTAGTTATTCAGGGGTAGTGTTCGTAGAGACGTTAGCCTTACTTAACTCATTGAGGACTGTTTTCTTGTGCTCGAAACAATACAATAGTATTTCCTAAATGGAAATGTTAGCATTTGTCCTTTTCAATTGATTGAGGAGGTTGTCTCCTAGATTAAGAGCTTTGAGCTCATCTTCCCTTTTGATTCTAAAAAAAAACTTGGGAGGTGGATGGCACCTTTACTAGTGTAATTTTCATGAAACTGGGTTGGAAATCAGTTCCATCGCGTGTTTCTACTATATCTATTGGGGCATAGATGTGGGCAGTCATTTTTTATACCCACCATTCAGAAGTCTCACTGAAGCAGGATTTGGACATATCTTTGAGCTAGAGATCGATCATGTTGATCTCTGGTTAAGTGTTATGGATCAGGTCTAGTAACACATTGAAGTCAATGAATGCTTCATCAGTAGTAAGCATATTAAATTTATGATCCGATAGCAGATTCTTTGCTATTTCCGGCTTGGCGATCATATTTTGATCGATCAAGTCATGAAATATGTGTTTGAGGGCACTACAACTGTCGGTAGTGTGGCTTATTGCTTGGTGATAGTCGCACCAAGCGTTCTCATATTTTCCCAAGAATGGTATGTCTATTCTTGAGGAAAGGAGTTTGACGAGATTCTTTTTCCTAATGAATATTCATCACCTGACTTAAAGGCATTTGTAGGTCGTCAAAGATTCTAGGGGGTTTAGGTTCCTTTGGAGGTATGCCCTTATTAGGAGTATTCTTATATACTTTGGGATATGGAGACTTACTTGGACTTGCCTTTTGAGGTGATTGCTCATTTTGTGGAGTAGTTACCTAGTGTATTTATGTCTTTTCCTTTTTTGGGAAACGACTTGAAAGTGGGATAGTTTTGACTGTTTTCCCTCATTTCCTTCCTTCTCGATAGAGTCATCAAGGTAATGCCAGATTTTAGCAATTTCTTCATAGTTTAGAAAGTTTTGATAGCAAGTCCAACAGAATATCGTCCGTTAATGTTTTCTAAAGTCATATTGATTTGTCGATGTTCGCTTGGGAGTGAATCGATTTCCTTGGCGACAGTTTTCCATTGTTCGATAAACACGGTGAATTTCTTATTTCCTCCATATTTAATTTTTTTCATACTTTTTTCTAGTCATTTGAGGTTGATATGCATTTAGAAGAGATCTATGAACGCTACAATAATTCATATGTGCTTTATAGATAGACTATGTTTTGTTGGTGATACCAGCACAGAGCAGCATCATCAAGATACTAGGGGAATAAGTGGAGAACAGTTAGTTCTCAAGGTCTTAATGGGGTCATTGCGGAAATATACATTTTAAAAAAGACGGACGACTCGCTTTTTCTTATGTACTTAAATAGAGATGATAGTTTGACACCTACCGGAATAACTGCTCGTTTGGCAGCTTTCATAGCGTGTTTCTAATCATGATGATCTTTAGTAATTTTGCCCTTAACTAACTTGTTTAGTTGGGATTGCATTTATGCCTACATAGCTTGAACTTGAGCTATCTAGCGTTCATATTCCATTAGCGGTAGTTGATCGGCCGCTGAAATTTATCTTTCCTGTGTTCCTACAGGGTTGATTAGTTCCTCATGTTGTACCCATGTAGTTTGGTCGATATACTCTTTGGAGTCTTTATAGAGAGAGACTTCTTCTTAAGCTTTTATGAACAGTAATACAGGTTTTGATGGGAGTGAACATAACCAGGATTGTCTGGTTAGAAAATTGAGGAGAAGGGGGTATGTTTTGAGATGTTGTGATCAACAAGAGTTACTCTGTTACATGCAGCAAAGCCCCCTTCATTTCTTTGAACATGGTCGTTGAGACCATTTAAGGTATGGAGAGTTCTCCGGACATCTGGTGGCGTATAAAATGTCCGGTCTTTGGATCTCTCTTTTTGGGGGTCATGTCGACTTATTGTAGTCGTGAACTGTTGCGAAAAGAAAGAGATGAGAGTTTGTAGACAAATTCAATGAATATGCATATAAAATGAAAAATCCTAGAGAGTGACCATCTCTTTTTATGATTCGATTAAACAAACATATAGGTGTTGTATTCACATACTCTCTTTTTGATATTTTAGGTCCAGTTGCAGCCTGTTACGACACTAGCATCTTATTACCCTTCATTTTCCTAAACCTTCTCATATTGTTGGAGGATGCGATTTAGGTACTTCATTCGATATGACAAGATATTCATTTGAAAGGCGTCATGCCATTTTTCAAGATATCTTGCATAGGCCTCGTGGTTGATTTTCTTATCCACAACGAAAGTAGCTTCAATGAAGATAGCCGAAATACTTGAATAGGCTATGGTTGTAATGGTAAGTAATTCATTCTAGACCCAAAAGATTGATAAGTGGCTTGTCATCCATCATCAAAGTCATCTTCTTGATGGGGTACCATGTGAGAATGTCCCAAGTTTTTTCATTTCTCTGTACTGGAGGTCCAAGAAATTATTCATTCATTCTTCTATAAGTGCTTGAGCTAGTCAAGCAGCCAAATGTAGAGAATTAAGGGGACACTAGTAAAAAAAACCATTAATAGTAACCAAAAATAGTAACCATTTTTTTACGGTTGATATTAAGGAGGTAATACCAACCGTTTTAAAAATCATTTACATTACGGGGTTAATATCAACCGTTCTTAAAACGGTTGATATTAACTCATCTATATTAATGAAAGTTTAAAACGTTTGATATTGACCCACTCTATATCAACAGTTTTAAAAACCGTTGATATTGACCATAATTATATCAATATTAACGGTTTTTAAAACGGTTGATATACATTAGATTAATATAACAGTTTTTTTAAGTGGTTGATATAGAAAGAGTCAATATATACCTTTTTTAAATTGTTGATATTGAATAATTTTATATTTTTTTTTTAAATTACAAATTTAATTAATAATTTATAAATTCTATATTCATACACAAAAAAGAATTATTAAATTTAAATTATATTAATATTTATTTTGATATATCAATATATTTATTAATAATTAATTATAATATATATATATATGATCATAATTATTAAATAATAATAAGTATGAAAAACAAAAATATATAACAATATATTTTAAATTTAAAAACATTATATAAATTTATATATTATTTAATTAAATAATATATATAATTAAATTTGAAATTTAATTCAGAATATAAATTATATTATATATCATTAATTAGGTATTTGGGAATTTGAAATTTTCTATTTTCTATTCTCTTTTTTCCTCTCTTTCTTTGACTCGATAAAAAAATTATTTACTTTTTATCATATAAAAATATGTTATTTTTAATTATTAATATTTACAAATAATAATACTATTAATTTTTTATATATTTTATATGAATATATATATTTATATAATTTGTTTATGTTTTAGGATACAAGAGCTAATATTTTTTATATTAATATATTTATATAAGAGGAGTGATAGAGTGAGGGAATTTAGTGAGGGAATTTGGTGAGGGAATGACGTGGCATCACCTTCATTGGTTAGAAAATGTAAAAGTGGGAGGAAAGAGAGAAAAGAGAGAAATTATTTAATTTTTTCAACGAATAAGATTATGCCACATCATTCCCTCACCAAATTCCCTCACCAAATTACCTCACCTAATCATTTCTCTTTATATAATTAGTTTAGAGTTTGAATATATGATATAGGTTTTTAAAATTCAGGGTATAAGACTTATTCTGATATGTATTATATTTAATTTTTTTAATTTTGCATATTTTATTAATAAAATTTTTGTATATACTTTGTTAAATTATATTTATTATTACATTAAAATGGTTCAGTAAATTTTTTTTTTTAAGAAAATTTTTTTATTTAAAATGGAGATAAGATAAAAAAAAATATACACAAAATTTTTAACTATAATTTAGGAAAAATAAAAATAAGAATATTAATAAGATTTAGTGTTTGTGAAAAATATAAAATATTAATAAATTTAAGATATAATAAGAATAAAAAATACTATTAATATAGAGAAATTAAAATTTAAGATTTAAAGAAAAATATTAATAAATAAAAAGAGATGAGAGTGTTGAAAAGATATATAATCCTATTATGCATCATTAATCATAATATATATTAATATAATAGTTTATATCATTTGTGTTTATTAAATTTAAAATATAATTAATAATTATTTATATATATATATATATGAATTTATTAATAAATAATATAATTAATTATATATATATATGATCATAATTATTAAATAATAATAATTATAAGTAAAAAAACTAAAATTTTATAACAATATATTTTAAATTTAAAAACATTATATAATTTAATATATTATTATGTAATTAAATATATAAAATATATAATATAATTCAAATTTGAAAACTTTATATAAATTAGCTTTTATTTAATAGAGTAAATATATATATATAATATTACCATTTTTTAAAACTAATTAATATTAAATATTTTTTAATATTTTTTAATTTAATAATTTATATTTTTATATAATATTTAATAGTTAATAAATATATATATATATAATATTTATGTAATTAAATTTGTTAAAATAGAATATATATATATATATATATAATTAAAATAAATAAATAAAAAATCATTAAAATCGTCATAAAATAATTAATTAATCATCTATAAAATAATTAATTAATCATATGATAACTTTTCCTCAACTTCAATAACTTCTTCTCTTCTCAATTCCCCTCTCTTTTCACCACCATTATTTTTGTTTTTTTAGGCTATAATTTCTTCTATCCTCAAGCTCTCTCGTTGCTTTCAAATCTTTTTTAGTCAATTGATTACTTTTTCTCTCTTACTTTCAACTAGAGTGAGGATATTAGTTAGATGAGGAAATGAGTTAGCTAAATACGAACCGACACAATCTAACACGATATTTGTACGGAACGACACGATACGATATAATCTCACTCGGGTATTGGGTTGACACGATATACGATCGAAACACGGTCACAAGTCGACACGGACACGACACGAGTATAGACACGACACAAGTATAGACACAAATGAGCACGAGTATACACACGAAATAACATAAACACAATTAGTCAAATGACATAAACTACTCACGTTAACATTCTCTAAACCTATTACATTTTTATTCAATTAATATATTATTTAATTTCATAAATGTAATATTTATAATTAAAATTAAACATATTAAAATATAATATTAAAATAAAATATTAACTTAAATAATATAAATTAAAATAAAATATAAATAAAAAATAAATTATATGAATAAAAATGTGAGTCTATTAATAATTATCTTCGATATTATTTTATTAATTACTTATTAATTTTTTAATTATTTATAATTTCAATTATTATTAATACATTAAATAATAAATATATGATAATAATTTTAATTTTAATTTTAACAATATAATAATATATATTTATAAATTTTACCCACCTTTCCCACTTTCTCTCCCATTTTTTTTCTCAAACTACCCACTTTTACATTAACATTATCAAATGGCCACGTCTTTTTAAATATATTTACATTTTCATTAAATTTATAAATTATTTAATTTTATAAATGTAATATATATAATTAAAATTAAATATACTAAAATATTAAAATAAAATATAAATATTAAATAAATTATATGAATAAAATTTGAGTCTCATAATAATTATCTCACATATTACTTTTATTAATTTACATATTATTTTTAAAATTTTAAATTATTTTAAAATTTTAATTATTATTAAAACATTCAAACAAAATATAGGATAATAATTTAACTTTGATAATATAATAATATTTTATAAGTTTTACTAACAATATAATTTAATATATATAAACAAATAAATAATTAACATGAGTATCAAGACACGATTGTGTTGATACGATAACAAAGTCTAAATAACATGAAACACGAATTTAAACACGAGTTAGTACGACACGAATAAACTCGTAGACAGGAATAACACGACACGAAAGAGTCTGTGAATCATAATATTTTGAGTGGGTCAAAACACGATACGACACGCATAAGATTTAGACACGACACAACACGACACGATTGAGAGTTTAACACGACTTGCCCGAGTCGAATACGAACGTTTATGGACGATGCCCAACTCTACTTTCAACCTATGCTCTCAAATTTCTCCACAACATATCTATCCACTGTGCTCTTAATTTCTTTCTTATTATAAAATTGTCATTGTATAATCAGGTTTCTAGGTATACATTTGAAAAGTTGTTATATTTATATTATTAATATTAATTTTTAATTATTTATGTGGTAAATGTCTTTATATATAGTTATACTAAATTTGGACTAAGTTAATTATGAAGAGAAGGTTTATGCTGAATAAGAAGAAATAGATAGAAGATGAAGAAAGAAATATTATTTTTTATTTTTTTGTATTATGAATTCTTTTGTTTATTTAAATGTAGTGTTTTTATGTATTGGAGTTAAATTGTTTTAATGTTAATTTTGGATTATATTTAAAAATTATCTTGTTATTTAAAATTTTGTATAAAATAATTAAATTTATTTTAAAGTGATTTTTAATTAAAATAATTAATTTTTTTTTATAAATTCAGGAATAAGAAATGTTAACAACGATTATAATTGAGAAATTACAACAACTTTTATAGCACTTTTTCATATTGATTAATAACAATAAACTTTTGGGTGATATTTCTTAATAACCACATTTTAATAACAATTGCCTACAAAATAGTTGTTATTGATTAATAATAAAAGGCTTTATGTTCGTTAATATTGAGTAATGACAACATTTTTTTATAACGGTTGATATTTCTTAATAACAATTACATGTAAAACGGTTGCAATTGTTTAATAATAACAGTCCTTAGAGTGCTTGATATTGTTTAATAAGAACCGCTCAAAACGGTTGTTATTGAGTAATAACAACCGCCCAAAAATGGTTGATATTTCATGTTTGAGCAATGCCTACGGAGGCTTTAACAACATATGTCAACCTCTTTTAAGTTGTTGTTATTACTCAATACTAACCATTTTTTGTTCAATATTAACGGTAAAAACGGTTGATATTGACCTTTTTTACTAGTGGGAGCCACTTTTTCTAATGGTGGAAGATAGTCATGAGTTGTTCAGGCCTATTAGTGTTTCTGTCAGAATAACACCAAATGAATCCTTATTGCCTCTTCGCATTTGGTGTGCTACCTCAATAATTTTTTTAGGAGGGTTTACCATTTATTGGTGTTAGGAAGAAATGAGCCAATAGGATTGACATAGTTATCATGGATGATCCTAGGGTTAAAAGAATCTCTCCATTTCTTATTTAAATCTTAGTACAAGTCTGAATATCGTTGTATGTCCTTGTAAGGATGTTATCGGATGTGACTTTGGAGTATATGTATTCCTCTTATAAGACCTTTCCTAGGGACACTGAGTCCACAAATGACCATAAATGTAAAACATTTGTGTTCTTCGTCATGAGGATAGCTCGAAACTCCTCTATGGTTAGGCACATAGACCTTTTCCCGAGGAAATAAGTCCGTTTTACAAGATTCCACATTCGTTGTATTTTTAATATGAAGGTGGAGTTTACATTGAAATTTATTAACCTCATGATAGGAATGAGGCCATAAAATCAAGAGTTCCACTCATTTGCATGAAAGTTATCAATTAGGGAAGCAGCGCGACATTTGTCAGCATGGACATCATTTGTGATAAAAAAAATTCAAAACATTTACAAACATGCGTTTATTTTTAAAGAGAATGAAAATACTCAAAATGCTCACTTAGAATATACGTGCATATACATAATACATATATATTAGTCACATAAGAGGTTGTAGTGACGAGATATATTAGTCACAACCTACTTGGTGATAGTAACCAGGTTTTTTGTTCTAAGGTTTGAATGATAAGAGAGTTATATTCACCTATAGTGGAGGGGGTAAATCGCCTCCATAAACAAGGGAATATCTACTCAATTGAGAATTTTCCCCCACCTCCACAATGCATGTGTCCTATCGGACGACTCATCACCAAAGGGTGGGGTCAATCCTGGGTATTCTAATTTTCCTCTCGCAACATCACTCAGTTTGTAACAAGTTGTCATTCCATAATGACAATCTTTGCACATAGGTATATAACTACTGATCCTGATCGAGTACTTCTTTACAAGAAGAGGGTGATGTATCATTTACACATATGCGTCTTTTAAGGTGTTGTACCTTTTAAGACAAGCTTATTAAGTGTGAAAATGTAATACAAACGATTCAAAATCTAAGTTTATGTTTTGAAGTTAAACATTTAATCCCCAACAGAGTTACTAGAAAGTTGTAACCCTCGGGAAACACGTAACAAGAAAGCGTGCATGTTGGGTACGTCTGCATGCGGGCCTGTAGTGGCTCAAGCTTCGATAATTTCAACATCGGTTAGCTTTCCAAGCATCGTTTTGTAATAAAATATTATTTTACAAGATTTTGATAAAACTTGGCCTCTTATAGAATTAATTATATAAAAATAATTAATTTTGTTCAAATTTTAATAATCTAGTGATTTGTTTATAATCAAATGACGACTGTGAAATTCGGTTTAAAATTAAACATAACTAATTTAATAAAGATTATTATTTATTTGAAAAACATAGTCGCCAATTGATTTTTAAGAAAATAAATAAATAAAGGGTGTACATGTACAAACGTATTTTACACCAAAATTTCGTTTGGTTTGAAGTTTGGTTATACTCGAGAAAGGGCTTTTCGCACTATATCCTTCAAAAATGGTCTCTTATAAACTCGACTTTTTTTTAAAATCGGTTGTAAAATGTTAGATATTTTAATCGATTATTCTTTCAGTTTAGTCATGCTTATAGGTTTAACATTATTGAAATATTGAAACAAAAATATTAAAATGCTGGTACATGTTGTGGATGATTGATAAGGAGGATTATACCTGAAAAATATTAGTCATTTTTAAGGGTGTTGGGGTTTAGAAATAAACGTCAAACGAACCTTGGTTAAAATATTTGTTTGGGAAATGTCTCAAAATATTATAAAGTAATTTTCCAACCTTTTGGGATTTTTAGAAAATGTTTTGGGGTCCCAAATACAAAAATAATTTTGGATTCTGAAAAGTGGAACCAAACAAACCTCAGGACCGGAATCCTAAGGCTTGGGACCGATTTTATCGGACGGGGTCTAAAGACCCTCATTTTGGTCTTACAGGATTTTAGTCTAAGTACCGGAGTCCTTCGGTTAGGATGTTAAGGAACTCGGTCCTTGGCTGAGATCACTGGTCTATATACAGAAACTTTTCAGTCCTAGGCTAGCTTAGAGTTAGGTTTCTCTATCGAGGTGTATAATCCTCTTAGTGTTGGACTAGCATGGGGTTAAGTTTCTCGGTCGAGGTGTATAAACATATCAGTCTGGGGCTAGCCTAGGCCAAGTCCATCGGTTTTGGACTTGGGAGCTCTCGGTTCCAAGCTTGGGATTCTCAGTCCGAAGGTTAGACCTCTCGGTCCTAGGTTTAGGGATTCTCAGTCCCAAGGTAAAGACTCTTGGTCCTTGGTCTCAGGAGTCTTAGTCTTAGACTCAAACCTCTTGGTCCTATGTGAGAATCCTCGGTCGGGTCTCTCGATCTTAACTCATGAACATCGGTCCTAGGTCTCGGTCCTAACTCAAGAACATTCGTTCTAGGTCTCAGTCCTAACTCGATTTTCTCAATCCTTGGTCTTCGTCCGAATAGAGGATCCTCAGTTGGATCTCTCGGTCCTAGGCTCATAAGCCTTGGTCCTTAAGAACACCAAGTGCAAGTTTTTTTAATTCATTTATTTAGCTCTGATTTTTTATCTAAGATCTTGGATAGCTTTACAAAGCTCCCAAGAACATGTTGATCATCATCTCAACGTATCAATCGACCTAGATGATGAACAATTTATTCAAAATAGTTTATGATCAAAAATTGGGTTTTTGATTTTAAGGCTATTTTGAAGTGGAAAGAGTTATCCAATAGTTTTCTTATACTACTTATACTTGATTGGTACCAAAACAAGAAACTTAACAGTTCGTTTTCCAAATCAAGAACTCAAAATTTTCATTTATTTTAATTTTGATGAAACATGATCCAAATAGTTATCCAACATTATTACCATCATGTTGGAAAGCTTTATGGGCTGTGATTCAACAAAATTAACCCAATAACAGCAAACTCGTTTATTTATTTTCTAAATTCAAATTTGAGTTTTTGTTATTTTGATCGATTGGTCAATTCTATAAACAGCAATATTCAACCATAAAACCACATGAACAGCAAGCCTACAAGCTTTTGTAATTTGAAATATAAAAATTCCAAATTCAAACGGTAAATATGAATTGGAGGTTTATTGGAATCGTACCAAAGATTGGAGAACACTCATTGATCCTTAGAGAAGCTTTTGGATGCTCATATTCGAGCTTCAAGATCTTAAATAGAAAATTTTAAAAATCCAAAATCTTTAAAACATTAATGATGGATTTTGATTTTCTTTGATTTGAAGGTTTTGTGTTGGTTCCTTTGTTTCAGAATTATTTACGGAATCTATTTATAACATCCTTAAGTCGTTGGAGATTTCTAGTGGCCTAAATCGGCCAAAAGTCGTTAATGACTTTTGGTTGTTCTTGGTTGAAGTCATTGGAATATGGATGATCCATTCCTCTTTTGATAGGTAAAAATGATCACCATTATAGGGTGATCATTTTGGGCTTTAAATGAGCTAGAATTGTTGACTGTGGAGAAAATTCTAAAAAGTAGAATTCATTCACGGTTCTTCATACTTATTCAGACCGCATCGCGATGAAGAAGAAATTGGCGCACAAAACGTTGTCGTTTTGATCGTGTTTGAGCGTTCTGTTGGCTTTTCATCTAGGCGTCGTTGCATCTGGACATTCCGTTAGCGTTTTAGCTAATCCGTTGCGACCCGGGCGCGCGCTGCTTCTGCTACAACGAGTTACACATGCTGCTGAGGAGCGTTGTATGCGATTCCAGCATCCATCCAATGGATGCGGCTCTTATTGCAACTTTCTCTTATGTTTACGGCTACACCCGATTACAGATTTTATTTTTAGTTTAAAAACTTAAGGTTTTATTTGAAATTATTTTTTTCTTCACCATTTTGGCTTTAATTTTAATCTTATTAATATACACTAAATATTAAATAAATATGGTAAATATTTACAATTTTTTTTTTTATATTTTTAGAATTAAATAAATAATTATTTTTTAGATAAAATGGATACAACAATTCATTCTAAATTATTTATTTTTGTTTTTTAAATTTTCTAAAATTATTTTAACATAAATGAGTATAATATTTATCTTAAATATTTTTATTTTTATTATTTTGACAATTTTCCTTAATTAATTAGGCTTTAATTATCACAATAATTATTCTAATTAATTATTTTAATTGGTTTTTGACCTTGAGATTAATTAATTTGATTTTATTTATTTAAAAATAATTATTTTAATATTATAAATTGGAGTGTAGATTTTTAGTATTTACAAAGTCATATATTGATCATGTCAGGAGGCAAGTTCTGCGCCTGGTTAAATGGTTAAGTGTGTTTGCGGGCTATGTGCTTAACCCGCGGGGATTAGTCGCACTTCATAGGAGCAGCGGATCCCAGCGTTCTAAAAAAAGTCATATATTTATTTTTAGAAAATAAATTTATTACCTTGAGATTATTTAAAAATTATAAAATTGGGGAGTAAAAATTAAAAATTTACTTAACTTATTTTGTATTAAGATAATAAATTAATGTTAAAAATAAATGTCTATATATATAGATATCAAATGTTTATTTCAATATTAATTTAATACAATGAAAAAAATTTTAAATGTTGCACTTAATTGGTTTAGTGTAAAGATGCATATTTAATTATGTAAATTTTAACAAAGTTAGAAAATTAATTAAGAACACAATGAATATGTAACGTTTTTATACAATTTTATTTTCTTTCAAAGTTTTGAAATAAGTTATAATGTTGCACTGAATATTCATTTATGCTCAAATCTAATAGATAGTTAAAATTAATTAAGAAGAATTTCATTGAATCTGCAAAGTTTTTTTGCAATTTTAATTTATTTTAAATGTGCAATGTTACTCTAACTATATATAATTTTAAATAAGTTGGTTATTGGTATAATAATTACCTAAATTTTTAATAATACAACAAACAGTTGAGCATCATTACCTAAATTTAAAAATAAATAAATAAATAACCAACGGAGCATTTCATAACTATTTTATATTGTGGAGAATGCACCTTATTATATGATTAATTTCCAAGAGCAGGAAGCAATAAAATGATATTTTTTTTAATCAGAAGAAGAAAAATGATATTTTTTTAAATCAGAAGAAGACGATATTGTTACAAATTCCTCAAAACATGTCAGGTAGCAATGATGTTTAAGCTCAACATGCATGATTCAATGTGCAATTTGGTTAAGAAATCTAAGAATAAGTTAATCATCACCAATGTGTGCTTTCTGCATTAGTTGAACAAATTTTCAAAATATGCAATGTTTATTAAACTTTGATATATTAAAATGTTGTGAAACAAATTGTAATCTTGCACTACATTTATATAATGTAAAATAAATTGTTTAATCTTTAAGCTAAAATATAATCAATTATTAAAAATAAGTATGTATACCTAGGAAGATTCTCGTGGATAAAAATATAAATAAAATAAAATTTAATAAAAGTAATAATAATTATAATAATAATAATAATATGTATTCAATGTTTAAAATTATTAATAAATCACGAAATAATATATTAAAATAAAAATAGGAATAATTGACTTAGTTAAATGGGCCTTTATTCCCTAAGGTTTCATGGTTTTCCTATAAATACCTCTTATTAAACACCTTGCAAGATACATTCTTTTTCACTCTCAACTTCCCCTAGGCTGCCTTTTCTATTTTTCAAAATACTGTCCACTTTCAAAACCTAAGAAAGAGCACCAACTAGTGTGGTTCTGTCTCAAGTCTCTTACTTAGAGTTTTCAGCCCTCTTTTAAAATTGAAGGAGAAGCCCCTTTGTAAGCTCCCTTGATCCTTTTGGTTTGTTTTTAATTTAATTTTAATTTGTCTATAACATAGAATTAGTGTTTGCATGATTTATAACTGCCTTCTGTTTTGCTTTAATTCTTACACTTTCATTTGTACATAATGTAATATTAAAAAAATTGAGTAAACACAATGAAAAACATAAATAAAATGTAAAATTAAAATATTCTAAATTATGATATAAAAGAAAAACACAATGAAAAAGTAAAACAATCTACTTTGATTTGTTTAGTTTTTTATTTTATATTTTATGGTATTAGATATAGGATTTTACTTTATATACTTGTTTATAAATGTGTTAATAAAATAACTGGAAATTTTCATTTAATTTGGGATCCATCTGGATCACTAATTAGTTAATAACTAAGAGCATATCTAACAAAAGAAAACTAGTGGGTATCTGCCTATTAATGACGCTTGAGACCGGAGAAACTAGCCCTGGGATGCACTAGAAGAGCCTTTAACCAAGAAATATGCACCCTGGAGCATACGCATTGTCAGCCGACAAAGGAGCTCCTCTGCATGTAGAGACTGACACCTACCCGACGCTTCCAGCACTTCTGGTTGTTGTTGTGCACATAAGACCGAGAAAATTAGCCTGGTTCTGAACCTGTGTTGGTTTCCAGACGCTTAGGACCTTCAAACTGGACCTAAGACTCTTTACATGACCGAGAAAACTTAGCCCGGGCTAACCATTTGTCACACCCGGCTCCATTAGACATCCCTTAGGATTTTAATTTTTTTTCTTTTATTAGCCTCTTTGGGCTTTAATTTGCACCCAAAAATGACTTACTGCATGTTTAGGAGTGAAAGGGTGATCTACTGCATCTAGCGATTGTGGACTATTGTTGTTTGTTTTTGTTGATTGAAGACCAACGTTTGCTACACCTGGTGACCGAGGGTTGCAGTTATATGTTTCTATTTACCAAAGACCGACGCTTATTGCACTTGGTGACCGATGATTGTTGCTAGTGACCGAAGACCGACGCTTACTGCATCTGGCGATCGAGGACTGCTACTGCTTGTTATTGTTGACTAAAGACCGACGTTTATTGTACCTGTCGACCGAGGGTTGTTCTTACTTACTGTTATTGATTGAAGACCAATGCTTGTTGCACTTGGTGATCGAGGATCACTACTATTGACTGAAAAACGACATTTGTTGCACTTAGGGATCGAGGACTGCTCATGTGTGCTTCTACTGACTGAAGACCGGCATTTTCTACACTTGGAGATCGATGATTTTTGCTACTTGTTTCTACTAACTGAAGACCGACACTTGATGTACTTGGAGACCGAGGATTGTTGATGTTGACAGAAGACCGACGTTTGTTGCACCTAGCGACTGACGTTGGCTACACCTGGAGACCGACGTTAGCTGCATCCGACCGATCTAGGTCCAATTCTTGACCGAGGGCTAAGGCTTCGAATGTGGAGGCTTAGCCACATACCATTTTTTATTTTATTTTTTTTGACTTTTTTATTTTCTATTTTTTAGACTTAGGGTTGTTTGGTTGACTTTTTTTATTTGCTTAGTTAAAAGTTTGTGACTTTCATGATCCTATGTTAGAATAAATTTTAAAATTAAACTCTTAACTAAAATACCTAGCCAAACTTAGACTTAAGATTAATTTTCTTTTATAAGTTCTCTTGAACTTCAATTTTTCATAAAACCAAAAACATAAAAATATTAGGGCATTTATATAATTCACTTCAATGATGTTCTTAAAAATTAATTTAGACTTAAGCCAATTAAATTTTGATCAATAATTTGCTTAGTTTTGATTTCTTGGATAACTTTATGTGTGGATTATTTGCTTAGGTTTTTTATTTTTTTTTCTTTAAGTTTTGTCTTTGTTTATTTCTTCTTTGTCTTTTATCTAATGCAAACCCTTTGAATGTTAAAATGGAAAATTCTAAATCGTAAAGGATAAGGAATTTAAAGAATGGTCAAAATTAATTAGTATAGACCTTAGGGGCGTTGTGGGACATAGCATCTAAAAATCCATTTCCCATACGTAATCAAACGCCGAACTCACTCTCTCTTAATTTCCTAATTTTTAAAATTAGGTGGCAACTCTCTAGTCGTGAGGTAATTAATATTAAAAAAGTTAAAGTAGACTTATGACACACTTCCCATTAAAAAACTAGCAATCTCTTCCAAATACGACGGGATGGTAAGTTATAGAGTTGTCTACAATGTTTCGTTTTATAAACTTAATTTTTTTCAAACCTTAAAATTAATTTCCCTCACATTTTAAAAATAATTTATAAAGAACTTCCTAGATTTTTCAAAATCGTCGATCAAAAAAAATTAATCGATCATAGTTTTATGGAAACTCTACTGGGGATGTGATGATTTATTTAAATCTTTTGAAAAATGCCCTACTATTGAAAATGAGGCATTTTGAAATTGAGGTGAAGGGTATGTCCAATTGAGAGATCCTCTTATATCGAGAGATCCCTTTTGGGAAAGTATCCTTTTCGGTGGAACAACTCTCTCTTAAATCATTCTCAACTTTAGAACAAAAAGCCAAAAAGCTAATTCTGTCAAGTAGTTGCCTCATCTCATCCTGTCGAGAAACAAAGCCTCGTCACGAAGCCCTTGACTACTATCTATATGATAAATACATGTATGCATATAGATATATCTAGGCGCTCAGTTTATTCATTCAAAGTTTTAAAATGCTATGAAACATGTGTACAATTTTGAAATTTTGAGGCTAAATCTAATAATTTTAAATAAGAAAAATCGAGGAAACCTAGACAAGCTAAAAAAAGATAATCTAATCTAACGAGTTCTTGTCTTTGCGTCTTTAATAAATAGGTTACGATGTCGATGTTAGATGGTAGTCAAGTGAACTAGTGGGCTAGGAAGTTTGAAAGGGAAAGGCTACAATGTAACATTTACGGTTTGAATAAGATCATTCGCTTATGGAACACACGATCTCATCCAGGCTTGCTACTCGATATGCACAAAAGGTGTAGTCCAATTACTAGAACATTTCACCTAGGCTCAAGACAGATATTCCTTACAGTCGAAGAGTTCTAAGTTATTCTTATGGTCAGATTTGATCCTATCATAGTGTAGAAACCCCTTTAAGAGTTAGTATCTTTAAAAAAAGGTCATGATGGAGAAATTCAATTACAAGAAGGCTGATGTGAATCCAATACTAAAGAACAACGTCATCGACTTCCAAAAGTGGAACAAGTTGGTGGTACGAAACGATCAAATTTCGACACGCCCAATGTCCATCTCATTGTGATGACAGTACTCATAACCCACTATCTTTTGGCTCCAAGCGATGGAAGATCAACCTTAAAAACATTCGAAGTTTCTCACACATTAAGAACGAAAGCTTATGGCATCGGGTTTGATCCGCGCAGAAACATTGTTAGGTCTTAACGAACCATTCCAGAATCGAATGTTCAAACGAAGAGCACCCAAGGTACTGTACATTTGAGTTCTCGAGAAGATCAGAGCGCTCTCTCCAATTCCTACAACCGCCATCTTCAGTACGGATATTCAAAGGTGTGACTCGAGGTGATCAGAACTCCAAAGGTGGTTAGAGACAACATGCATATTAGAGACTTAATGCCTTAGTACATTATAGGCAAGATGATCTAACCAATGTGAGAGCAGCCAATCATTGTGTTGTACGGATTGAATCAAACGGTGTCATATTAAATGTCTCCTCTATTTTTAAATTTGGTTCATGAGAATTTGAACCATTCAAAGGAACATTGTCACCCATCGATAGACAAGTCAACTTCAAGTTCTACCAAACATACATTGAGAGGTGTACTAAAGCATTGAAGCGCAAGATTTCTTTAGAGAGGAAAAAGCTTCCTCTTAGAATTGATTAATCATCCAAGGGAAGGAACATGTTAAGGCAAGAGGACTAAGGAGAACGAATACCAAATTATTTTAGATTTCCTTTCATGAATTTTACTATTATTAGACTATATTTTATTTTGCTAAATTAGATTTTCTTTTGTGAGTGTTTGATGTAACGTGAGGACGAGGGGTGCATATTGGGGATTGTGAGTTTGCAATTTTATCTATAAAACTTAGGGATTTAAATAAAATAACTCATTTCTATTTTACTCATCATGAATGGGTAAATTGAGCATCTATTGCGTATTAGGAATTATGTGCATACGAGCAACGCATTGCTTGTCTAATCTTTCTAAAGATTTCAAACTCATTGTATTCCTTTGAACACAGATCATTAATCTATAGCCACTTCACGTGATCAAATCACAAGTCGCTAGTCTGTACGTGACCTAGTTTCCGGACGTTACGCAAGATCTATGTCTGACTTAGAGGAGTAACCCACGCTAGATCGAAGGACATGTCACTTTACTAGTATCCAAGCAGAATCTATGGCCACCAAAGATGATTTGAGGCATCTAGAATATGAGATAACGCTTCTAATGGCGCGAGTGGAAGCAAAGGTTCCTCCTATTGATCGAGAACCATAACCCCGTCCCCATACTTCTAACTTGAATTCCTCTAACTCAAATATTCCAAACCCAGAGAATGATGAAGGAGTGAAGGTAAAATATTGGTATGATTTTGATGAAGAAGTTAAGGCCGATGCAGATAGACAATTGGCATGGATCACCCAGAACAACATAGAGAAAGCATTAATAGATTAGTGTGATGTTGAGTTTAAAGAGGTCAACAAAAGAGAAAATGTTGGAAGGAAAATGAGAAGAGGGAGTCGGGTACCTATGTCCACTAATGGACAAAATGGTTCAATAGTTGATGTTGTTCTCAATCAAGCTAAGAAAATGAGCGACATAAGAAGGATACAAGATGAAATCCTAAAGAAGCTAAGTTATCCAACTTCTAAAGGGGTGTCCAGGGCAATGGAATTATGGAGGTATAGTATGGAAGCTGCGAAAAATGCTTACATACTTCATGGACTGAAATTGCCAAACCTTCCAAAGTACTCAGGAATGAAGGATCATGCGACCTTCATGAATGAGTATATCATAAATATGATGCCGCACAATTTAGGAAAGGTCACAATGACTCAAATATTCCATAGGTACTTGGAAAATATGGCTCCCGAATGACATACACGTCAGAATATTCCCATGTATCAGAATATGGAAGAATTGGACAATGTGTTCATTAGTCGGTTATTTTTTTCAAAGTTGACAAATCCGAGCGGAAGCTATGTCAGATCCGCCAAGGGGCAAAGGAAACTTTTGAAAGCTATGAAAACAGATGGAAAGAAGTTGCGTCTAAATTGGACGAACGGCCTAATGAACATGCACAAGTCGATATGCTTTACATTAGTATGAACGTACAATATACCAAGAAACTTCCAGGTTCAAAATATCGCTTCTTAAAAGACTTAACAAGTGTTGGTGAGGGATATGATGATACCCTTATAAAGGAAGCTGAAGAAGGGAAAATCAATACTCGGCTCCCCTAGGTATAATCCATAGAAGAAGTCAGAAATTATTTATGTTGCTAACGTTTGGGAGGAAAAGAACAATGGAGTGGAGCATCCTTTAAGACAACTGTTTCCTCAGAGACACAGTTGTTTCCACCAAGGCAAGTTCAAATGCCCCCTAAAAAAGGAATCAATATTGTTAAGCCTCGTGGGACGTTTATTGATCTGGGAATTTCAACATCCAAGGCACTAGAAGTGTTGTTACCGAGAAAGATCATCCAAATATTAACCCCTCAACCGGGGAAGGAAACAATGGGAAAATTTACCAATAAGTGGTGTAAATACCACCAAGCGAAAGGGAAATCTACTAACTTTTACTTCTCCCTCAATCATAAGATTCAGGATCTTATCGACGATGGTACTATCTTAGCACCCCAAGCAAAGTCAAACCCTCTACCATAATACAATGTCAATCTTGTAGAGTTAGACGCAGAAATAGAACATATGTTGGACTTCCCTTGCTCAATAAATACTGATAATTGGATGATCGCCGCTTTCGATGTTGGTGATTTCAAAGAATTCGACCAAGACAATTGGTGGGAAGATGAATTGGTCAAAACTAATATGAACATCCCAAATGGTTGGTGGGAAGTTAAATTAGTACAAGCAAATGTGGAATCCACAAATGATTGGTGGTCTCAAACTGAAGAATGTGAAGTTGTTGCAAATTCGAATAATTTTTGGAAGATAGATGAAGGTGTCAAGTCCAATGAAACTGAGATACATGCGACATGAAGGGGCATAGACTATTAGCCCACGTTCATGAAAGTAGCGCGTTTGTAAAATCAAACTGAAACTAACAAGGAGAAGGGTAGAGAAGTTGATGTTCCACGTGCTTAGAATGTTGGCGACGGTTTACTCCCTCAACTAAAGAAGACAAATTCTAATGTGTCAATGTGGAAACTCTTGATGTATTCTATTGAACACTAATAGGATGTACTAAACAAGCTTTCCCAAGCTAACATCTCAATGAATACTTCCCCAGAACAGCTGGTTTGAATGGTAAGTGATGTAGCAACGGAACCGAAGATAGCTTTTGATTATTTACATTTACCTTCATACTGTGCAAATCATTCTAAAACGTTATACATTTATGTGAGTATGGAAGTGAAATATATTCCAATGGTCCTAGTTGATAACGGGTCAGCCTTGAATATTTGTCCGTGAAGAATGTTAGAGAAGATCGGTGTTCGGAGAGAAAGTATTGTACCTTCAGACTTATGTGTTTGCGGTTTCAATAGAGCAAAGAAAGAAATCATGGGTAGCTTCAAAATAATTGTGAAAATAACAGGAGTAACATTTGAAGTAGAGTTTATTATCATTGATATGAAGTCGTCATATAATATTATTTTGGGTCGACCATGGTTACACCAGATGAAGGTAGTAGTGTCAACTCTACATCAGATGGTTCGATTTGTATCGCGAGAAAAGCTCATTACAATAAATGGCGAGTCGTATATCATGGTAGGCACTAGCTCATCATAAGCTACGTATGAAGAGGTTTACCTTAACGATTTTATTGTGGGTATGATATCAGGAAAAGGAACGATCCGTACAAGATACCGGTATTTGATTATTTTCCTCCTCTAGTGTTGTATTTGATGAACAAGACAAATTATTTTCGAGTTTAGGTTTAGGTCTACAAGCTTCAGAAATTCCAGGTTTAGTGCATATGGTAGGAAATATCAATTGTCGTGATATGGATTACGATCCATCTAGGCTCCATGAGGGAATTAGAGGAAATAGTTAACACTTACATTACAATACCACCTACCTTGAACGGTCAGTTCGTAAAACAAGGAGAAACCCTTCCTTATTTCCAATTCTCAGAATCGTTCATACTACCAGCCTCCAAATGTCAATTTCCAAGTTTGGAAATATTTTCTGATTGCCTTCTTACTCAAACCTCTTTTCAATCGTTTTTAGGGGAACCATATGATTGGAATGACGTATTGGATAGAGTGCACAAATTATTCTATGAACGTGAGCCAAAAACGAGGAACAACTCTGAAGACAATGCATACACAAGATTTTCTGAGCCATTCAGGACAGAGGAGTTGATCCACATGGATTATGAGTATGATGACATCATGGATAGCGAGGAGGACGATCCATACCTGATGAAACACTCATTCACTAAAAATAATTCGAACTTAAAATCTATCATTTCTGAATTTCATTCGCATGCAAAACATTATTTTAATAACTCTGAATATTTGGACAGTTTCAAAAATGTTTTTAACAATGAAAAAGAAACCTTTGATTATATTTCCTCCGATGAAATGTTTAAATTGGAAATGACCTATGAAATGAGGCATTATCAAGATAAATAAGAGGAGGATTTGTCCACTGCATAAGAAACAATTGAGATAAGTCTTAATGCTAAAAAAGATCATAATATTGTTTTAATCGGTAAAAGTTTAAATGATTTAGACGAGAAAATCTAAATAAACTTTTGAAAATGAACAAAGATGTTTTTGCATGGTCTTATAAAGATATGTCGGATATCGATCTAACACCGCATACCACTTTAAGAAGACATAAAACCAATGAAGCATAAGCTTTAGAGAATGAAGGCAAACATCGTGGACAAGATCAAAGAAGAAGTTCAGAAACAGCCCGATGCGATATTCCTCGAAGTGGTAGATTACCTAAAGTGGATCTCCAACGTAGTCTAAGTCGTGAAGAAAGGTGGAAAGATCCGAGTGTGTTTAGGCTATAAGGATCTCAACAAAGCAAGCCTAAAGACAGTTTCCCACTATCACACATCGACGTGCTATTGGATCACGCAGTAGGCCATCAACTCCTATCATTCATGCGCGAATTCTCATGATACAACCAAGTGTTGATGGCTCCAGAAGATAAGGAGAAGATAACGTTCATCATAGAAGTCGGAACGTTTTGCTATGGAGTCATGCTTTTCGGGCTTAAGAATGTAGAAGCAACGTATCAACGAGCCACCACAATGATTTTTCATGATATGATCCACAAGTAGTTAAAAGTCTATGTTGATGATATGATTTTCAAGTCAAGAGATCGAGAGGGGCACATCTAGAATTTTGACAAATTTTTACAATGCATCCGGAAGTTCCAACTTAGGCTCAACCCGATGAAGTGCACATTTAGAGTAATGACAGGAAAGATGCTAGGCTTCCTAATCATGTAAAGAAAAATTGAGATTGATCCGAGCAAGATAGAAGCGATCACGGCAATGCCACCTCCACAAATCGAGAAAGAAGTATGAGGCTTTCTAGGCAAGATCCAATATATAAGTCATTTCATAAACATGTTGACTATGATATGGGATCCTTTGTTTAAAATTCTAAGGAAAAATGAAAGATTTTTCTGGGATGACACTTGTCAAAACGCATTCGAGAAGATAAAGGGGTACATCTAGAATCCTCCTATTCTAATGCCACCAAGACCAGGCGTGTCGTTAATCATGTACTTACCAGTCACGGAAAATGCGATGGGTAGTGTACTAGCCCAAGAAAATGAAGAGAAGACAGAAGTCACAGTCTACTACATAAGCAAGTGCATGACAGGCTACGAACTTAATTACTCGCTAGTAGAGAAGGTGTGTTAGGCCTGAGCTTGGGTCACCAAGAAGCAAAGGAATTACATGCAAGCCTACATAGTCAAGTTGGTATCAAGACTCGATCCAATTCGTCATTTATTCTAGAAAATGCCTTTTTCGCCTAGATTAACTAAGTGGATGATGATGATATTAGAGTATGACATCGAGTACACGATTTAGAAATCTATCAAGGGATGCCTTGTGGTTGACTTTCTCGTAGACCAACCAATCGAAGTTGAAGACGATGAGGAGTTAGAATTCACAAACAACGAGGTCATGACTATCAACCCTACAACCTGGAAGTTGTTATTCGATGGAGCTTCAGGAAAACAAGGCTATGGTATCAGAATACAACTCATCGTTTCTGTGGGAACATATAACCCAATCTCAGTCAAGCTCGAATATCCCGTTATGAACAATGAAGTAGAGTACAAAGAATAGATCTCTGGCTTGAAGATTGCTCACGGAAAAGGAGCGAGACACCTATAAGTGGTAGGAGACTCGAACTTATTCATTTCACAAGCTAATGGTGAATGGCAATTCAAAGGAGAAAATCTCAAACCCTACCATCAAAACTTATCGACTCTAACGGCTAAATTTGAACATGTAACATTCACACACGCTCCGAGTAGTCAAAATCGATTCGAAGACGCTTTGGCCACGTTAGCAGCCATGATACAAATCCTAGAAGGAATCAAGATCAAGCCTTTGAAGATTTTTCAGAAATAGAAAAGAGACTTTGAGAAGAGGACGATTTCCAACACTGAAGTGGTACCTAAACCTTGGTTCGAATCTCTACAGAAGTACGTCGAGCATGGAGAGTATCCTTCACACTTTTAGAAGAAAGAGAAGAGAGCTCTACGCCAATACGCAACTAACTATGTGATACTCACAGGAAGGCTATATCGACACTCCTTTGATGGTCAAAACATGTTATGCATCGACCAACCTCAAGCATCCCAGATCATGGAGGAATTACACACAAGAACATGGGGCCCACACATGAACAAATCAGCACTCGCGAAGAAGTTCCTTCTCTTTGGTTATTACTAGCAGAACATGGAACATGGATGTGTAGAGTATGCTAAATGGTTAGTTGATGCAATGAAGGAGATGATGAAGGCTCCAAAACCAAGACTTGCACTATTAGGAGTAATTCAACATTGAAAGTCAACGAGGTGTGGAAGAATAAAGCAGAAAAAAATGAAGACCATGCCTATAAAGGAAAAGTCTAATTGGGAGATATCCAAACAAAGGTAGAGGTACTCAACCCTCCTTTTGAATTCAAATTGCCTTCTAAAGTAGAGGAGAAATGTATTGAAGACTGGGAGTTTGTGGTGGTTGGAAACTTCATTGCGAAAAAGAGTATCATTCACAACTACCAAAGAGGCTCTAATTAAACAGTGGAGAGAAAAGGGGTTTGAAAAAGTTTCTGCAAAAATGCATGACCTCTACTTCCTGTAGTTCAAAAAGGGCTCAAATCAGAAAGAAATCTTGGAGAAAGGGCATACTTACATAGGATCAAATTTCATGAAGAGTGATGAGAAGAGATGAATCTACAAAAAAGACAAAAGGAAACGACCCAGATTTGGTTCAAGCTCTAGAACATTCCAGCCCACATGTACAATGCTGAAGCAATTAGTCATTTTTCATGTATAATTGGGAAACTATTATATATGGACCCAATAACTGAAGGAGGAGATGAATTTTCCTTTGTTAGAATTAGCATTGAAGTACATCCTAGAAGTAATTTTCCAATGAAAATGGCAGTTGTTGACAGGATAGGAAAGGAAATCAATGTCAGGGAGATCTCTTATGAATGGAAACCAAAAAGGTTATTTTTGTAACACTTTTCTTTACAATAAATGTGATAAAGGTAAATAAGAAGAGTTAAAAAAAACCAAAAAAACCAGGCAGAAGAAAAGAAAAAGAAGAAAATAGAAGGCTAAACTCAAAGATCAAATTGTTGGAGAAGAAAGTAAGAAGAATTCTGGGAAAAAAGAAATCATTGAAAGAAAGAAAGTAAATGGAATCAAGGTGAAGAGGAAAAGAAAATTTGCTATAATGTGAAGGATCGGGATGGGAATAGAAGATGAACCTCAATTTGTTGTTGAGGAAACTCAAGAGGAAGATACCTAGAATTTTCAAAGCTGAAACAACGATTTCTAAAGCCAATAAAAAAGATTCTAAAACCAATGTGGAGTCTGAAGCTGAAGCTAAAGATAAGGAAGACAAGAACAAAAAAATACAAGTTTAAGATAAGAAATATAAAAGCTATGAAATTCTCATAAACAATTCTTTTTATCAAATTAGAACGGACTCGTACAAAGAGATAATTCAAAATGAGAAACAACAATACTCATCATCCTCTTCAATACAATCTTTTTTTCATCTTCATAGGAAGGGGAAGAAGGCCTCTCAATGAAAACGGATGGCATGCAAAAATGTTAGGTTGGGATGGTTAGATTTGAATAAAGTCTTTTCTATTTGTAATCTCTGTTTTTTTAGAATGTATGAATACTACTAATCTATTTTTTATGGTCTTTTGAATGTCATCCTTAATTATAAATAGGATTTGTTTAACTTTAATTTATTACCCTCCCACTTTTGGGATTTTAATGAAATGGTTCTAATCATTTTCCCAAAAAAGAAGTGTCATCAATGTCAAGTCTACGTGAACTTGAAGTACAATCCAGCATCTCTACTTTACAACATGACCTCACCATGGCTATTCTAGACATGGGGAATAGATATCATTAGAAAAAAATATCCTCACACTTTGAATGGACATGAGTTTATCCTTGTATCTATGAACTATTTCACAAAGTGGGTCGAATTTCAATCATACAAGGTGCTCAAGTCATCACATGTTGCCAAGTTCATGTGCAACAAAATCATTGCACGTTACGGAGTTCTTCAATCCTTGATCTCAGAAAATAGTGGACACTTTCAAGGAGAAGTACTCAAAGTACTAGATGAATAAAGGATCGAACATCACAAGTCCTCACATTATCGTATTCAAATGAACGTCGTAGTAGAAGCAGCCAATAAGAACATCATCACCATTATCAAGAAGATGATTTAGACGTACAATGATTGGCATGATAAGCTACCATACACCCTCTAGGGCTACAGAACGATCAATCCAATGTCAACAGGAGAAATGTTGTTCGCATTGGTCTATGGAATAGATGTAGTGCAACCTATCGAAATCGAAGTCTCTACTTTAAAAGTTCTACTCGAAACAGATTGGTGTAAGTCATGGTATAATCAGCTAGCCTATATGAAAGACAAGAGGTTAGACGCGTTATGTCACACGCAAGCATATCAAAGTCGAACGACCAGAGATTTCATCAAGAAAGTGAAACCAAGGAACATTCAATAAGGTGATCTAGTTCTAAAGAAGAACTTACTGATATTAGACCCTAGAGGGAAATTCCAAACACCATGTGAAGGACTCTACCTCGTTAAAAATGTATTTTTCAGGTGGCGCCACGCGATTGACCACCTTGGTTAAATACTCAAAAAATTCATACACTCAAAGTTCATAACTCACAAGTTGTGAACTACGTGAGACCTGATATTGAGAGAGAGTATGTAGGCAACCCATTCAGGGTGCGGTCACCAGTATCAATTATCGACAAAAGTTTATAGACATTTCACATTACATACATTCATTGCTTATACATTAAAAGGGGAGATAATCACACTCTGAGTTGACACCTAAAGAAAAAACTCCAAGTCAACACTAGGGGAGTTTTTATTAAAATAAAAATAACCACAAGATCCCCACAAAGTCCCACTTGAGAAAATATAATGCCCAAAACTATAGTAATTTGCTCTTCGACTTAGGATCTCAACATTTTCACAGGAATTTAAACAAACATTTTTTAACAAGTGCATGAAACTATGTTGGACCTGAATTCTCTTAGCTATGGGATACGTAGGTATTTTGTATGAGCCTGGTCCTAAAATTTTAAAAAACCAAACCCCTAAATCGATACTAGGGGCATTTTATGAAAATAAAATGATTAAAAGATCCCCAAAGAGTAAGCTTAAATGAGTAAATATGACGTTTAACACATGGATAAAGCACTTTATTCTCCAGCAGCTTAGGATCTCAAAAAGAAATTCATCTTTAGTCAATTGCCACTTCAGCAGATACATAAGAAATTTCCCAACTTAAGTCAATTGTCACTCCAACAGACACTTAAGAAATTTTCCCAGCTTAAGTTAATTTCCACTCTAGTAGACACTTATAGGAAATTCACATATTTTAATTCAATGGTCATTCCAACAGACACTTAAGAAATCCCCACAACTTAAGTCAATTACAACTCCAGTAGAAACTTAAGAAACTATCCTTAACGAAATGTAGAATCACGATCTATTCGTGATACCATTTCAGAACTACGTTCGAACCTGATTTCTCCTTTTATGAGAATACTTAGGCAACTTATCACAAGTTTTGTCCTAATCAAAATAAAATCCCCAGCAAGCCAACTCTTGAGCTAGGACAAAATACATCCCCATATAGTTCAAGACAACGAGAACTTGGGATCACAAATCTATCCAAAAACGATCAAACTCCTATATCGATATTAGGGCCATTTTTGGAAGATAAAAACAAGTTAGACCCTTGAACCTTTCTAGTGCCAAGCAAACTGATATGTTTCTCCCCCAACGGTTCTCTCTTGACGAGCCGATGTAACTTGTGGGATCCAAGTAATGTGCTTCGCAAACTAATCTACCTCAATCCCAGACGAAAGCTTAGACATTGATGTTTAAGAGGGAGATCATAAAAAGATGAATACCCAAACTTAGAACCATGTCATCAACAAATGAGAGTTCTCGTAACAAGTAGAGGTCAAGTGCAAAAATTTAAGACCTCAAGACTGTATTGATTGAGATATGAAATATAATATTGTTGTTAATTTAGATTTAATCTAATTGTCAAGAAAGAACAAAGTGTTTGAAACTATCAAATAAACCCCGGTCACCAAGAAAAGAGGCCGAAGAAATTGGAACAATATCATAGAGATTGAGATATTGAAATCGCCATTTGTTCATTTAGACAATTTTCTAAATTGCCAATGCAAGAACAAGAATGTACCGATTCTATTAAATATACCATGAGTATAAAAAGATCCAAGGCCTTAGAATCTGAAATATACTGACCTCTGAATTTGAGAAGCGAGACTCAACCTCATGATGCATGGTTGAAAGATTAAGCGTTCGAGCAAACAAATCTCTCGAAGAAACTTAGGGCGAAATGTTACGGCAAAAGACAAGTCCTTAAAGCGATAGCATGAAACTCGAAGAACATTGGTTACATATGGTTTCCTCTCGACACACTCTAAGGAAGGAAGTACGGAACCGATTCATTAAAGTATTTCAAGACCGATGAAGAAGATGTCAGTGCCTTGAAAATTAAGAGAGTCTAACTTTGAACCTAATCACTAAGAAAAATTCTGATTAAATAACTTTTGCTAAACAAAAGAGCGATATTTTTAAAAATTCATGTATTTTGCTAAACTGAGGAGCAATACTTAAATTGAACATTTTGCTAAATAGAAGAGCATTATAGTCAAGTATTTCTCTAAAATGAGGAGCGATACTTGAATCGATAATAATCGCTAAGTAAAGTTGTGATGAGAATAATCATTAAGACTTTTTATCTCCATGAGAGAAACGAGACAAACACAATCACTAAGAAGAGTTTTAATTAAAATGATTATTAAATTGTATTGCTCAATGAGAAGAGTAATAAGAACACATTGAGCAAACTAAGTCAAGATGTGTACTCATGTACAATCCAAAGGTTATGCGAGATGTGTAGCAATATAGTCAAACTAACTTGGTATCAATCCATGCGAATTATAAACCGGAACGATGTATATTCCAAATGCATACAATGAAATGAGATTATGGAGCGAAGCATACAGTCGGTACACTAAGATCATGAGCGATAAATCAGCACACTAAGATTACGGAGCGACGCATATAGTCAGCACACTAAGATCAAGAGCGATAAATCGGCACACTAAGATTATAGAGTGACACATACAGTCGGCACACTGAGATTAGAAGCGATAAATCAGCATACTAAGATTATAGAGTTATATATATAATTAGCACATTGAGATCATGAGCGATGTATTAATTCCATGTAAACGCAATCAGCAAACTAAGTTAAGATTTGTACTCACGTACAATTCAAAGGCAAGGCAAGGGCGTAGAAATGTAATCAAAAAAACAGGCTCCATTAATACGATCGATAAACCAGAACGATGTATATTCTAAACAAAGGCGAATTGTCAACAAGTGGATGATGAACCGACTTTGAAGAATGAAGAATAATTACACGGGTCTCTTGAGAGACTCATCAGGTTTGTTCTATTTTCATTCAAGGAATCCAAAATAAACTATAAAATTGAGTATTTTCAAAATGCAGTATTTATGTTCAAGCTTGGACACGCATTTTTCTAAACTGAGTGTTTTCTACAAATTTTGTCCAAGAGAGGTATTTTGTAGACACTAATTTTCACTCCTCCCCCTCCCAATTTTATAGCTTATACTTTTAATAAATCTAGACCTATCCAATTTATTTACGGGTTCATTGCACGATTTATTTTAAAGAAAAATATTTTTAGAATAGTTGAATTTTTGGAAATAATTGATTTTGGATTCTTAGTAAGTTAAGGTAGTAATTTGTCTAATTAACAACACTTAGGAAAGTTATTATACTTTGAATATTCAAGGTTTCATTTAAGTAAATACCTTGGATATTTATAAATAAATAAAAAGAAAAAACTTACAAAAATATATATTAACGTTTTTTAATAATTTAAAAAAAAAAATTGTTATGTAAAATTTTGTTATTTTGTTAGTTTATTTAGTTGTTTCAATTAATTAGTTTAGTTGTCAACTAGATTAGTCGTTAGATTAGATTTTACAATTTAATTTTGAATTTGGCTTAGTTAGTTAGCATTTTATTTCATAATACATGGAATAATTAGAATTGTTCCTTAGAAATAGGAATAATTAAAAATAAAATTATTTCTTTTCATGTTTGTTGTAAGTTTACTTTTTTTTAAACGAACTTTTTACGTAGGATAAAGGGAAACAGGTGGATCTTCCAAGATTCATATGCAAGATCCAGACCAGATTTGTGAATGGGACCAAGAAAATTCAAATCAAAGGCAAGTCAACATGAATTCAAGTCAATGTAAGGATCCAATTTATGAATCTGACCGGTGACCCGACCTACGGACCGACCCATGCCCAAGATCCGACCATGGAATCAAATGCTAAAGAGGAAAAAGGTGAATCCAACGTTCATCTTCATGATGTTGACGATTGAATTGAAGGATCTTTAAAGTGCCTTCCAACCGTGAGTGAGCAAGGATATAGGGATAATTGACTTAGTTTTTTTTAATTAAAAAGTCAATCCTTTACGACTAGGCAATACCTTAAGACTAGGCCATTTTAATTTTTAAAAAAAATATTTTGGCCAAATCGTGTGTAGGGTATTAAATTGGACTTAGGGTTTCATGGTTTTCCTATAAATACCCCCTCCTAAACACCTTGTAAGAGACATTCTTTTTCAATCTCAAGTGCCCTAGGCTGTCCTTTCTATTTTTCCACAAAACTGCAAACTTTTAAAACCTAAGCAAGAGCACTAACTAGTGTGGTTGTGTCTCAAATCTCTTACTTAGAGTTTTCAACTATCTTGTAAGATCTAAGAAGCAGCCCCTTTGTAAGCTCCCTTGATCCTTTTGGTTTGTTTTTATTTTAATTTAAATTTTTCTATAACATAGAATTAATGTTTGCATGATTTTATAATTGCCTTCTGTCTTGCTTTAATTTTTACACTTTCATTTGTACATTATGTAATATTAAAAAATGAGTAAAACACAAAGAAAAATATAAATAAAATGTAAAATTAAAGTATTCTAACTTAGGATATAAAAGAAAAATAAAATCAGCCCTTTAATTGGCCATTTCAAAAAAAAAACTTAAAAGCTAAACAAGAAGAACAGTCTGCTTTGATTTATTTTATTTTTTATTTTTTATTTTATGTTGTTAGATCTAGGCTTTACTTTATACGCTTGTTTATAAATGTGTTAATAAAATAACTGAAAATTTTCATTTAGTTTGGGATCCATCTATATCACCAATTAGTTAATAACTGAGAGCAGGTCTAACAAAAGAATATCAACGGATTTTTGCCAATTAGCGGCGCTTAGGAGTGGAGAAACTAGCCCTGGGATGCACTAAAAGAGCCTCCAATCGAGAAATATGCACACTAGAGCGAACGCGGGTGGCAGACGACCGAGGAGCTCCTCTGCATGCAAAGACTGACGCCTTCCCGATGCTTTCAGCACTTTTGGACGGTGTTGTGCACAGAAGACCTAGAAAACTATCATGGCTCTACACATGTGTTTGTTTTCCTAACGCTTAAGACCTTCAAACTGAACCCAAGACTCTTTACATGACCGAGAAAATTTAGCCTCGGGCTAACCTTTTGTCACACTAGAGCGAACGCGGCTTCCAATCGAGAAATATGCACACTAGAGCGAACACGGGTGGCAGACGACCGAGGAGCTCCTCTGCATGCAAAGACTGACGCCTTCCCGATGCTTTCAGCACTTTTGGACGGTGTTGTGCACTGAAGACCTAGAAAACTATCATGGCTCTACACATGTGTTTGTTTTCCTAACGCTTAAGACCTTCAAACTAAAACCAAGACTCTTTACATGACCGAGAAAATTTAGCCTCGGGCTAACCTTTTGTCACACCCAACACTTTTAGACATTCCTTTGGATTTTAATTTTTTTTATTTTATTTTTTATTCTATTTCTATTATTAGCCTCTTTGGGCTATAATTTGAACCCAAAAAAGACATACTGTCTGTTTAGGACTGAAAGGGTGAGCTACTGCATCTAGTGACCGAGGACTACTGTTGCTTATTGTTGTTGACCAAAGACTGACGTTTGTTGAACCTAGAAACTGAGTACTACTATTGCTTACTGCTATTAACCGAAGGCCGACACTTGTTGCACTTGGCGACCGAGGATTACTATTACTGACCGAAAACCGACGTTTGCTACATCAAGTGACCGAGGCATGTTGTTGTTGACCGAAGACTGACGTTGTTGCACTTGGCGATCGAGGACTGTTGTTGCTTGTTGTTATTGACCGAAGACTGACGCTTGTTGTACTTGGCGACCAATGATTGTTGTTGCTGACCGAAGATCGACGTTTGTTGTAGATGGTGACTAAAGACTGTTGTTTCTTGCTACTACTAACCAAAGACCGACGATTGCTGCACTAGAAGACCGAGGATTATTGTTGATTGCTGCTACTGACCGAAGATCGACGCTTGATGCACTTGTATTGTTAAAATATCTCGCGTTTATCAAATTTGGTGTTGAATTTAAAATATAAAGTTCTATTAGCCTAGTTGGTTAAAAAGTTGTACTTCTTTTGTTAGTTTGTAAGTTTGAAACATACATATAGCATTTTTAATTTTATTTTTAACCGTTTTAAGTTTATGGAACCCAAAATCCGACCCAAGTATCCATTTACTCTCACATATATATCTAACTTAACTACAGCTCTCGACCCGACAATCTGGACACTTTGAAAATAAGCATTATTATTATTATATATATATATATAATAGTTAGTTAAAATGTTGAACTTATATTGTTAAAATGTCCGGTATTTATCAAATTTGGTGTTAAATTTAAAATATAAAGTCTTATTAGCCTAGTTGGTTAAAGTGTTGTACTTGTTTTGTTATTTTGCAAGTTCGAAACATGTAGAATTTTTAATTTTATTTTTAACCGTTTTAAGTTTATGGGCAGGTTAACCTATAATTCGACTCAAGTATCCATTTACTCTCACATATTTATCTAAATTAACCACACCTCTTGACTTGGTAATCCGGACACTTTCACATTATATATATATACATACATATTAGATGTAGTTTTCTTTCTGTTGTATTTTATTTCAAGGCTGTGAAAAACAAATTGCAATTATATGCTAAATTTATTTAATGCAAATAGTTTATATTTTTTTATGATATAGTTGAAAATTAATCACAATCAATATTATTCTCTATGCAATATTTGTTATAACTTTGATTTATTTTAAAGTTGAGAAACAAGTTTAAATGTTTTCACATATAATGTAAAATAAGTTACTTATAATGTTTTCATATAAAATGTAACTGTGAGTTACAATTATGAGAAATGTCATTAGATACGTCAATGTTTCTTGCAACTTTAATAATATTATAATGTAAAATAAGTTGCTTAATGTTTTCATATAAATCGTAACTGAGAGTTAAGTTACAGAGTGATTATGATAAGCCAATGTTTCTTGCAACTTTGATAATATTTTAAAATTACTAAAATCAGTTGCAATGTTTTTAAAATTTATGTAATGGAAAAAATTGCACATCAGTTGAATTTGCAATTGACTTGCAACTTTGGTTTATTACAGTGTTGCTAAACAAGTGCTAAATAGAATAAAAAGTCTTAAAATCCAAAGAGAATCAAATATCATTTTTACTATCATCTATCTTTCTAGTAACATATCTTATTCCTTGTTTGGGATCCACCCACCAGAATGGTGAAAATAAAATAGTATAAAAGTTGAACTTATAATATAGACTCTAGAAGCTCGGTGGAATTCACTGGACACAGTCACAAAATTCAAATTCCAATTTGAAAATGGCAGAAATTTTTCCTTCTCATGGAAATGGATGTTTTATTAACTTTATTTAATGGTTTATTCTGGTCTTTGATTAATAAGTGCTTATGTTGACTAATAATAAATAAAAATATATTAGTCAGTTTGACTTCATCTTTGGTTCAACAAAGCTTAACCCTCAAGCTCTTTGAAATTTGGGATTATTTTTATTTTTGTTACAATTTAATTACTACTCTAAAGTTCAACCATTGTGTTCACAAGACGTATAAAAAAAATAGATTAATTTGTAGATTCCAATCAAATTAATAAAACAAATGTAGACTAAGATTACCAATAATAATAGACAAAGCTAGTTAACGTACGTTATAGTACTAAAATCTAAAATATTACAAGAAAATGCTTTAGTCCAATGATGACATCAACCATTAATGATTCAAAATATTTAATAAATTGTGGTGTAAAAGTTAAAACAAACAACCTTCTTGACCCGTTTCCCTACTTTTAATGGTGTATTACAAAAATGTCAACCCCAACATTTGGACAAATATTTCAGTTTTAGGATGTGAAGAATAACCCTTTTGTCAAAGTCATCATTTTTTTAACTAATTGAATTTTTTTTTATAAATAATCTAATTGCTGTAAAAACGACAATATAATTGTTAAAAATTATAATAAAATTAATACCAAGACAAAGAGAGGATAAATTGTCAATAGGATAATCTAAATAATGACAATAATCATGTATAAAATATTAAAAATCACGAACTTAATTATTACACCCTAAAAATGTTTTAAGTGGAAGTAGGAACTATAGCCTAATTTTCTAAATTAAAATATATACTATAAGGATACGTTTGGTTGGTGGTACAAAAGGTACTACATTATTTGTATAGTATAAACTATATTAATAGTGTTTCAATCAGTACTTTTTATATTTTTACTATTTTTTTATATTTTTACTATTGATATAAATTTATACCCCTATATAATTAATACCTCATATTTAGTATAAAATAATAACTAATCCCCTTAATACAACACTATTCTTATATTATTTAATTTTTAATTTCTCATTATACTTTTTATTAATACTATATATAACTTATTATTATATAATATATTAAATATATTTTATTTAGTTTTAATATTATTATTATTATATATAATCTTTCTGCACTTGTCATTTCGATTTCAATTGCTTATTGGTATTTGCCCACCACTTCCCATTGATTGTGCTTTGGCTCAGTAGTTGGTTTCTGATCAACCACTATCTCCCACTTACTTTGGAAGCATGTGTCTATTGTGCAACCATTTGCCCTGCCCCTCACGTCAATGCCACAAGCCTCTTATCCTGATTGACACAAGCCTCTTATCCTGATTGACACAAGCCTCTTATCCATTTAGGCGGGGAGCAAGTAAAAATAGAAAAACTCGAAGAATGCCCTTTCGGTAAGGAAGAATGGAAAAAGTTGTTGTCATCTATCTCGACCAGTTGAACGAGGCGTTGGAAATCCAACGACGATCCTATCCGGCAAGGAGAAGGAGTAGGAGGAGTCAGTTTTATTTTAAGATCGATGAGAAAATCGCTTGATATTTTTTTAAATATTTCAATATTTTAATTAAAAAATATTTATTTATTTTTATAACGATAATTTTATTAATTATTATTTTCTATATTTATTTGTATTATATATAATATTTTTAGTTTAGTTTATTTTATAACAGTTATTAATAATATTTAAATTAAATAAACAAAATTATCATTTATATTATAACTAAGTTTTATATTTTAATTAAAATTACATTAATTATTAAATAATAGAAATACAATAATTTATAATAATAAACAATATTATTTATAATATAAATAATAGTAATAATTTTAAATTCATATTTATACCACTTATACTATATTCTTATATATATTATATACCAAACAAAAAATTATATACAGTTTATATCATTTCTTATAATTCATATCAAACATTAATTACTTATACAACTTATACTACCTTATATTATTTATACATCGTTACAATTTATATCTTTATACAACTTATGCTTTATATAATTTTTACCACGTAACGCTACATAAGAATTCTATCTATTTTCACTAATAGTAACAAACAAAAGTATAAAAACAGGTTAAATAGTGACATAAATCAACCTTGCATTACCGGTGGCACTCAAAACAAACATAAAATAATAATATAAAGGACAATATAGGCAAAATTTAAGTCATGGTTGCTAAATTTTACTTTAGTTTCTATTTATTCATTGCATTGATAAATATTTCTTAATAATATATTTTTTTTTGTGGAATAGTGATGAGTAAGAAAAATGTTTATATTTCATTTGTAATGAACTTCTTTTTAATTAAGGAGATGCGCTTTTGGTTAGAAAATTTTAGAGAATAAATGAGAGAGAATAACGTGACATCATCTTATTGAATGAAAAAAGTAAAAAGTGTGAGAAAATAAAAAAATTGTTTAATTTTTCCTATCAATCAGATTGCGTAACGTCACTCCTTCTCCTAGAGTCTCTCCCCTAATCATTTCTCTTTTGGTTATTTGAGTGTTTCTTAAATTTTGTTTTTAACAAAACATAAATAAATTATTTGGATTTTTAATTAGTTTAATTACTAAAATATTTTTTTATATGTAAAATTTTTAAATTTTATAAAATGAAATAGAGATATTTTAGTATTTTAATTGAAAAATAGTTTACTTAAATGTATGTACTTGTACAACTAATTGAGCCATCAATTTGGGTTAGGCCCGTTGGGTTGGTCTGCCCCGCCAAATAATTTATACGGGTTGGGTTAAAATATTAGCAACCCATTTGGTAGTGGGCATACACGGCCAGCCTATTCGGGTCGCGGACTTAGGTGGATCAGACTTGGATTGGCCCGCGGGTTGGCAAAAAAAATTTAATCTGATTTATAGCCTTATAGGCATACATCGCATAACATTTTTCTCTCCCAAGCAGCAATGTAGTAGTCAATACTTAATACATTGTCCATCGGTCGTCGACTACTTATTTGTTCCGTCTTTCTTCTCTTCGTTCTCGCCTTCAAGGGTTCGTGGATTCAAACTTAGTTCCAGACTACAGCAGTCAATACCCAATACTTTTCCTATTGGTCGTTGGCTACTTATTTGTTCTTCATTTATTCTCTTCGTTCTCGCTTTCAAGGGTTCCTAGATTCAAACTTGGTTCTAGTACTAAAAACTTCACATTGAAAGTCTGAAACATAATATTCTGTTAAATAACAGATTCATTTCTGAAATGAACTCCTCTCAAAAGCAAGATATTAATTTGGATGTTAATGAATTTGAAAGTGCTAAGCATATTAATGAAGGGTCGTCTAAAAAGTCTAGGGAATATTTCTATATTTGGATGTATTTTTAAAAAATGAAGGGTATTGATAATATAGAAAAAGCTAAATATAATAGTTGCAACTCGCAGGCTGGCCCGCCTAACCTGCAACTCACCTTGGGTTGGGTTGGGGATTTTCAACCCGACGGGATTGTGAGTCAGTCCGCCGTTGACCCGTCAAACGATGGGTTTTGGTAGGTAGGCCCGCCCCGCCATGGGTTAGCCTGTCTGACCGCTCTAAAAATAGATCACTTAGACGTATGTAATAATAAAATATCATTCAAACCTACGTACTATCAAAAATAGGTTCATTTCGAATCTTTTAATAAATAGAGTTAATTTTTATTTTTTTAATTAATATATTTATTAATTAAATATTAATATATTTTCTCTTTCCTTTTTTTCTTTAATTAATTCACTCTACTTTTATCTTTTACATAAATTTTTTATTACTACTATATTATTTATTATTAATTTTTTTAATTTTATATTATATATATAAAAATATATATACGTGAGCATTTATAATTAATTATTTTAATTTTATATTTCTTTTTTTATATTATTATATTAAAATTGATTATTAAGTATTTTGTTTGGTCTCAATGGTTGGATATAACAATGATTTATCCCTTCAACAAAAAATAAATTAATTAATAATCAATAATTAAAAAATAAAAAATTATTAATTTTATTTTTGTTCCTATTAAATTAAATAATAATGAAACTCTTCACAAAATTATTATAGTAGAACAAAATTCATAAATAATTTGTTAAACTCTCTTCAAAAATGAAAATTTGAGGATAAGAAAAATAAAAATAAATAAAAAAATAAAGATAAAAGAAAAGAAAAGAGAACCTAATATAAAATTAATAAATAAGATAAATTTATACGTTTTAATTAATTAGAGAGAAAGAGAAAAAATATATTAATATTTAATTAATAAATATATAAATTAAAAATAAAAATTAATTCCGTTTAGAGATAGATGCTAAATGAGTTTTAACAACAAAAATATCCTTTTAACACAAAAATAAATTAATTAATAATTAAAAATTAAATAATAAAAATTATCAATTTAATTTTTATTCATATTAAATTAAATAAGAAAGAAACTCTTCACTAGTAGAACAAAATTTAAAAATAAGTTGCTAAAATCTCTTAAAAAATGAGAATTTGAGGATTAAGAGAAATAAAAATGAATAAAAAAATGATGAAATGAAAGAAAGAGAAACTAACATAAAAATAATAAAAAAATTATGAATGAGATAAATTTAAATAGTTTAATTAATGAAAAAGAATGAGAAAGAAAATATATTAATATTTAATTAATAAATATATAAATTAAAAATAAAAAATAAAAATTAACCTTGTGTATTGATAGAAGTTAAATTAGTTTATTTTTTATAATATGTATGTTAAATGATCTTTTATTAGTAAAAATGTGAACTAGTTTTATAATTTATACGTTTAAGTGAGTTTTTTTCTATTTTAATTTATAGACGCGTGATTGAGTTTCAATAAAAGTGTATCCTTGATTAGATATTTAATATGAATCTAGCCAGAATAATTCGTTAAAAAATATAAGGAGATCTTAAGAATCCTCCGATTCAAATTGTCAATATTAGATAAAATGATAGTAAATCTATCATCTAACAATAAAAATTAGAGCACAAAAATAAATGTGATAAGGGTTTTATGATCAAATGTATTATTAGTTTGAGTCAATACACAAATAGACAAGTATTATTAGTTTTGAAAAATAGACAATATAGAGAAAATTTGAAATTATAAGTTCTTTTTCTCATTATCCCCATCTTTTGTTATTTTTATAATCTATTTAAAATGAAATAGGTTTTTTTTTTTTTTTTTTTTTTGAAGAAGAACAGCAACTCAAGATCATATTGAATATAATTTTCTAAATTTAATTTAACATGATAAATAAATATATTTTTTCTAACTAGATATAATAAAAAAAAATCAAAATAATATGAATTATGATTTCTTAGCATTTTCTGAAATTATGCTTGTTTAATTATGATGTTAGACCATCTCAAACCCATAAACCCATTTTCAAACTCAAAATACAGTAAACATCTCATCAAACAATAATTCATCTCCAACCTAAAAACTTATTCTCAAACCCAAAAAAATATTCTTAAAATATTTTTTCTTACACTAACTTTTTAACCTTATTAATATTATCTATATATTTATCAACTTTACATATTTAACCACAATCTTTTCTCTTTCATTTAATAAAATTAAATTAAAATTAATTATATATCAATAATTCATAAACAACAAAATAATTCTAATACATTTAAATAAACAAACATATTATATTAAAACAAACCTTCTTAACATATTATAAGATAATTTATAAAATTAAAATTATAAAATATAAGTTAAAATATAAAATAAATTATAAAATATTACATAAATTAGATTAAATTTCAAATATAATAATTTTAATGATTTAATTATATATTTAGAAAACAATTTAACTTTTTATCTTAAAAAAATATATATAAGTTAAAGGATTAATTTAAGGAAAAAAGCTCACTTAGATGTATATACTTGTACAACTAGCTCACTTAGACGTATGTACTAATAAAAGATCATTTAAACATATGTACTATCAAAAATTGGCTCATTTAGCCTCTTTTAATAACCATGGTTAACTTTTATTTTTAAATTTATATATTTATTAATTAAATATTAATATATTTTTTCTCTCCTTCTTTTTCATTAAACAAGATAATTTATTTTATTATTAAATTTTTTATTATTTTAATATTAATTTCACTTTTATATTTATCTTCTTTTTTTATTAGTTTTTATTTCTCATATTTCTTAAATTCTTATTTTTTTTTTAAATTTAACAACTTATTTATGAGTTTTATGTTCTACTGTAATATTTTTTTGAAGGTTTTTTTTATTTAATTTAATATAATAAAAATGAAAAAGGGTTTTTTCTTATTTAGTTTAATATAAATAAAAATGAAATTAATAATTTTTATTTAATTTTTATTCACGACTTATATTAGTAAAGGAATTGTTTTGTCTAATATTTGATTATTACTTTTTTAGTGTTAGATGAATAAGTTTTTGTTATTATTCAATTCTTAATTAATTTATTTTTGTGTTAAAAAAGTTTTTTGTTGAAAGAATTTTGATTGTTATATTCAATTATTGGGATTAAACAATTTTAAAATAATTAATAATTAATGTGAATATAAAAAAATATATAAAAAAAGAAGAAATATAGAGTTAAAATAATTAATGATGAATGCTCGTATATATAAAATAAAATAAAAATAATCAATCATAAATACTCATATAAAAATAATAAAAAATTATAAAAAAGATAAAAATAGAGGGTTCATTTATTAGTAATAAATGAAATAATAAATGAAAATGAAAGAGAGAGAAAATATATTAATATTTAATTAATAAATATATAAATTTAAAAATAAAAGTTAACCATGGTTATTAAAAGAGGCTAAATGAGCCAATTTTTGATAGTACGTACGTTTAAATGACTTTTTATTAGTACATACGTTTAAGTGAGATAGTCGTACAAGTACATACGTTTAAGTGAACTTTTTTTCCTTAATTTAAATGTAAAAAAAATTAAAAGTTATAAAAAAGAAAATATATATATATATAACCTAAGGGCCATTTTTTAAAAATGGCCAAAATGCAGTTTGTACAGTCCAAACGCATATATGTTTGGTTGGAGGAGAGAGTACAAAAACTCATTTTGAATATTTTTTTTTTCCAGTAAGGTTGGAGAAAAAAGGGCACCCCAAACCCATTATGAGTGTCCGTTGGAGATGGTCTTAGAACTTTTTGGTTATATTTTTATTTTCATGAACTAGTTAAAATACATGTTATAATTTGGATCTTATTGGTGAATTATGTTGGCTCATAATATTTATAAGATCATGATTTAATTAGAAAAACGTCAAAACATTTAAAGAAAAAAATATTTTTAAATAAATTGCAGTTATTTCTTCACTATAATTATAAATATTATAAGTTCATTTTCTCATTATCCCCATCTTTTGTTATTTTTATAATCTATTTAAAATACATGTTATAATTTGGATTTTATTGGTGAATTTTGTTGGCCAGTAATATCTATAAGATCATGATTTAATTAGAAAAGCGTCAAAACATTTAAAGAAAAAAGTACTTTTAAATAAATTGCAGTTATTTCTTCACGTATAATTATAAATATTATAAGTTCATTTTCTCATTATCAACTAGTTACTTTTATAATCTATTTAAAATGAAATGTGTTTTTTTTAGAAGAACATCAACTCAAGATTTAATTAAAAAAACGTCAAAACATTTAAAGAAAAAAGTATTTTTAAATAAACTGCAGTTATTTCTTCACGTATAATTATAAATATTATAAGATCATTTTCTCATTATCCCATCTTTTGTTATTTTTATAATCTATTTAAAATACATGTTATAATTTGGATTTTATCGGTGAATTATGTTAGCCCATAATATCTATAAGATCATAATTTAATTAGAAAACGTCAAAACATTTACAGAAAAAGTATTTTAAAATAAATTGCAGTTATTTCTTCACGTATAATTATAAATATTATAATTTCATTTTCTCATTATCCCCATCTTTTTTTATTTTTATAATCTATTTAAAATGAAATATTTTTTTTTTTAAGAAGAATATCAGCTCAAGATCATATTGAATATAATTTTTCTAAATTTAATTTAACATGAGAAATAAAAATATTGTATTGATGTTGTTGGATTAGTCACCTTTAAGGATGACAATGGGTACCCTATATGTTGGATAGTGAAGTGTCTATTTTCGGACCCGAATTTAATATTATTACCCGACCTCGATCCCAAACTCGATGGGTATCTTTATTTGTATCTCATCCCTGATTCATCGGATACTCAATCCCTGACGGGTACCACATTACTCGATTAAAATATGAATTTATATTTATTATTTTAAATATAATATATATTAAAAACTAAAATGACAATTGTTGTGTTTATTTTTCAGCTATCAAAACTATTCGACAGTTACACTTTTATTTTTATAGAAGAATTCATCCCAGCTTACAAACAGGATCTTATAGGGTTGGTAATTGTTGGAGGAGGTAGCACTAAAGAAATGGATAAACTATTTGTTGAGCCAAGGGACGACAAAACTATAATACTATACATGGAGATATATAGCACGATGAATGAACAGAGGACTTTAGAAATGGTTTATGATGTTTTTCCTAACAATTGGTTCTTTGAAACAATGACTACTATATCATCATTATTGGATGAACATGTTGTTTCTCAAAATGGTTGATTGAATCTATTGTTGATTGTGAATTGCAGTTTATGCTTACTTAATTTTTGTTTATCCTTGTTTAGACTTCTTGTTAACAATACTGAATATTTGCATTCCTAAAGTAGTGATTTCATATGACATTTGATTGTTCTTAGTATTGTAGTTTATTTGTTTCATAGTATTCATTTAATAGATGAGTTTTTAATATGAAAATATTTACTAAATTTGGAGATAACAAAGTATTTACGACCTAAAATCCTTGAAAATGGAATTATATGCCTGAAAGAATCATGTAAAGTCATTTATACATAAATGTAAAATCATTTCCACTAGTATGTAAAAGTTTGTATACGTTAATGTAAATCCTTCTAAAGACCTGTGAATAACATGTGAAGAAATCTTCACTATGCAGCGATTTAGTTGTATTTACACTATGAATAAAATGTGAAGCAATCTTCACTATCAAGCGTTATACATGTTTTTAAACTGTTAATATTTGTGAAGCAATCTTCATTATCAAGTGCTATACATATTTTTAAACTGTTAATATTTGTGAAGCAATCTTCACTATCAAGCGTTATACATGTTTTTAAACTGTTAATATTTGTGAAGCAATCTTCACCATCAAGCGTTATACATGTTTTTAAACTGTTAATATTTGTGAAGCAATCTTCACTATCATGCGATATACATGTATTTACACTATGAAGCGCTTTACATTATTATTAATTTTTAATTTTGTTATTAATTTAATTATAATAAAAATAATTTCTATTAAGTCACCTCACCACTCACCTTACCTCAACTATCTTCATCATTTCACTTTCATGCCCATGCTAGCTGCTGCTTTTGTACGAATTTATTTCAAACTCTCTATATTTTAATCAAAACAAGCTCCGGTGAAGCAGAACTTGACCTATTTTTACCGGAAAACTCATATTTCACTATTCATTGCAGCAAACAAACTCTTCAATAAGCCATTATTTTCTTTAGGATTCTGGGTGACAATGGTACATTTTTCAAAATGTATGTTTTATTTTCTTCAAGTTCTGTTATGTTTTTCTAAAAATGTTGTGCTCTTGTTAATATTACGGAATGAATCAACATCAACAATAATGATGATTTGAGGTATACTTTATGTTTGTTTCTTTAATACTATAAGATATTTATATTTATAGTGTAGTGAAGCGCTCTTCACTTCTATTGCAATGTAAATACTACTGAAGTAACAATACAAGTCCTTCACTTGTATTGATCAATAATAACATAATCTTCATTTTTTTCATGGCTTGCAGCCTTCATTTCCTTTATTTTACAAGCATCTTTATTTTATTTAATGATGTCTAGACCAATATTTATTTTTTCCATGATCTATAATTGACCAGCAAATTTGTGAGTTTGTCGGCATCAAATAAATTTCGATCAAAACAGTCAACCGTTGGAGGACATTTCAGCATAATTTATTTCACATCTAGGTAGGGAATTTGAGACAGAAGAAGATGCCTATTAATTCTATTTATCATACGTTAAAATAATAGGATTTGGTATAAGGAGCAGTTCAAAACACGATGATAAATCTGGTTTATTACTGGATAGGGTTTTTTGTTGTAGTGCATAGGGTCAAAGAGGAAAAGACAAATGAGATGTTTATGTCAAACGCAATCGTTTTGAAACAAGGTTCGGTTGTGATGCAAAATTATTGAGGATAGAAAGGGAAGACATTGGAAAGTTTAAAGTGATAACTTTTCTGAGTGAGCATTGTCATCCTCTTGTAAGTCCCAAGAAATCTCACCTATATAGATGCCATAGGAATATTTTTGCATCTGCAAACTTACGAATTGAGATGGAATATGATGTCGGAATCGCTCCAAAGGCATCACATGCTCTTATGGAGAAACAATTCAGTGATAGGGACAATTTAGGTTTTTTTCCTAAAGATTACAAAAATTACTTGCGATCGAAAGGAAAGACATTGGAAAGTTTAAAGTGATAACTTTTCTGAGTGAGCATTGTCATCCTCTTGCAAGTCCCAAGAAATCTCACCTATATAGATGCCATAGGAATATTTTTGCATCTGCAAGCTTACGAATTGAGATGGAATATGATGTCGGAATCGCTCCAAAGGCATCACATGCTCTTATGGAGAAACAATTCAGTGATAGGGACAATTTAGGTTTTTTTCCTAAAGATTACAAAAATTACTTGCGATCGAAAAGAACCAGAGACTGTAATTTTGGGGATATAGGGGATGTATTAGAGTATTTGTAGAAAAAGAAATATGATGATCTAGGTTTTTTATAATGCTTTTCGACTTGATGTGGAACATTTAATAACGAATATTTTTTGGTGTGATTCCAAGATGCGATCCGATTTTTCATACTTTCGAGACTTCGTTAGTTTCGACACGACCTACAAGAAGAATAAACAATGTCGTCTAGTTAGGTTTTTGTATGTGTGAATCATCACAAACAATCTATTATTTTTGGTGCAGCTCTATTATACGATGAAACTTCTATGACTTTTGAGTGGTTGTTTGAGACATTCACCACAGCTATGTTTGGAAAAAAATCAAAAACCATTCTTACAAATCAATACGCAGCCATGGAAAAGGACTTAACATCAAAATGGCCTGAAACAAATCATTTTCTTTGTATTTGGCACATTTTTCAAAATGCAGCCATATATTTAAGCTTTGTGTTTCATCAGTTTAGAGAATTTTCGAAGGATTTTTCTTCATGTATATATGATTTTTATGAAGAGGGGGAGTTTCTTGAAACCTGGAATCAAGTATTGAAAAACTATGCGCTTGAATACAACGATTGGTTTAAGAGTATGTTTTGCAATCGGCGAAAGTGGGCTTTAGAATATGGACGATATATATTTTGTGCTGATATGACTACAACACAAAGAAGTAAGAGCATGAATAGTGGGTTGAAAAGGTATGTCTCCTACAAACACAAGTTCTTGGAATTTTTCAAACACTTCGAAAGACTAATTGAGGAACGTAGATATGATGATTTAAAGGCTGATTTCAAATCAATTACTAGTGTGTCATGTTTTTCCTACCCCATTTAGATGTTAAAGGATGCAAGTATGGTTTACACTCCTGAGGTATTTAAGTGTTTTGAACATCAATAGTTTATGTCGCATGATTGCGGTATAGAAATGTTTGAGGATGTTGATATACACACAAAATATAAAATAACTCCCCACAATAGGAGATGCCTCATACAATGACTTTCTGGCTCCCCTCTTCTTGGTCTTAAGGAGCTTGAAGTTGGCTTAACATATTTAAGTTCATCTTTTAAAGTCCAGTCATCAAAGTCATGATTCGTTCTACTTTCAGTTAAATATCCCTTGGCAAAGCTTATGGGCTTAAGCTCACCTTTTACTGGGTTCAACTTTTTGTTGGACTTATCTGAATTTCCATTATCAAATCCTAAACCGGATTTGAATCCGGCAGGTCTTTGTTGACTAACCAGTTGTCTAACAGTATCTCCCGATTTTGTCCAGGAAATAACCACGTAGTTTAACCTCTAGTTTTCAGTAGAAAGAGTTTGAATAGATTCTTTGAGCTTCTCATTCTCAAATGAGAGCTTAGTTATTTTCAAAGCTTCTTGTTTAGAGTTTTGAGATGAAGAAGTGTTGTCAAATTTGTTCAAACTTAGTTCATTAAAAGAGTCTGACAGCTTCTTATACTCAATGATCATATCATTGAGTGCAGTTGTTAAGTCATCTCTTATGAACTCGTCTAAGGAGAAGTCAAATACATTATCGTCGTTAGCCATGAAGCACTTAACGCATTCATCCTCACTATGACTTAAAGAGTTATCGTCTGAATCACTATCAGCCCACTTGCTCTTTCTTTCTTCAGCCATGAGATCTTTTTGATCCTTCTTGTTCTTCTTATCATCCTTCTTTGGCTTTATGCATTCTGCCTTGAATTGACCTAGTTTGTCAAGGTTCAAACACTTCAAGTTAGCCTTGAAATCACTCTTATAATTGTTATTATTATAGTTTGAGTTAGAGTGAGTCGTCTTCATGAATTTGCCAAACTTCTTGACGAAGAGTGACATGGCATCGTTGTTGATCTGCTCAGCAGACTTCGCAGTAGTCGCGGCAGGTGGCTCTTCAGCACTCACCAGCGCCTTGGTTGAGACGGATGAGGATGGATCTTATTCATTCCTCGAGTTTATTTCAAATTCATATGCTTTCAGATCGGCGGATTATTTCTACTTGGTTTTGATACCACTTGTTAGGATTTGGTACAACAATAGTAGGGGGGTTGAATATTGTTGTGTTGATTATTACTTTCAATTCGATTTTAATCCTGTTAGAGATGAAAATATGTTTCAATTCTTCATAAATCTTCGCAAGCTCTTGAACGGATTCAAGTGCCGAAATGCTTGCTCGATTTCAAGTGATAGATAAACGATTAGAAGATGCAGAAATGAAATAACATAAGGTGTTTTATGGATGTTCGGAGATAAAACTCCTACGTCACCCATTCTTCTGTTTCCAGAAGGTTTTTCACTAGAAATCTTTGATTCGTATAGAAACTACACAAACCTAGTCAAAAACACAAGACTTGACAGCTGCCTATTTCTAAACTCCTAGTTAACACTCTGTTGAACAGACAAATTCCTTTTCAACTTACAGTACTAAAAATATACTTAGGTAAAATAATAGATAAATTATTGAATGATCTTAGAGAGAGAGTAATCACAGCACTTTAGCAATTCTTAATTCGTGCGATGGTTCAGGGAAGCAAGAGATTCGACGTTGTACACTAATCACCTTTTATATTAAAGTGTAGCAACAGTCGAATATTTCTCTTGGATATATGTCAGCTTTCCGTTAGGCATACGCCAGGTGTACGGGAACATACATAAGAATATATATGTTGGATCGTGGTGTATTAGATTGTATTGTGGAATAATCGGTAGAATCTGGTGTACTTGAAAGTACAACGTGGGCTAGAGGAATAATTGAGTACTTGGAATTTAAGCGTATTAAGCTAACTTGGTATACGGCTGATAATAAACATTGTTGTTCTCTATGCTAATGAGTAGAGCAGACAGATGGACGCTTCTTCAGACGGCTGCTGAAACAAGGCATGTGATTGCGCTTCTTCACACGACTACTGAAGCAAGGCGACTACTCGCGCTTCTTTAGACCAGTGCGTCAGTTAAAGTGACACGACTACTCGCATATTTCTTCAGACCAGAGTATTTGTTGAAGTGAGACGTCTGCTCGCGCACTTCTTCAAACCAGAGCGTCTGTTGAAGTGAGATGTCTGATCGCGCACTTCTTCAAACCAGAGCGTCTGTTGAAGTGAGACATCTTCTTGCGCTTCTTCGGACTAACACGTCTATTGAAGCAAGATGTTTTCTCGTGCTTCTTCAAACTAACACGTCTATTGAAGTGAGATGACTTCTCGTGCTTCTTCAGACTAACTCGTCTGTTAAGGCAAGACGTATTCTTGCGCTTCTTCAGACTAACACGTCTGTTGAGCAAGACGTCTTCTCGCGCTTCTTTAGACTAACACGTCTATTGAAGAAAGACGTCTTTTCGCGCTTCTTCATACTAACGGGTCTGTTTAAACAAGATGTCTTCTTGCGCTTCTTCAAACATACATGTGCATAGAAAATTTACACATCTTAGTTTTGTTCATAAACACATCATTAAAACTATGTCGTATTGATTTAAACTTATTCACCTAAGTTTATTTTACTTAATTAATTAATTTTTATTTTTCTTTATTTAATTTAATTTAACACTTGGTGTGACCCATATATGTCTCCATGTGTCTCATGCAATAAACCTCACAGTCATTGAAATTCTTGGTATCCTGCCTTGAGAATTTTAGACATTGCATTCCCAAATCGGAGATATTAGAAGCAAGACGGGGTCTATGTCGTTCAGAAATCAGTGAAATAAGGATTTCTGGTATAAAATGAACAACATTATGTTATGTCAAATAACAAAAAATTATTCTCAGATGAAAAGAAAAAAGAAGAAGATTAGTGTATTACAAAATTTATGACCCTCTGATATCTTTTCTCGAAGGGTGTTTTTTCCAAATCCTTGTTGTCAATTGCTTGAATTTCATTTTCTAGGAAGTTATAGTAAACCAAGAAAAAATACTTATCTTGAATTGGTGAAAAATAATATGTCAAAAATACAAGATTGAATAGAAGTGTACATGTTATTACATGATGTCTGCTTTCGAAAAATGTGAATCGTTCACAATAACAAATTTACTTATAAGGTCTGCATTCATGATGTCTGCTTTTGAAATTTCGAATATCTTCATTTCCAAATTTAGCCTCGAATCAAATTTTTCTTTTGAATCCATCTCATCTTTAGCATAAGATTGTTTATAGCAAAGTCTGTATTAGAACACTAATAACAAAATTGATAAACAATAGTGTTAGTACAACTTATAGTAGTCACGACTGTGAAGTAAATCATTTTCAATGTATAATTTGAATTTCTTCTACAAACTACGTTCAACATATACGATCAAACATCAAAAACCAGACTGTCTACCCAAATATCAACAGTCAAGGTAAGAAAGTCTGCACGGGTTAGGTGGAGGCTTATTTTATCACTATAAAATAACGTGTCACTGCACAAGACAATAACATTTTTTAGAATGAGGTAGAACATTAATTTTTTTTTCAGTATAAATAAGAATGTAGAGGAAACATCACCCTAAATTCTATCATATATCAAATATTAACCCACACAAGTAACTTATGCTTGATTGACAATCCTTTGATATGCCTAAAAAGGTCGTTGTAATAGGGGACTTTCAATTTTTGGGGCAAATGAAAATGTTCAAGGACTTCCATCAATTGTCATTCATCATATAATGGTAGACGAGGCATCATTACCTCTTCTTGCGTTCCAAGGACTTGAATCGATGTAGGTTAAACTAGCACTGGTAGAATAGAGAGGCATTCTTCTTCGGTTTTTACTACTGCCATGGGAGGAATGTTGTTGTTGCTTTCGGTGGTGAGAGTATCGATTATGTTCAAAGATGGGGTTTTCAATTTTCTAGGCAATTTTATGCGCAAATTTATGGGCTTTGATGGTCTAGGAGGTACTTATTGCGCAAATTTTCTAGGAGGAATTTTGTTGCTTTTGGCAGTGGGATGAATGATGTTGTTATTGGCTTCGGTGGTGGGAGGAATGATGTTCTTGTTGACTTCGGCGGTGGGAGGTGATGTTCTTGTTATCTTCGGTGGTGGGAGGAATGATGTTCTTTTTATCTTCGGTGGTGGGAGGAATGATGTTCTTGTTGGCTTCGGTGGTGGGAGAAATGATGTTGATGTCGGCTTTGGTGGTGGGAGGATGTTGTTGTTCTCTTGGTTGGTAATGTTTAGTCATGTCTAAGCTCCTTGCTAAGCCTTCTCTAAGGACTGAATGGGAGTTTATGGCCGTGGCAAAAGGCTCAAAAGCAGATTGTACAAGTTCAATTGCGTTAATGTGGTGCATCTCATTTAGATATTTAGCACCTCATGCCAATGCTTCTGTAGCGGCAGCAACTCTCTTCAAACATAAGGCAAGAGATGATGTATAGTCACTCCTATGCTACTCATTCTGAGGCTGCTCAGTCTGAAGCTTCTCATTCGGTGGATGTTCATTCTGAGGCTTCTCATCCCGAGCATGTTCATTCGGAGGCTTGTCATTTGCATTTGGAGGATTTTGATTCATGCAAAATAATATGATATATTAAAATATAACAAAGTGAGTGTATAAAAATCAGCTGTCATTCCCTTTTAATGAAAAAAGTTATATGAGAAAACTTAAACAACTTAAATCAATCCAATAATGTTTCACAAAGTGGGCAATTAGTTTTCCAACATAAATTAAGAAATATTTATAATGATTGGCTCCTGTTTTTTATTAAAAGAGTAATTTTTTTATATTAAACAAAATTTTGACCATCACACTCACTATTGAGCGAAAACTTTAACGTTAGAAAATATTTAACATTTATGGTTGCATTATAAAACAAGATAACGAGCAATTGATTGAACTGCGGTTTCTAATACTCGTTGGAGCCCATTTTTTAATTTGCTCAATGTATATTTGTTATGTATTCATTGTTTAAGTAAGCCAAACAAAAAAGTTAATACCATACTCTCAGAACAAAATACGGGTCTAATAATCAAATAATTTCTTATTTATTAAGATCCAAACAAATCCACCAACTATAATTGAAAACGAAATTTATTGCACCCTAGAACAATCTAGGTCTCATGAAAGATAAATTAAAGACATAACTTACGATTACTACGAAAATAAAGATTGTGAGTAAATGATTGGTCTTTACTCATAAAATTTAAGTGGCCAATATATAATTTTCAATTAATTATTGGTAAATACCTGGCTGAAAGTGTCGGTACGAAAACTTATTCAAAACAATTTAGACCAAGTTAGCGCCGTTGATGAAAAGTCTGCCTGCAATAAAAGAGTATTTATTGTTAGCAAAATTATTGTTAAAAGTCAACATATTTATGAAGGCTATTATAATAAAACATAAAAATATTCATGCAACTTATTAAAAAAAACATGAAAACTACTTAAACCATATATGAAAATATTCAAACATAAGCTTTGTCACTAAAGGTCAACAACCACGATAAATAAGTAGGTCGGTCGTCAACCATCGTTATTGGTTCCGTAACTAAAATATAACTACTGAAAAATATAGCTGTTAAAAAACAGGAAAGTATAACAGTTAAAAAAGTAGCTATACGAATAAGTACTGCAAATAAGGGTAATTACTGGAATAAATTACCCTCATCATAAATAAATAAATAAATAAATAAATAAATATATATATATATATTATTTACCTAATCAATTAATAACATGAATAAGAACTAAATAAATTTTTTAACATTGAAACTAAATCATCTATATCATTAAAAACAAATAAACATAAACTTTAGACAAAACTAAAAATTAAAAAAATTATCATACAATAAAATATTATTTATAAGATTCTAACATTTATAATTAAAAACTAAATTTAGTTAAAGAAAAATAGAATTGACATGAATAAACATAACTATTATTTCGGTATGTAACAAAAAATTTAAAACTCATCACGATATCGTACATAAAATTTTGGTATTATTATAAGTAGGAAGATTTCCGTGCGATACACACGGATAAAAATATATTGTTACAACATCCCTCGTTCGTCAAATTTGGTGTTGAATTTAAAATATAAAGTGTTATTAGCCTAGTTGTTAACGAGTTGTACTTATTTGTTAGGTTGTGAGTTCGAAATATACCTATACCATTTTTTATTTATTTTTAATCGTTTTAAGTTTATGGGCGGGTCAACCCATAATCCAGCCCAAATATCCATTTACTCTCACATATATATCCAAATTAACTACAGCTCTCGACCCGGCAATTCGGACACTTTCAAAATTAAACATCATTATATATATATATATATATATATATATATTGTTTTGTTAGGTTGCGAGTTCGAAACATGTTTATAGCATTTTTTATTTTATTTTTAACCGTTTTAAGTTTATGGGTGGGTCAACCTAGAATCCGACCCAAATATCAATTTACTCTCACATATATATCCAAATTAACCACGGCTCTCGATCCGACAATTCAAACACTTTCAAAATTAAGCATCATTATATATATAGAGATACCGTAAAAAAATATTATTATATTTAAAAAATACATTAATTTTGATATATTAAAAATTAGGTAATTTTCTCAACCTAGTCACAATTACAATCACAATGTCAACATAAAAAGTGAAATAAATTTTATTTTCATTTGATGTAAAAGATGTAATTGAATTAGATAAAATTATTTTAGGTAAATAAATAGATAAAAGAAAAACAAACAAATTGATAAACTTTTATATCAAACTATAGAAAAATTTGTAATAAACTTTTTGTAACAAACATTTATGACAAATAAATTCGTCTTACCCACCTCTTTGGATGACTTAGACTCACAAATTGTCTGTAAAATAAGTCAGGGATGAGGTTGAATGTTGGAAATGAAATTGTGGTGGTCACACATTTTCTAGAAAATTCATGACAGAGTTTTCGTTTTATTAAAAAATATGTGTTGATAATCTTGGTAAAAATCAGGATTTAGTATTTATTTTATTTTTTTAAGAAAACTAATTAATCAGGCTCCTCACAGAAATAAATGGCGATCACATTACAAATAAAAATATATGAATATCTTGTAAATAATTATAACAAAAGACATTACATAAACAACAATGCCTCGGATTCAAGAGTATACACAATAAATGTTATATAGTATATATATTAGCAAATATATATTATTTGAAAGACAAAACACTTATAAAACCTACAATATTAAAATAAATATATAGACAAAACAAACTTATTTAAATAAATAATATTATATAATTAAATGTTTAAATATTCTTTTCAAAATAATAATAATAATAATATTTGTATTGAATAATCTGTGCACCTATTAAAATATACAAGTAAACGTCTATAAAAATAAACGTGTATAAAGATCACAAATAATTATTATGTCAAACTTGTATTATAAGTTGATTGTCTGACAGATCATAATTGTGAAATTTATTAATATAAACTTTTATTTTATTTTTAAAATGATACCATTCTTTTATTTTCTTTGATACTTATCATTTCTATTATTTTTCATCATTTAAACTTAAACATTTAAATATTAAGATATATCATCATTTGTAAAATCATATAATTAAACTTAAGGTATTAAGATTTAAGAAATTATACATTTTTCATAATTTCATTCATAAACTAATTTTTAAATTCTAAAAAAATGAGAAAGAAAATTAATAACTAAATTAAGATATTAAATAAAACTATTTAATTAGATTTTAGATTTCAAGGAAAATAAATACATAATTGGGCGAAGTGGTTTGGTAAAAGGTAATTTTCATGTCTGATTTGTATGAATTTTTTATGATATATTTGAGAGCTTAATAAGTTTTAAGAAATTAATTTTTTTATAAAATAACTCATGTTTTATAGATGAAAAATTAAGAATCTCAAAGACTGAATGAGAATTAAGAATAGGAATATGAGGGAAAATATATATATATATATATATATTTAGCATTAGATACACTAATTTAAGGACTAAATGAAAGAAAAAGTTATTAGATAATAATTAATGTCATAATATAATTTGGAGCCATGGAGGGTGGGTGGTCGATTACTTTTGCATCACCCTCCGGCCGGCCTATTAAAATTGACCACAATGGTGAGAACTCTGGCTCAACGAAGACGAGGCAGCAATGCCTCGAGACCCTGCAACGTATCTCTTTGTGGCACCAGTACTAATATTCTATGGTTCGAGACTTTTAGCAAGTGTTTTATAGAGATTAATCATTATTTTTAATACATTATCCTTCCTTTTTTTCATTATAGGTATTAACATGGAAATGAATAAAGAAAATTAAATATACAATAAAATATCAGTATGAATAATTCAATCAATTTTTCTCTTTATAGAAAAAGAATAAGGAAAGAAATAATATTTTATGACATAGTTGAGAATTGAAATTTGTTTCAATTTAAAGAATAAGAAGGTTGTAAATTAAAATTCAATATTTAACCACGTAATAGAGTAAAAAATTTAAACAAATTTTGAATAAAAATAAATATTTTAATAAAACTAAAAATGAATAGATGAGAAAATAAATAATAAAAAAAGATAAAGAAGAATAGAATGAGAAGTTTCAATATAAAAAAATATAAGATTTTTTTATATAAAATCTCATATATATATAAAAAAAAAATCCAAATATTAAGTTATAAACGAAGGCAGGTACTATTTTGGTTGTTTAAATAAATCAACCAGAAATCAAATTTTTAATTAATAATTTTCAAAAATCACATTATTTATTTTATTAACTAAAATATTAAAAAATTATTTATTTTAAATTATTATTTTATTTATATATATTAATACACTTCAAGTTTTTTTATCAAAAATAATCATTAAATTCTTAAAATTATCACCGATCATTATTTAAAAAACATGAATCCAAACTAAATAAAATCAAACAAGTCTATATTTGAAAAAGAAGAAATTAAAAAAAAATTGAATTATCTGAAATGAATGAAGGCCTCAAGTTTGTATGAAAAGTCAAATAACCTAAGAAACTAATTAATGAGCTTAGGTAAATGTGCGTACGTACCATATTCACATAGTTGATCATTATTAATAACACCCGGATATTCAGCAAATTTCTCCTATGCTACTAACTTAATTATTTGCGAATTTTTTTATTCCATCCCTCATTTACCATCAAATTACTCAAGTAATAAACCAAATTATTTCAATTTTATTTGTTTTAAAAAAAATCAAAAATTATATAATTGATATTTTTTATTCAAATAATTATTTCTTACATCAAATAAGAAATAAGGCCCATAAAAACAATTGGAGTTAATGAGAACTTAATCTTAATCCATTAAAAAAAAATTATTGTATTTTCATTCTTGTAACTTTATTTTCATAAATTTTGTTTTTAAAACATTAATTTGGAATTGTTTCATTTTATTCATCGCTAATGGAAAATCGACGTCGAACTAATGTTTAGCATGTCAACAATCAAAATAATTTGACCAAAATCTTGTATAGCAAAAACAAAAGAAAATAATCCGGAGACACGAATCGAGTCCTAGTCGTTGCGGTCCGTTTCCCGGCTTTGCTTGTGCTATTTGCATTTCTGATTGGTTCCATCCATCCGAAGGGTCTGTAAAGGGTCTGTAAAGAGTATTCTAATGAAATATTAATTTTTCCAAACTCAATCCACTTGAATTATTATGTGTTGGTTTGAAAATTTGGTATCCTATGAGTAAGGTTTTTCCTTCTATAAAATTGAGGCAATATGTTATGAAGGTCTTGTGAGGATCCTGCCTTCGATTCTTTTGAAGAATAAAATGACTTTTGTGAAAGGAAATAGATTTGCATGCTCATCTTATTTCAAAGTAATGTCTGGATTCAACCATTGGAAGCAAAACACAGCAAGGGTTCGTTTGATCAAGTGGTTTTTGGGGTTTTATTTTTTATTCCAAAACTCAACCATCATTTCAACCATATTTTAACTATTTAATCACTCATTTTATTTATTTAAATACCAAAAATTTCCTTCATTTAATTATATAAAATTAATTTATCTTTAAAAACTAAATGATATTTCTGACTTTTAATCATAAAAAACTAAGTTTTTTAAAAATTTCATCAAAAATAATTTTTTAGAAAAAAACTAAATAACCAAAGATCAAACAAGCCCCAAGTGATCATGCCAAAGTGGATATTAAGAAAGTATATTGTATATGTTCACATTGACTTTGATTTATTTATTTATTTTTCATTTATTATTATTTAAGTGCTTTTTCAGGTTATTTTATTTTTAAGGGAGAAAGAAAATAATGATTAGGAAATGTTTTGAGGAGGGGATTATTATTTTTAATAAAAAGATTTAAAGGATATTCATATATAAATAAAATAAAAAATAATAATTTAAAATATAAGATATTTTAGTATTTTGTTAATGAAAGAATTAATGTTATTGTTGAAAAGTAATTAATTGAAAATTTAATTTTTTTTAAAAAAAATTCAAAGAAAACCAGCCCAAAATATTAGACATGTGATTATGTTCCTCCTCTATTGTATTGTTTGGTGTTATGATGGAGACTTTTCTAGGATCATTAAAGACACAGAAGTTGGGGGGTTTGATCTTGTAGCGATAATATGGGGAGCTCTCATTCTTATGGATGCACACCTAGCTCTTCTTTTGTCGATGATACTACTTTATACACATGTTAGAAACTTCTAGATTTGACTTTGTTTTGTTGAATCTGCTTATCCTCATTTTTTAGGCTTGTTTGGATCTCAAAGTTATAAATATGAAGTTATTATCTTTAGAGTCATTCGAAATTTTGATAGTCTTATTGAAATTATGGATTTGAAGAGGAGTTTGAATTGAATCCATTAGATCTGGGATATGATCACTGTCAAGTTGGGAGTAATTAGTTGTGTGTCTCAAAATGTAGAATCCTTTTTTGAGGATTAGATTTGAATCGAAATGATTAAGAGTTCTCTTACTTCCTTGTTCGGATCTCTTTATTTGTTAGGATTCATATTGGGTGACTCTTTGTTCGATTAAGATGTATATGCAAGAGAATTTTTTGTGAAGACCATCTAATTTTATGTTATCTCATATTATTATTTGTCGAAGAATGTTAAAATCAATGGAGAAAACGAAAATTAGGATACCTCAAATGTTATTCAGTTTAATAAATCTTTTATTTTCAATCAAGTGATGTTGTCGTTTTTTCCGATAACAATATAGCATGTGATTAAAGCAATTCGAAGCTAAATTTGGGATCTAATAGTCCAATTGGTTCACAAATCGTATTTCTAGCTCTTCTTAGATGAATTCATCATTACTTATTAACTGTTTTGTAAGATAATGGGTCTCCTTATCAAATTTTGGAAAGACAAATTGCATGGTAATTGTAGTTCTATGAAATAGTTTATTAAATGATTGAAGCCGACAAATTTTAAAACGATTTCCTAAATGGAGTATTTGACTTGGGGAGGAGAATTTTTTTATGTTAGTTTCAAAGGAGGTTTCCTTTTGAATAGTTGACTATGATTGGGACACATTTATCTTGCTTGAGTGGGTATGGTTTGAAGCATGGTATAGATGATGTTATGTTTAGGAATGACTTGATTAATAATGTTAGAGTGAGTTATTGTTACATTTTGCATGTTATGAAGAGATTTTTGTCCTTTTCTAATTGTGAGAAGATGTGAAACTTTGTATATTGGCTATTTTGGGGGTCCATTACATTTTAGTAATTTGAATAATGATAATTTATTTATAATAGAAAATTTTGGTTAGTAATTGTCAATTTTGTCATAATTGTGGTGTGTTTTGATCTCATATCTGATTGTATTCAAGAAAATTTTGATTAGTATTATTTGTGATACATAATATTTTGAATATTTAATATGTGATGTATACTTAGGTGATGAATTTTTTTGGCAACATTAATTGATTATTACAAGGAGATTTTTTTTATTGATTTATCTCGATTGAGCATACTTGTAACTTGTAAGCAACTTGTAAGCGGTGACGGATCCAAGGGGTTGCAAGAAGGGGCTTAAGCACCGCTGATCAACGACAGAGCTACATAGTGGATTGGGGTGGACTGTAGCCCAGATTAATCCTTTTAGAATTATATATATATATATATATATATATATATATATATATATATATATATATATATAAACAAGTGTGTATTTGTCTAAATGGCTTTTTAGGTTACTTATATTATAAAGAAGGTCAAACCTTGGCCTCTATTTATTTTATAAAATTAATTACAATTTTAATTTCTTTGTTATATTTTAAAATATAATAATAATTAATTATATAAATAGTATAATTTAATACAACTTACAACTAATTTTATTATTATTTATTTTAAAATTATATTTATATGAAAATTATATATTATTATTTTTTTTTTATTAATTTCAATATAATTAATAATACAAATTACTTATAAAATAAAGATTAAAATAATAATTTATATAAATATAAGGGTAAAATAATTTTTTATATTTCTTAATTTAAAATTAATTTTAAACTATTACAAAAATTTATAAAATAATATAAATAATATTCAAAAACATGTTAAAATAGTTAGATTTGAATCCGTTATTTAAATAAAGAACTTGATATATTGATTATTCTTATAAAAACGGTTTATAGAATTTAATATTTTATAATCTTTCTAAGTGTCTACTTACTTGATAATTTGTTTTTTACAATGATTTTGAGTTTTTTTCTCTATTTTTATTTTTATGTGTTTTTTTACCTATATTCTCGTCAAACTAGGCTGAAATCCTAAATTAGATTTTCATATTTACTTTATTTATATAGTTAGTCATTATTTATTTAAAACCTAAGTAATTTAACTTAACACCTTCTATTGTTTCATTTGGATAACGTAATATATATATAAATATTCTCCTTAATGAAGTAATATAATATAACCCACAAAACCTAGAAAACTAGATGATTCTTAATGTAATATATATAAATATTCTATTACATAAATATTCTCTTTAAATAAGTAATATAATATAACCCACAAAACCTAGAAAACTAGATGATTCTTAATGTAGAAGGATTATGGTTAGAGATTTGAGAAGTCCTACTAAGAAGATGGTTGAAACTAGGAAACATAGAGTTTTAAATTGGTATATCGGTTGATTGAGTTAGCATTGATTTCACTTGTTACGTTTGCTTATGTTGAAAGAGTCTTTTCTGCGATGAAAATTATCAAGATTGATTTACGTAATAGAATTGGTGATAAGTGGATGAACGAAAGTTTGATAGTATACATCAAGAAAGAGTTTGTTGGCACAATTAAAAATAAACAAAATTTACAACATTTTCAACAAATGAACACCTGAAGAACTCAATTATCTCCATTTGTTTGTATGTCTAGTAGTAGTTGAATTGTAAAAAGATAAATATTTTATTAGTATCGATGTGATTTTGTATATTTATAATTATTATTATTAATTATACTTTTTATTTTTGATAAATTTTTGATCACCTGTTGAAATTTGACTCAGAATTCGTCACTAATGATAAATTTTTTGAAATCTAGTTCCACGTGGCTCAGAGTTAGTTTGATCATCTAGTTAGTTAAATGTTCATATATATTTAATAGTATTCCGTTTATTTGAATAATTAACATTGATGTGTTTGTTACATTTAATTGCTCTAATTTAATATTTGTATTTGTTCCAAATTATTCAATTTTTTCGATAATAACTGCTCATAGGTGTTTGAATTTAGTTACACGCAATAACTTGTTTGCTATAATTACTCGTATATAATTGTAGTTGGTTGTTGTTTGAGTTTATATTTTCAATTTTAACTTTCTTCCAAATATTTTATTGGTGGAGATCGTTGACTTCTTTCATGAAATTTAGTCTCATTAATTGTTATATACTTTTGTATAGATTTTTATTTTATTTTTTAATAAACCTATTATATCCAAAAGTCTAATTTACCATATTTAACTTATGTTCAACATTATTCACATAATAAATCTAAGTTGGTACTCGTAATTAATTAAATTTCATTATTATTATGAATGTACATATATATATATATAATTGTACATTATTAATTAAAAATATAATAAAATTATAGTGCAAACAAAAATAGTGAGATGTCAGAACATATGTGTGAAGTTTCATAACGTGAGCAATAAAGAAGTAGATGGTTTCCATCATACAAGTTAATTTAATTTCCAAAACATATAATACAACCAATATATAAATAGAAAATAATAATAATAATAGTAATAGTAATAATAAAAGCCTGACTTTAGTCAACGGCTTCCTAGAGAGAGAAAGAAAGATGTTAATAATTGCCCTCCCAGAAAGGAAAAGCCTTAAAGAAATGCCAAAAGTTTGTGATTTCAAAACATTGTCACAAAAGTCAACGCCTCTCCATCTCTCTTTCTACCCTACTACCCTTCTTCTTCAATTTCTTCTCTCTCTCTCTCTCTCTCTCTTACCTTCCAACAACCCAAAAACTCTCACCTTTGTCTGTAATGGTGCTTTAGGACTTTCTTTCTAGTTTCTAGTTTTAGTTTTCTCCGACTGGGTAATTAATTGTCAATTGAATTGATTCTATATGGGCAACAGTTCAGGGAAAATCACCGCTTGTTTCACCGGCGCCGGCAATGTTGTCGGTCGGAGAAAAGACACTTCAGTCTTCCTTTCCGAACCTATTGATGATCTAGGCCACTCTTTCTGCTATGTAAGACCAGACCCAACTTGTATTTCATTATCAAAGGTCCATTCCGAAGAAACCACAACTTTCCGGTCCATCTCCGGCGCCTCCGTCAGCGCCAACACCTCCACCCCACTTTCTACAGCCTTGTTCGATCTATACAGCTACAACAGCATCGACAAGGCATCTGCTTTCGAGAGCTCAACATCCTTCGCTTCAATCCCCCTTCAGCCAATTCCCCGTGGTTCGATCTATTCCTCCGGCCCTTTATCGAATTACGCCGGCGTATTCGCATCGGGTCCGATGGAAAGAGGTTTCATGTCCGGTCCAATCGAGAGAGGATTCCAATCGGGGCCTTTAGATCGAGGTGGGCTTTTCTCTGGACCCTTGGAAAAGGAAAAAGGGTGCTCCGATCAGTTTCAGAGAAGCTACTCTCATGGCGGATTTACTTTCAGACCTAGATTTAAGAAACAAACGTTTATCCGTCGTATTCAGAGAGCTATTTCGAAAACAGTTTCTCGTGGGCATAATTCCATTGTTGCACCTATCAAAGCGATTGGTTCTTTGAAAGAGCAGGAATGGAATGAGAAGAACAATGAACTTACAATCAACAGCTCAACTTTATGCAGTGAAATGAGTCTTGAAGATGATGATACACTTGAGGGTCAGAATCTTCAATGGGCACAAGGAAAGGCCGGCGAAGATCGGGTCCACGTCGTTGTCTCCGAGGAACACGGGTGGGTATTCGTTGGAATCTACGACGGATTCAACGGTCCAGATGCGCCTGACTATCTTCTCTCCAGTCTTTATCCAGCTGTACATAAAGAACTCAAGGGTTTACTATGGGAAGAAAAGTCAGAATCCAACACCGGATCACCATTTTCCTCCGACGATTCAAATCTGAAAGACGGATGCTCTCGTTGCTCCGAGCAAGATACCCATATGAAGAATTTCAATTCAACCGCGAATGTGAGGAAAAAGAAAGTCAAATCATCATCAAAGATCAAGTATAAAGGTGCAGCGAAGAAATGGGAGGAGAATCAGAGAAGATGGAGATGCGAATGGGATCGGGATAGGTTGGAATTGGAACGCAGGTTAAAAGAACAGTTGCATCAGACTGGATCCAACGGAATCAATCATTCGGAGGTATTGAAAGCCCTCTCTCAAGCATTAAGGAAAACAGAGGAAGCTTATCTGGATCTTGCAGATAAAATGCTCGACGAAAATCCTGAGCTAGCTTTAATGGGTTCTTGTGTTTTAGTGATGCTGATGAAAGGAGAAGATGTTTATGTAATGAATGTGGGCGATAGTCGAGCTGTTCTTGCACAAAGTGCTGAACCAGATCTTTGGAGTCAAGATTTGGAAAGGATAAGTGAAGAAACCTTAAATGATCTTGAAGGATATGATTATGATAAGAAAACAAAATCAGATTTGAAAGCTTTTCAATTCACAGTAGATCACTCCACTTCTGAAGAACATGTAACCCATTTTATTCCTTTATTTAAATCTTCAAACAAACAATCTCTGTTTTTCTTCATTTTTTAACATTTTTTTTTTCGATTTTCAGGAGGTTTTGCGGATAATGAGCGAACATCCAGATGATGCTTCGGCTGTGTTGAATGATCGGGTTAAAGGCTCGTTGAAGGTCACTCGAGCTTTCGGTGCTGGTTTTCTCAAACAGGTATAAACTATAAACTCCATTTTCATAGCTTCTTCAAGGAAAAAAAAGTAGATTCTTCATATTATAAAGTGTTTATTTGGCTGATTCTTAACCATGATTTGATTTTTATTCTGCTTACTATAGAAAAAAACATTGTAATCCACACAAACACTGTTTTACACTTTTTATAGGCATCTTCTTCCATTGATATTTTAGCAACATTGAAGATGATCATCATCTTAAATTTATATTTTCGCAGCCAAAGTGGAACGATGCCCTTCTTGAGACGTTTAGAATAGATTACATTGGAACTTCACCTTACATCAACTGCCTTCCGTCACTTTACCACCATAAACTAGGGCAAAGAGACAGATTCTTGATACTCTCATCTGATGGGCTCTACGAATACTTTACAAATGAAGAAGCGGTTTCTGAGGTTGAACTTTTCATTTCATGGTCGCCCGATGGAGATCCCGCACAGCATTTGGTAGAGGAGTTATTGTTTCGTGCTGCAAAGAAAAATGGTAAGAACTTGAATGAAAAAATTAAGATGTTGATTTGATTTCTTCTATATATGACTAAATCTAATCATTTTTTAAATATAATTCAGGTTTGGATTTTCATGAGCTGCTCGAGATTCCTCAAGGAGATAGGCGTCGATACCATGACGATGTTTCTATTATTGTCATATCTTTGGAGGGTAGGATATGGAGATCATGTGTATAATCGAAAAATTGTTGGTAAACTTTCGTGAAAACTTGATAAGTTGATAAAAAGAAATCGTTTATCCCTTTTGAGCTTGGTTTCTTTCGCACTTCTTCTTAGAGAATTACATGTCCCATAAATTGTAATTTTTGAAATAAATGGAATTCCCTGAGAAATTATTTTTGCTCTCATTTTGGCTTATTAGAATGATCTTTACAATTTCTAAACCATCATATAGAAATAGGGTAAAATTACATGAAGAAGACATGCTATACTTGTTTCTTAATTGTTTAGACTTTGTTCTTGATGCATAATGGGTTGTGCTTCAAAGCAAATTTGGTGTGGATTAAATTAAATTATTCACATATCATAAACCAATTAACTCTAAGATTATATTAGTAAATAAAATTGCAAAACACCTCATATCAAAATTATGTCAGAATATTTTTGTCATATGGTCCAAAGAATTAACTTTTTTAACAAACAAATTTATTTTCAAATAATTCTATAAAAACAATTCCTTAGTGATGATGTAGATAATATAAAAAAATTGTTTTAACAATATAAAACAACCAAATTAGACAAGTTATTAAATGAATGAAATTAGACAATCATAAATTAGACAAGTTATTAAATGAGTGAAATTAGACAACCATCAAATATGAACAATTCTATAAGTTATAACTATAATATCTAACACTCAAGAAGATTTGAACTAGATAAGTTTTACATTGGAATGACATGCCAAACTTAATTAAGTGAAACAAGAAAATATGGACAAACTGAAAAAGAGATTAATGCACTTGGCACTCCCAGATTTTTTGTCATTTTAAAATAAGGATTATTTTTAATTTTGTTTTATATGAAATTGTTTGGATTGTGGTTATTCAAATAATCGGGTATTTAAAAATTAACGATAAGTGATTATTTTAAGGAGGTAATAATTTTTTAATAAAGTTTCTTTAAAGAGTATTGATATATAATGATAAAATAAAATGTATTTTGTATTTTGGGTAATAAATTGAATAATGTGACGAAAAAGTGAATGAATTATATGATATTTTTGGATTATGACTATTTAAATGACTTAAAAAATTAGCACAATTTTTTTTAAGAGTAAAATTTAAAAAAGTTAATTTAAAATCTTTTGATATTTATAAATTTATCCAGTTTATTTTTTCTTTTGATTAATTTTATTTTATATAAGAAGTTAATATATATATATATATTGCTTAATTTGAATTTGTTTGATTTTGTCGGGTCGAGAGTTTCGATTAATTTGAATATATATGTTAGAGGTAATAAATATTTTGATTGGATTGTGAGTTAACCCACCCATAAACTTGAAACGGTTAAAAATAAAATTAAAAATGATATAAATATGTTTCGAGTTTGCAACTAAAATCATTTAATCAACTAAGATAATAAGACTTTATATTTTAAATTCTACATAAAATTTAATAAACGCGTGACATTTATAATTATAATCCCAGAAAATAGCAATATAATCTTTGTCATCTTTAATATTATATAAATATTTTCTTAACCTATTAAATCAGAATATTATATACATATAAATTAAAAATAAGAAAAAAATATGAAACAAAAAAATTTATTTAGTATTTTACAAAAATAATTAGTCAGGAAAAATATGGTATAATTTTTTTTATATAAAATTAAATAAATAAATAAATATGTAACATTATATAATTATTATATATTATAAAATAAATGAGGTGACATATATTTTTAATTATATATATATATATAAATATTTTTATTAATAAATTTATATAATATATTGAGAAAAATTATGATATAATAATAATGTTATATATATATATATATCATTATTATTATTTTTATTTAATATTATGATAAGAGATATAATTATTTTTATTATATATTTTTTTGTATGAGTATAAAAAATTTGTATAATAAAAGTATTTCAACAATCATAAGTGGTTTAATAATTATTATACGTGGGTGCGCGAACATTATTACTTGAAGCGGAAGCGAGAATGTATGCCAAAGATGTAATCAAATGTTGAGAATGTCAGTTTGAGTAATGCAAATATTGGTGAAAAAAACTAAAAGTTCGTCCACCAAGGGTGATTCAAGACCTAAGATAATGCCAAAATGTGTAATCGAATGTTTCTAAAGATTCGTTCACAGATGGTGATTCAAGGCCTAAGATCATGCTGAAAGGTGTAATCGAATTGGGAATATTGGCTTGAGTTAAATATTGTAATAAATACTGGTAAATTCATTTGGGATGCACAAATAAACTTAGGATAAGAAATTTATTTATTTTTATTATATATATATATATATCATTATTAGTGGAAATATTTTTATTTAAATTAAGATAAAAAATATAATTATTTTTATTAAAATTTTAGCTGTTAGACTACTGATATTTTAATTTATAAGGTTCTTATATATTTATATTTTAAAAAATATATAAATTATAAAAAGAAATTTAAAATATATTTATCTAAATATGTTAAGGTTTTAAAGTGATCAAATATGTTTTTTCATTATTTTATTATTATAAAAAAACAAAATAAAACATTATATACTTGAAATAATATTTTAGAATTGACAAAAAAAATTTAAAAAAATAGCAATATATATATTTAATATATTATTGATTAAAAAAATTTAAATTAAAGAAATAACTAAATATGTTAAGTTTTAAATTATTGAGAAATGTATTTGAGACTTATTTATTATTATAAAAAACAAATTAAGATACTTGAAAAACATATTTTTTTTTTATTAAAACATATTTTTTTATTTAATTTTTTTTTGATAAATGTTAATTCTTAATAACTTTAGTTATTAAATAATCAAAATTAACATAAATATAAAAAGATACCAAACTTAAATGAATTAGTTAAATAATTTTTAATATTTTTATTTTTTATATAAGTATATAATAATAAAGAATATCATACCAAGTAAAATTTTATATAATTTGATGGTAATTTATTCAAAATTTAATATTTGATAATTGTTTTTTCTAAACTACTTTTTTTCTAATCTATTGGATGTTGTTAATTTATATAATTCATCTGCATGCATTATATATTTTGTTTAGATAATTTTTTAAACTTTTCGATAAATTTAAAAATATAATTAAACATTAAATTTGGATTTAATTTAATTTTACAAATTCAATCAAATTTAAAGATTTGAATAATATTATTTTTATTTAAAATATTTATATATAAATAATTTTTTTATATCTTTACCATGCTTTTTTTATAAAGGTAATAAAAATAAAAAATTAATGCAGGGCTTGTTCAGTGGGTAGGAGTTATTTATATAACTTTTGAGAGAAAAGAAGTTTTAGATGATGAGTATAATTTTTTATAAAATGACTTAAAAGTATTGATATATATACATTAAATAAAAAGATAATAATTTAAATAAATGATATTTTAATTAATAAATTGAGTGATTTGATTAATGAGAATGAGAGTGAAATGAAGTTTGATTTTATGGGTTATTTAAATTATTCGAAACTGAACAAAAGTCTTATATTTTTTATATTTAAATTTATAAAATCAAAAATTTATTTAAGAGGAAAAGTTATTTTAAAAGAATATTAGTTATATATTATTATTATTTATATAATAATTAAATATAAATTTAGTTAAAAATTATAATAATCAAATAATACTTAAAAAATTATAACTATAAAATAAACTTATTTAAATAAATAATATATTTATTTTTTAATTATATACTTATAAAATTCACTTTATTTAGGTAAAATTGTATATAATTGTAAAATCAAAATATATTATTTATTTTTTGAATATGTAAATATAAATTGATTTAATTTATGTAAAATCGCATGAATTGTAAAATAAAAATAATTTGTAAATTTGTAAAATTATAAAAGTTTAAGATCATAATTTTAAAATTATAAAAGTTTAACTCATTTATGAGTATACCTAAAACTAAAATTGTTAGTCTACTTTCAAATTGTAAAACTTTGAATTTCCAAAGTTTTATCTAAATTTTAATGCATTTTTTAAAATCAAACAAGATATATTTGGTCTCTTAACTAATGAAACTATAGGAGTTATTAAAAACAAGAAACTAGAGCAATATATTAAACTAAAAAATGACAACGATGATGGGTTCATTATTTCTACGTACCCACCAATGAAAGAACCTCGATTCGAGATGGACCAACAAATTCTACGTAAAATGTAAATGAGACATCCAATACATAAGACAACGATTAAATATAATAACCAAATTTATCTGACATTAATCGTCAATTAGAATTCGAGATAAGTAATATAAAGACTGTTTTATGACGGTTGATAATCTTATCACGAAATAAATAAACATACATATTATATCGATACATCAAAATGATAATAGAAAAATACAATAGATTGTTAAATAAAGCAAAGAAAAAATTTCTTGTTTGCTCTGAGGCTGTTAAAATCACAATTTCTTTAAAATAATTTTACCGTCTCCCGTTTGTGCTGGATAACGGAACCTACAATGGTTTAACATAGAAAACCACTACAATAACGAATTTGACAAAAATACATAAATCACAATCACTGAGTTTCAAGAGAACTAGTCGAGTCACGAACTCGAAGAATGTTACAAAGAAAAAGAAATACTTTATGAATTCTAGAGTGAGAAATGATAAGATGATGTGTAGAGAGAAATACGAGGTGAATTGATATTTATAGTTAAAAATTAAACTCTAAAATTATTAATCAATTTTTTAATCCAACAGGCACTAATGCATCGTCCATTCATCCAATAGTTATCTTTGCTTGCCTTTTCATTATCCTTGCTAGTTACATCCATAATTATCCTTTCATTATTTTGTAGTTATAATTACAATTAACAACATTTATTAATTGTTTCGTTGAACATTAATGTTAATGGTAATAATTAACAAATTTATTTTTATTTGTATTAAATTTCACTTTAATTCTTATTTAATTTGGTGTGAATTTCATTTGAATTAATTTCACCTTAATTCAATTTGAAAAATTTAGTGTGAATTTCATTTGAATTAAATTTTACAATTAATTCATATTTGAATTTTGAATTTGGTGTGAATTTCATTTAAATTAAATTTCATAATAATTCACATTTAAATTTGGTGTGAATTTTATTTGTCAAAATATCATTTTCATTTAATTAATGGAATAACAATAATCAAATAAAGAGATCTTATTGCTTACTACCTACATTTAGGGGTGTTCAATATTTGGTCTGAACCGAATATCCGACCGAATTCGAATTCACCGAATTCGAATAAACCGAATTCGAATTTCATTTTCGGTTTTCGAATCGAATTTCAAACCAATTCGAATTCAAATACGGTTTTCGAATTGGTTTTCGAGTTTGGGTTTCAACTCGAAAACCAAACCGAAAACCGAATTCATTTTTTATTATTTATTTTTCCAAACTTAACTTAAGAATAAGTTCAAAATAATCAAACTAGAATATTTTGAATTAAGATTTATAATAGAAGAAATGAAAACACTAGTGGTCTAGTGGTAGAATAGTATCCTACTATGGTATAGACTTTGGGTTCAATTCTTGGTTGATACATTTTATTTTGAGTTTAAAATAAAAGAAATGAATTCGGTTTGAATTCGAATTATTCGAAGTTCGAACCGAATATAAAATTCGAATTCGGTTCGGTTTAATTAGAATTTATTCGAATTCGGTTCGGTTTTCGAATTGACGAAAAAAAATAAAAAATTCGAAGAAACCGAATTAAGTAACTCGAATAACCCGAAACCGAACCGATGAATACCCCTACCTACATTTTAGTCTAGGAGCATGTAGTAACCTCAAAATGCTCCGTCTTAGAGTAGCAAAGGCGAACACTAAAATGGTATTGATCCCATATAGGTTTTGATCGCGAGCCAACGAGTTAATATCTTTGCTGGTCAGCATAGACAACTAAGACTGTGTCATGCTCTCGATGGTTGAAAGACGTTGACTATAACGAATTTGACTAGGAAAGGCTCCTGATTAGGTATCGAACAACCCACTCATAGTCGTCTCCTTACAAATTAAAATCACAACACGAGGAAACTCATAGAATAAACTAGAATTACCACACAAAACATCCTCTCAAAATATGATGGACATGGCATCCCTGTAAAAAAAAATCAAATGGGATCTAAAAAGGGTAAAGAATAGTAAAATACCATGTCAAATATTGCAGTCACTGTAAGAATGTTTAGTGAACTAGTCCGACCTATGAAAATTCACTCAATTTAATTTTCATAAACAATACATTATTTAAATTATCAACAAACCAATTTATCACTATCTTTTTATTATATATTTATTATAAGTTATTTTCCAACCAAATAACTGCAAACCAAAGGTTATTAGGCAATAACCCTAAAAAATAAGGAAGGAAGATTAACTATAATTTTATATTGGGTTTAAATTATTAAATGTAAATATTTTCCCATAAAAAAAGAATTATAACCCTATATCAACTAAAGATCAAAGATAACAGAATTAATTATTACTAAAAAATATCTTAAATTAGAATGAATAAATTTTATATTGTAAGGTTTTTTAACTTAAAAAAAAAAATCTATATCATACAAAAATATAATACTATGAGTCATTAAACTTCATTTTCTTCATGTAAAGAAATCCATCAATACTATAAACTTATCCATATATCTAACATTTTAATTTTTTTAAAAAAATATGAATATTCATGATTGTGACCATTGCGCAGTAGCTAATTTGATGACGATGTGATTTGTGATTATTGGCCAATGGCCAAACTCTTTTCTCAAATCAAGTCACTATATATCTATCTTGGGTGTCGTTATATTTTAACCAACAATCACGTTTAAGTCATTTTCTTAATCAAACAAGTTCTTCTATATTTTATAATGGGTTAAACACTTAAACTAAAAAAAGTTAAGGAAATAGATCAACTTCACTTAACATGGCCTCATGACTACTTATATAACTCATCATCTCAGATCTGTTTCTTCTGAAAATTCTCAAGCAAAGCAGATCACAATGATCGAGGTGGGTCTCCTAAAAAACAAAAACAAAAACAAAAAATCAAATCTTGATCCTATGGATGAACGTGGTGCCACGTGGCAGAAGAATAGAGGTGCAAGAGTGTAAGTATGAGTGGAGGTCAGCTTCTTGATGATCAATTTCCCAACTCCTAACTCCTAACTAATTACTTATGAAGGGTTGCTGCATGCAGAGTAAATGCAGTGTAGGTGGGGAGGTTTCTGGGTATGAGACAGATATCTATACTTCAAATTTCTCTTCTTCTTCAATGATCAAACCTGTCTGTCATGTTGCCATTGACATTATGAAATGCCATTATTGTTCTTTTCTCTTATAATTACAACCTCATCTACTACTAGCTAGAGATCTCCTCCATTTCCTATGGACACTTTGGTGTTTCTTCAAAACATTTGATAATGCCATTAATAATTAACAATCTAAATAATCAAGTCTTTTTAAAATTGTTTGATTAACTTTATTCTCAGCTTTTTTTTTATTAAATGTTTAGATAGGTTTGATAGTATTTAGTTTATAGGTCCAAATCACAAATCTAGATAGTACAAGTTATAGGTCCAAACCAACAAAAACATGAATCTTAAAAGAACAAAACCTTAGTGGAAAAATATGAAATTAACCCTATTACTAATTTGTTTACAAAGGAAGGAGTTTCAACCTTCTATTCAATTGTATAATAGTTGAATGAGAGGACAAATCATATCACAATGGTTCACGAATTGAAAAGGTTGAATTTATTGAGCAAGGTTTAGGATCCACCATGCTTAGAATGAGACAAAGCTATATAAACAATTAACTATTTTACTGAGTTAATAGATAAATGATGGAAAAAATAATACAATTTGGTGCATTATAATTGTCTTAGTGGTAAAGAACATGAATTAATTAGATTACCATTTGAAGGTTAAATTTCAATTTAATTGAGGTGAAAAATCATGTAAATTGTTGTGCTAATGTCTTAAAGAAATATAGTTGGGTACAATCTAGTTGGTCACAACAGCTCAAAATAAATATAAGATTTTTTTTGGATTTAATTTATTTAAATAATCTTATTTATTATAACTTAAATAAATATGGATTGTTGGTGAAAATATTTGATGAGAATTAATTTTTAGTGAAAAAATATTTTTTTTATAAAAAGTAATAAAATTTATATATTATGACATTTTAATTGATAAATTAATTGTTTTTATTGATTAAATATATTTGTAAAGGTTTGTGGTTCAATATATATTTATTTGAATAAATTTTGAATTATTTTAAAATTTTGAATTGACTTCATTTGAAATTTATTTTAAATTAAAAAATATTTTAGTTAATGAATTTAATTATATAGTTAATTTTTTTAACGTAAAAAGTTAGTCAGTATAATTTATCTTTTATTTTAAATTAAGGTATTTTAAGTGATAATAAAATTATTGATTTTTGTTTCTTAGATGACTATCACCACTTGGAGGCAGAGGTTTGAGTTGGGTTTGTTAAGTTGAAGTTATTTAACATAATTAAATATCATTTTACTACTTTTTTTTAATTATTCTACAATTTAATTCATTATTAAAATATTAAAATATTTTATATTTTTTATTTTATTATTATATATTAAAATATTTTTAATTTTTTATAAAAAAAATATATACATTATCAAAGTTATCCCCATAGTTATTTTTTAAATTATTCAAGTTATTTAAATAATTTAATCATACTTAGTCTTTTAATTTTATTTTTTTAAATTAAATAAAGCTAAAATGACACCCTATAACTATGATCATTGGTTTAAATTCAAACATTTTTTTTATGAGAATTAAAATTTTGAGATAGTGACATTTTGATTTTTTGATCAATTTTTTTTTATAGGACTGAATAAATCTTATAATAGATTAAAGAATAGATAAAATAATATTTAATTATGTAAGGCTGAAGTATTATTTAAATAATTCATAGTCCAAACATTTTATTAAAAGAAAATGGAAAATGATAAAACCTTAATTCTTGGAATCGAAACGTGAATTAATTGAGTTGTTGAATTTTGTCAGGGTAGCCAGACACTTCATTTTTTTATTAATAAGTTTAAAAAGTCAAACATATTGGCGTGTCCCCTATATGTTGGTGGATTCAAAAGTGATGTTAACAGTTTTTTATTTTTATATAAACAAACATATATGACATATTCAAGACATAAACTCAGTTATGACCTCAATCTCAAGTATCATAGTCAAACATATCTCCAAACTTTAAATACTTTTATGGTAAGCCACATGCACACACAATTATGCTCTCAAACTAAAGAAGATAATCAAACATATGCTTAAACTATTTTTCTTAAACTCATGCTTAATTAGAAAAAGACTACAAAGTCGTAAATTATCGCAATCTACCCACGAAATAGGAGGATTCACAACCTACTCTCGAAATATAATGATTGTATTGAAACGTACTATGGTCCAGGGTCGACCCGTAAATTTGGGCTGCCCATACAATTTATTTTAATTTTTTTTTCTAACATTTTTTAAAAGTATGTTGGTTGAGAAAGAAAAAGGGAGGGTGAAAGAACGAGATAATTATTATTTAAAATTAGACTATTTGGCTGCCTAGGAATGGGTCTGCTCTAACACCCAGGGTTTGGTAGGCTTGCGCTCTTAGACCGGCTCGACTCAGATTGGAACGAAGTTAAAAAATGGAACTCAGATCCTAAACTTCTATAAACCCATTGGTGGAATTCATCTAGTTTAATTCATAATTTTGAATTTATCTATATGGTAGAATTTGAATAAGATCACATGTGACCAACTCCCTCGGTGACCGGGAGGGATAAACTTGTAACTGTGAAAGGCCACATTAACTACATATTGAGTTCTTATCATTTGTGCTTAGGCCTCATTTTGCAAGACTTATACTTCAACTATGTTTGGTTCTAAACCTTCCCACACAAACTCTCAAGTTGGATTAGTTCTTATCATTTGTACAACTTTTGTTCCAATCACTGTCATCTCAATAAAATATCATTCCAATCTCGTTTATAATAATAATAATAATAATAATAATAATAATAATAATAGTAGTAGGGGCAAAAGTTTTGAGCTGCCCAGAAAAATAAATGTGAATTATTTTATATTTTCTAGTTTAATTTTTTTTTTTGGGATTTGAACTTATAACAAAATATTTTTTTTTAGTTACGAGGGAACTGCCCTAATTTCTGAGGATTTGCTCGGCTTACCCAATGCCGAATCTGATAATAATTATGACCTATTAAGGTATATATTCGATTTATGCTAGTTGTCTATAGTTAACAAAAATATAAAATATTTGTGAGCGCAATCTAACCCGACCTAATAAATAAAAAAGAAAAAAAAAAGTTGACTCATTAATTTGTTGAGCATGTTTTAAACTTTTTAAATGTAATAATAATAATAATAATAATAATAATAATAATAATAATAATAATAATAATAATAATTTGAGGTCTTACCATTGCATATTGATATAGATGGACACAAATGAAAAATATACATTTATATTTATAATGTGACTTAAGTGAATTATAAAAAATCTGAAATGTCAACAAGATAACATTTGGAATATCCTATTCTTACACATGCAACCTCTTCGGAAGAGTTGCCACGTACATGAATTGATATCTCAAGTTTAATATTTTTGTTCATTCAAAGAACATAACACGTTCCATGTTCATTACCTTGACTAAACTAAAGATAATTAAAACATTAATTATATATGCCTATTTAATTTACATTTGCCCTCATAAGTTTTTAAATTAATATATTATTTTGATACATACATGAATAAAAAAATTTATGGCGGTCTTTAGGAAAATATATATATATATATATATAACGCTTCAAATGTAATCTCCCCACACTCATTCCAAATAATAGGTAATTTGTCTTTAATAATTTATCTATCTTAATTTTTCTCTCATAGTATATATTTATCTTTCATTCTATATATATTTGTATCTCCTAATAAATATAGGGAAATTTGATGAAATAATCTTGATAATAGAGTTATTTCCAAATTTAGCATAGGCATGATAAATTTTGCAAATAACTTTTTATTACGGGCAAAAGACACTTCTACCCTTAATTAAAAATTTGGGTTATTTTGTTTCTTTTTCCTCCCTCTCCTCATTCTCTTTCAGTTTCTCCCCGATCGACCCTTTAGTTTCCCTTTCTCTCATTTTAGTTTCTCCCCCCGACGATCCAAGCGAATCAATGAAGGAAATCGATCGATTAACTCCCTGGGGCAACGCCGAAACGCCTTCATCATTTCAGTTGAGTTATTCCCGTTTTTCCATCGTTTTCCTTGAATGCATTCTGAAATTGAAGAATGATTTAGGATTTTAGTGTTTGGTTTAGGATTTTAGGGGGTGACTAAATGATTTAGAGTTTAATATGCACCTGTCGCAGGCGAAAATGCATTTGTCGCCTACAAAAAATGCATTTGTCGTCTTTAAGACTTTGTGATTATGATAAAATTCAATCCCTTGCCGTGATTCTCATTTACATTCAAGTATGTATCTTTTTTCTTATCTGGTAACAATATAAACTTATAAACTTGATTATTTCACATTATTTTGGTTTATTTAAAAAATGATATTTTTATAATTATTTAGGGTTTCTGGGTAAGAATATGATTAAGATTATAGATGTGTGGAATTGGAATGAGTATGATAAATAAGGGAATAAGAATATGATTAAGATTGATAGATGTGTGGAATTGGAATGAGTATATTGATAGGAGTGTAGTGTCTGGTTAAGAGTTTTATTCATTCTCATTCTCATTCTCATTCTCATTAATAATGTTTGGATTTATAAGAAAAAATTATAAATATAATTTTGTTATTAAAATTAGGATTAATATTTTAATTTTTTTATTAAATTAAAAATATAAAATATTATTTTTTTATAATATAATTGTTTAAAATATATAAAGTATTTAAGTGACATAGTTTAATAAAATATAAACATCTAATATATTATTCTATTAATTATATCTTTTCAAAATAAAAATAAAAATACTTATAACAAAAAAATGTTGAATGTTTCTAATTTTTTACTAATTATAAATAAATAATTATATATTAAATATAAATAATATAAGACAAAGTCTTTTCACATATTATATATTAATAGTAGATAAAACATTTAAATTAAATATAACATTTTATTTAATAATATATTATAACATGTTATAATATTTTTAATAATAATTTTTGTTAAAATATTTCATATTTAACTTTTTAAATATTTTTTTATATAAAATTGTTATTTTAGTTTTAGTTTTATATTTTATATTTCAATTAATTTATTTTAATTTTATTATTAATATATAATATTTAAAATTAATTATATAAAACTAATTATATTATTATTAGTTATTGAAATTATTATTAAAATTTTATTTTAAATAATTCATTAATATTATTTAAATAATTGAAATTATTTATTTAATAAATAAATAAAAATTTATTATTATGTTAATTATAAAATAACGTATAATATAATTATAATATATATATATAGTATAATAATTATAATTATAATTATAATTATAATTATAATTATAATTATAAGAGTAGGGGTGAACAAATGGGTAAAACCAATCCGTTTTGTTCTATCCGCATTAAATCCAAACTAAGTTTATCCAACTGTAATCCAAACCATTTTACTAAATAATACAGATTGGATTGAAAATGGTTTGGATAATCCAAACTAAAAAATATTTATATATATCAGTTTGAAATTAGTCAACAATCTTTTTATTTATTTATTATTTTTATTATTTTTAATTATTTTTTTTAATTTTTTTTAAAATTCAAATTTTTTATTATTATTAAATTTGAATCTGAAAAAATAATAATAAAATAATAAAAAATAAAAATAAAAATAAAAATAAATATAGTTGTCAAGTGATAATAAGTAAAATATATATTATATTGAGATAAAATTTAATTTAAAGAAAATTAATTAAAAAATATATTTTTATTTAGATAGTTTGGATAATTTGGATAATCCTAATCGAACCTATCTCAGTCCAATCCGAAATATCCAATCATAATTAGTATTTAGGATTCAGATTGGATTGATTTCGGATTAAACCACCCAATGCTCACCCCTATATAAGAGAGAGAAAATAGGAAAGTGGAGATAATGTGAGAGAAAATGTATCACTCCTGAATGAGATTTATTCCTCCCAATTTAGAGAGGACCTGAGTATTCGTGAATCAAATCAATATTCTGGAATCAAAATCACTACCCAAACAACCAAACTCAAAATCACTGCCCAAACATCCAAACATCTTAATTCATTCCATTTCCCATTACTGAGTACAAAAACCACGTATCAAGCATGCCCTTATTATAATAGTGACCCGTAAATCCTAACATCCTCCTCCTCTTTTTCTTTCTTATTATAAAATATAAAAAGTAAGAAAAATAATTATGAAATAGTTAAAGTAGGTAATATTTAATTAATTATGATATTAGAATATACTATAGTATATTCCATAAGTATAAAATGTTTTCAGACTTAAAATTGTCAAAATCTAGAGTTACTTAAAATCATTGGTCAGTTGTAAAATTGTAAATTTAAAGTTTACTTTAGTTATATATTATTATTATTATTAATATATATAATTAAGTATTTTATACCTAACCAATTTAAAAAATTTATATATTTAAATATAAAATAAATTTAAAAATAATAATAAGTAAATAACAATATAAAAAAATTATACTTACAAAATTAATTATATTAATTAATTTATTTTAAAAATAATAACTTTATATTTTAATTTTTAAATATAATTTTTGTTAAACGTAGTATAAAATCGTAAAATCAAAATTATTTATAAACTCGTAAAATTGTAAAATTTATTATGATAAATTTAAAATCGTAAGAGTTTACCAATTTAAGAGTTTTACTTAAAATTAGACTCGTTAACCTTATGGGAAATCGTAAAATTGTAAAATTTTAAGATTGAACTCGAGATTTTGATAGCATTGTTCAGACTAACTATTAAGGCACATAAGTAGAAGAACTAATTTGTGGAAATCCTTTTTTAAACATAACCAAACCTTTACCTAGAACTTTTTTATTTCTTGATTTTAGAATTAAAAATGAAATTAAATACAGAAGTTTTAAAAATAAAATTGATGTTATTATCCTCCAACTTTTCATAATATCTTAAAAATAAAAGGTTAAATCATTCTTATGCCTAAAGTTATATTCTTTTAACATAGGGCTTATTATGACTACACCTTCAAATAAATATGACTACACCTTCAAATAAATAGCAGACGTGGTACGTTTAAAAACATTATGACTACACCTTCAAATAAATATAATTTCGAAATTATATATATATAATTATAAAATATTACAAAATGGGCTATTAACAGTTGGGCTTATTATTTATATTTATTATGAAGACGGGCCAGGCCAGCTGAAGCCCAACATCATGTTCAGCCAATGGTCATAAAAATGAGCCCTCATGGGAGTTTGTTTCTACTTTCTACAATTAAATGAAAGAAAAAGTTAAACCTAGAAAACTATGTCGAGTTTATTATTATTATTATTATTATTATTATTTTTTTTTTTAAACCTAGAAAACTGACAGGACTTCATATAAGTCATGACGTTAAGGGATTTATGTTTTTCTTTTGGGATCAATGAACATTAGAAGAGGATAATAAAGTTTAGAAAAAATTTATGGCGTTATAAGTTTTTTTTTTTTTTTGAATCGGTGAACATTAAAAGATAATGTGATTAAGAATGATGAACTATTTACAATAATGGAGTTTAAAATATTTTCTTCCCATAAACGGTGTTTTCAATAAAAAAATTGTAACTAGTAAAAAAAATCTCAATATCGAGCGGTTTTCTGTTCAGAAATAACTTGATTTCCAATCGATATAGGGAAACATCGATTAAAATTTATACGATCGTCACTAGTCGCTAAAAACTCTCTTATTAATACGAAATCAAGGAACACCGATTGAACTTTAATCAATCTGTATATGGAAACACCGATTGAACTTTAACCGATCGGTATAAGGAACACCGATTGTTATTATAATCATCGACATAAACCTTTTTTAAAAAAAAAAATTTCCTTCAGCATCACTTTTCATCATCAAAGCTCTCTGTTGCATTCTTTGTTTTACCTTTTGGTTCCAGCCAAGCATGGGATTTTGTATCCATGTCAACTTTAACCTTCGGGGTCTCATTTCTTTGTTATCATAGCATCTGTCCAGATAGATTTAATAGTATGAAATCTCTGCAGTACTTTTAGTGCTCTGGCACATGTACAAAATTATAAGGGAATTAAACAGCTAATCTCTTAAGTTTCCTGGATTAAGTCAAAATAATAAAGCATGATTCATCTTCTTCACAACTAACCTAGTAATTATCATCTTAGCAGATATTTAACAATCATACTAATAATTCCTTTAAATAATCATCATTACTTAACTGAACTGAACTGAACTGAGATGCATTGTATATGTTTTCCCACCACCAATTTCCCCATGAGCAAAGACAACGACATTACACCCAAGAAAGTTCTTTGGAATCATCGGACTAACTTCTCTATAGAAAATCTGCCTTAGGTTATTTTCTTCTTCTCCAAAGAATGAATCTAATTTATAACTCTCATTTCGTCTGCACAAGAATAAGAACAGAAAGGAAGTAAATTAGATTCATTAGATAAAACCCTAGATAAGATAAGATAGATAATTCTACAAGCATACTGACATGGTTTCATGATTTTTGAGAAGAACCGTGACATGCGAAATCTCCTATTCGAGAACGGAGATACAAGAGGCTGCGTTGTCACCTCTAAATGCGATTTTGAGCTGCAAAAATGGGCGAACCTTACGATCACTCTGACTTTCGAGGGTTTTGATTTAGACGGAGTGAAAACTTTTTCCGCATGATGAGATTTAAGGGATTTCGGAAAGGGGAAAAAAAGATGAGCTCTCGAGTTTTTGTTAATTAGGGGTTGAGCAATACCAATTGGTGTTTCTACCCATTGGTACTATACTTAATAAACGGTATAATATTGTCGCCCATTTTCCCTTGATATTTTTAGGGTCTATACTGATTGGTTATGATACAAATCGGTATTTTTTCAGGGCTACACCGATTGGTATTATAACATATCGGTATTAAGCTAATAATACCGATTGATTATAATCACATTTAATATTTATTAGCTTAATACCGATTAGTATCATAACCAATTGCTAGAGATAATCGCAATTTACCCTTTACTAGTCGTATTACAATATCAAATAATAAAAAAATAAAAATAACATCAATTATAATAAGAGATAGAATTAAAAACGACAAAAATAACTTATCTATTATTAATCTTTGATTTTGATCCTTGGACCTTACGTTATGCCATAACACGCTTACTCTGCCGCCTCTAAGTAATATTATTTTGTATAGAATTGTGTTACTATAATTAATTGTACGTGCATATATGTGTGCCGCAATAAAACTTACCGACATTTAACTTCGCCTTTTTAAGCAATGACCTTAAGGCGTTCTAAATTTTTGATTTGATATCGGTGAACATTAAAAGATGATACATCGGTGATCGAGAATAATGAACGAGCTACAATAATAGAGTTAAAAAAGATCATGGCGTTCTATATTTTTAAAAAGAGGATACATTGGTGATTGAGAAAGATTAAAGATTTATAATAATATAATTTAAAATATTTTTATTAATAAATAATATTTTCAATAAAAAAATGTATTACAATATCAAATTGTAAAAAAACACAAATAACATCAATCAAATGTATAATTAAAAACGACAAAATATATTTTTATATAATATAATAGTCATGTTTCGACCCTAGGACCTATGAGTTTTGAACCCATCATGCTTTCACTGCGCCACTATTATTAATAAAATATTGTCACGAATTATTTAGTCTAATTAATTGTAGGTCCATATATGCGCCGCAATCAAACTTACTGACATTTAACTTCGCCCTTTTAAGTTATCAACTTAAGGTATTTTAAGTTTTTCTTTTGAGATCGGTGAACATTAAAAGAGGATACAATGATGATTTAGAAAGAAGAACGATCTATAATAATAGAGTTTAGAAAAAGATAATTATGGCGTTCTAAGTTTTTCTCTTGGGATCGGTGAACATTAAAAGATGATACATCAGTGATTGAGAAAGATGAAAGAACTACAATAATAGAGATTAAAATATTTTCATTCAATAAATAATGTTTTGTATTATATTATCAAATGATACAAAAAAAATAACATAAAATACAATCATCAAAGGTATAATTAAAATCAAAAAACACTTATCTAAAATAGAGTCAAGTTTCTATTTTAGGACAAGTGGTTCTATGGGTCCACCACGCTTTCACTACGCAAATCTGATTAATATTATATTGTTGTAACACCCAGGAATCGCTCTCTCCGCAGCTTAGCACGTTTTGTTGACAGGTGGCAGTACAGGGAATATCGCGGGGAGACTCAATGTTCGATACATTTTAACTTTGGTTTGCGTGCTAGACATCTTTTAAAATGAAACATTTAGTTTTTAAAAGATTTTGATAATTACCTGGAGCTTTAAAGATTAATTATATAAAAATAATTAACTTTAATTAAGTTTTAATAATCTGGTGGTTAAATAATAATTTAACCAAAACCTGGTTTAAATTAATTAAACATAACAAATTTAAGAGATCATTTATTTGAAATCAGAGTTGCTAAATGATTTTTTGAAAAATCAATAAAAAGGGTACATGTATAAACGTATTTTATATTAGAGTTTTTATAAGGGATTCGTATTTTGGTTACGCTTGAGAAAGAGCTTTCACTCTATGTCCTTCGCGCCCGTCAAACGACGATTTAAATTTAAAATAAACAAAAGTTTGACTATTATAAGATTTATTTATAAGATTTATTTCCTTTAATTATTAGTCTGAGGTCCTAAACAAGGATATATTTAGATTACGTAAATAATTGTAGAAAATGATTTAAAAGGGCGTACCTGTGATTTCGTTGATATTAAACTTTGAAAAATATTAGAAAAGTGTTAGAATTTAAATATAAATTCAAACGGGGTCTTAGCCAAAATATTGAGGAAATTTAAAATATCATTTTCTAACATTTCAGGATTATTTAAAATGGACCCATTTTCTAAAATTACAAAATTAAATTTAGATTTTGAAAAGTGGAACCAAACATGCCTTAGGACCGGAGTCATAGGTTCTGGGTTCAGTTTTATTGATCTGGGCTCGGACGGGCTTTGTTTAAACTGGGGTGGTTTGGATCAAGGCTCCGGAGCACGGGTCAAGGGACTGGAAGACTCGGTCCTTGGTTCGAGAGGCTCAATCCTAGGTTTGAGAGGCTCGTTCTCGAACTCGGACTACTCGGTCCAAGGCCTTAAAGGCTCTGTCCCATCTCAAGTTTGACGGTCTAGTACTTTGTTCATAGTGTTAGGAGGTTTTAGGTCCTATGGTTAAGAGAAGGCTTAGTCCTAGGATAGAAAAATCGGTCATAGGCTAAAGAGAGTGCTCAGTCCTTTCTCAAAAACATTGGTCTTAGATTAAGAACACCGACCTTGAGTCTTGTTCCTTACTCAAGAACACCGATTTACGGTCTCAGTCCTAACTCAAGAACATCAGTCCTTGGGCTCGGTCCGGATCGAAGATCCTCGATCATGTTTCTCGGTCTCAGTCCTACAGGAATCGGTCGTCGGGGACCGAGTGTTCTTGAATTGGTCAAGAATTTCCGAAACTATAACTTTGATACAAATAATGGAATCATGATTTATAAGTTGTAGATGGTTCATATGATTATGAAGAACTAAAGCCCTAACTCTAATCACGATCAATCGATCTCTACAAAGATCAATTTTTAAAAACCATTTTTATGTCAAAATTTAGAATCTTTCAAATTAGGCCATTTCAAAGCCTGATTTTTTGTTGCATTATCTTTGAAATGATGAATATAGTTGAACACAACCAAAAGAAGAACATCATAACATCACTATAATAGGTTTTGAAGATGACATTAAAATCCATTCTTTTCACAAATACAGTTGGATCAAACATGATAAGGATGATGTTACAATCATTTGGAATCCATCCTAACATATTTGTAAACATGTTTAACAGCTATTTGAATCAAAAATTCAAGATTAAAGCTTAAGAATAAGATTTTCAATTCATTTTTTTTTGTTTTTTTAGTTCATGGTTGATTTAATCGAATCTCTTTCAATAGAAAGTTCATATAACATCTAGGGATTGATTTAAAAAAAAATCACATAAGTAAATGCTAGAACAGTCCAACAATCAAACTTTAGAAAAATAAATTTTTTAACAATTTTCAATTAGAAATCGAATTTCAAAGGATCAGATGCTTACCAACCGTTGGAGAACACTCATAGGAACTGTTGAAAGCTTTATAGAAGTCTGAATCAAAGTTGTGGTAGCCGGAGAAGATTTTTACAAAAATCAGTTATTGACCAAAATTCGAATCCTTGATTTCAATTGTAATATGTTATGTTATGTTTGATTGATAGAGAAACACTTAGGACTATTTGTAATAGCTGTAGGTCGGTTAAGGGAGCTCAATTCAACTTCAATTTCTCTATTGAAGATCTTATCCATAATTCTCTCTTATTCGTGGCAGCCTAGTTCTAGGGCAATGTATCGATCCTAGTTATATGGTTAATGATTACGAAGACAAAGAGAGCAAGTGGGTGGAAATATCAGAGGATAAGGTGAACTAACGAAGAAGCTAGAGCTTCTAGAAGATCGTTGAAGATCATCACGGCTTGCAACAATCTCCGAAGAAGACAATCAAAACGATGCCATTTTGATCTATCCAAATCGCACCGTTGGTGATCCGTCAATGTTCTGTTGGCGTTGGGCGATCTGGGCTAACGGGCTTGATGTCCCGTTAGTTGGTTCTATATGGACCGGAAGTGCATGTGCTCCATTACAACGGGCATCGGTGGCTGATTCCTGGGTGCTGGATGAAAATCTAGCGCTGATCCAATGATCTAGAATCCTATTGCATTAATTAAATATAATTTTAATTAGACAAGATTATCAGTTTATATGTTTAATAAAAGAGTTATTTGAAATCGAATTTTAATCCCTTTCTTACATTTTTTTTCACCAAAATTTTAATCCCTAACGACAATAAGAGGTGGATACTAACCCTAAGTTCCTGGGTTCGAACCCGTCATGCGAAAAATTCTGTGGTTGGTTAAATAGTTAAGTGTGTTTGCGAGCTACATACTTAATTCGTTGTCCCATTTTATGTTTGCGGGCTATATACTTAATCCGTTGTCCCATTTTTATCCCTTCTTCTAGCCTAGCAGCAATAAGAGGTTGATATTAACCCTAAGGTTTTGGGTTCGAGCCCATCAAGCGGAAAATTTTGTGCATGGTTAAATGGTTAAGTGCGTTTGCGGGCTACATACTTAATTCATTGCCACATTTTAGATCCCCTTTTCTAGCCTAGAAGCAACAAGAGGTGGATATTCACCATAAAATCTTGGGTTTGAGCCCGTTAATAGACAAGTTCTGCGTCTGGTTAAATGATTAAGTGTATTTGCAGGCTACATGCTTAATCCTCTATCTCATTTTTTATCCCCTCTTCTATCCCAGCGACAATTAGAGGTGGATACTAACCCTAAGTTCCTGGGTTCAGCCCGTCAGACGACAAGTTCTATGCCTTGTTAAATGATTAAGTGTGGTTACGAGCTACACACTTAATCCGTTGTCTCAGTTTTCATCCCCTCTTCTAGTCTTACAGAAAAAAGATGTGGATACCAACCCTAAGCTCCAGGGTTCAAGCCCGTCAGGCTTCAAGTTATGCACCTAGTTAAATGGTTAAGTGTGTTTTCTGGCTACATTATTAATCTGTTGTCCCATTTTTACGGGCTACATACTTAATCCGTTGTCCAATTTTTATTCCCTCTTCTAGCCTAGAGGCAATAAGAGGTGGATACTAACCCTAAGTTCCTAGGTTTGAGCCCGTTAGAAGGTAAGTTCTGCGCCTAATTAAATGGTTAAGTTTGTTTGCAGACTACATACTTAATCCGTTGTCCCATTTTAAAATCAAGTGAAGTGTGAAATGTGCGATCAATGTGCCTTGTGCGACGCAATATGCCGACAATATTATTGCGGTAATAATTGTCGTTGAAGAAATACTCGGTCGTAGTCACAAAGAAATCACACACCGTTCGTTGTTGTGCGAACTTTTCCATCTATGCAATCTGTGTGCCGTGTGCGTCGCGATTTCATCTCTCGGTCAGAAGGGTCATCTATTCACATAAATTTACTAAATCTCCTCGTTGATCTCTCTTGATTGACAATTGGTACCATTTCTCGGTCAAGACTAAAGTACATTAGGAAATCATTTTCCTTGAAATTCTACAAATTTTAAACCTATGTGTACTGTAAAGTTGTAAAAAACTTCGTTGACACGAATCCATCCGTGTTGGACATTTTAAATATGAATTTTGTAAGCATCGTAGCTTCAGTAGTTAGGGAAATTCCCTCTTTGTCAATAGTTGGCACAAGCCCGACCAACTCTCTTAATTGGGCAATGGGTGAATCCAAAGACTTTTGAGATACCTGACATAGACAATGAAGCAGGGAAAGTAATCCAAAAGAGTCTAGGTGAAATAGGAAAAACGTAGAGAGCGACATCGAAAGCATTGGTGAAAGAAACAGACCCAAGGAAATGGAGAGTCGTTTTTAATAAAATGGTTAACCTGAAATGGATTAGAAATCAGATAACAAAATTATTGATATTGGGCAAGAAAGGCCAAATCGTTTTAAGCAAAGAGAAAATCCAACAATACACAAAGGAGCTCAACCTGCATTACCTGCAAGACGGGAATCTCCTTAAAAAACAAAAGTACGATACTATTGTGAGATGGTCTGTTGAAACTTTGAGAGAGATCTCTAAATACCCCAAAACCAGAGTTTACTTCATCAAGAACAATTCTAATTGGAATGTAGACCAGGTTTGGAAGAAAGCTGAAGAACATTGCAAAACTCAAAGGAAGGATTAGAAAATAGAGCAAAAGCAAAGTAAAGATTTGAAAACAGGGCAAAACCTGAGTAACGAGCAGAATGAACAACATAAATAGAATGAAGGGAAAAGGAACAAAGGGGAAACAAAGGTTGACAACTTAGTTCAAGAAAGGGGAATTATTTTGCTTGGAACATTTAAGCCAAAGGTTGATGTTAGGATCTAGGTCGCGGCTGGGGAACCGGGGTCTGGCCGGTTAGCGCCTTCACTCAACGGTTTGGTGTTTAATCCTGTTAGAGATTAACACCGGGGTTTCAATACTACACAAACTGTCACAAACCCTTGAACCGAGTTCGAGCGCGGAAGTGGTTTGTTTCAGGTTGAAGCAGCACACACACTGGATGGACAAAACCGGATTTAGATAAGGTCGGTTTGAAGTATAGTGGGTCGGTTTTGGGACTCGATAATTCAGTTTGAGTAGAATCGGTTAGAATATAAGGCCGAAATAAAGTAAATAACAAGGCAGAATTTTATGGATATTCGGAGATAAACTCCTACGTCACCCCTTCCTCTCGAAACCGCGAGAAGGATATTCACTAAGGAATACACAATTCGATCGAGACTTATTTTCTGCTCGATAAACACTCGTACAATTCCTACCGAAATTGTAATCACACTCTAAATAGCCACTTAAGCTCTAAATTTTGTAGAGAGATAAACTTGCAATAATTCTTAGAGCTTGTAGTTGGTAGAACTGGTAACCGTACAATTATAACTTTGGTTGTTGAAAACTCTTGGAACTGATTTACTCCTCTTCAGCTTCTTCTTTTATTGGTGAAATGTGCCAACGGTCACATTTCATTTCCTTGACTCTGATTGGTTGAGCAGAGGTTCAATGATTCAGACCTGGCGATCAAGGCTTCAAACCTGGCGGTCTAGGCTTCAGACCTGGCGGTCTAGGCTTCAGACCTAGCGGTCTAGGCTTCAGTGTATAGGTCAAACTGACTGGGTTTGTCTTTTACTTAGTATGGCAACTGTTGGTTGGACAGTTTCCTGCACCTGGAGGATTGCGCCTCTGATTTATCCTGGAGTGGAAAGATCTTGTCGGACGATCTTCTGCAGCCTAGAGATTGTCTTCAGAATTGTATGAATATGGCAATACTAAAGTCTGTCCCTTCGATATCATCCTCAATAGATACTTGAAGTATCTATTTGTACTGGTCGGTTGTTTATGTTAACCGGTTTTTCCATAACTTCAGATAGACCGAATGTTCAACGATTTTGGTCTTCTGATTTGACTGGTCTTATCTTCTTGTTCGGTCAGGTTTTTGGTCGGTTGGGTTACTTGACCGATTGAGTAACTTGACCGGTTGAGTAACTTTAACTGTTCCTGCACAAGAAATTTGTTTTTGTTAAGTTTTATTTAACCGATCTAATTTTATCTAACAATTTCTCCCTTTTTGATTATTTTATTTAAAATATTCAAAATCATGTAAGAATGCAAATGTAGGCCGGTTGTTTTTAAGAGTTTATTTGGCCGGAATTTTGGAAACTGACTTAAAAGAATTTTTCGAAAAAATTTGGAAAAATTTTGAGAAAAATTTTGGAAATTTTTTATATTTTATCTTATTAATTTCTCCTTTTTTGATTATTTTATTTAAAATATTCAAAACCATGTAAGAATGCAAATGTAGGCCGGTTTCGAAAAGTACTTGATATATATATATATATAAAATGTATACTAAGGTAAAGATATTTGATATATATAAAACTAAAGTAAACATAGGAAATGTAAGTAAAGAAAGCCCCTATTTCTTCTTCCTGGGCGGCAAGTATTTGTCCAGCATTTCATCAGTTGCCTTTCCCTTGACCGCTAGAACGGGCCTGGAGGAAGATCTTTGACCGCCTGAAGTGCCGGTGAGAGGGAAGCCGGTGGAGCAAACGATCTGATTGGAGCCACGTCAAGACCTCGCGGTCTTTTGTTTAGCGATACTTCTTCTTCCTCGAGAACTTCATTTTCATGTGAAGCCGGGTTGCCTGGAGGGTCGACAACCGTGTCCGTAACTCTTTCCAATAACTTTGAAACCGCCACCCTCTTGGAAGAATTCTTTCTCTTTCTTGTAGTCAGACCGAATGGGGAAGCAACCGCTTTGGACATTTGATGAGCCTCGGCGAAGTCATTATATGCTGATTGTTGGCCGATTAGTCGAGCCGCATCTTCATTTTGCTGAACCGCTATGGCCGGTCCCATGATTTCTAATGTCTGTAGTCGTTTGACCAGGTTTGCATCTACCTCAGCCATTTCCTTTTGAAGTCGGTTTTGCTCGTCCAAGGCATCCTGAAGCTTCTGGGCCGCGAGCGCATTTGCCTCCTCGAGTGCTTTGATGGCTGCCAGTTTTGCCGCTATCAACTCCGCCACCTGTTCGGTAACCGCCTTTAGTTCGGCCTCGGTTTTGGCATGCTTTTCCTCAAGCATTACCACCCTCTCAAGTGTAGAGCCGGCTTGGGCACCACATTGAGCCAGATCCTCATCAATCTTCTTCAACCTTTGATCGATTGTTACTTGGGATTGTTCCGTCATACCGACCTTTTGGCTGGTGAGATCGAGGTCGGTCACCAGTTTATTAGTTGCCTCCTCTAATGCCTTAGTTCTGTCAATATAGCCGCTGTACAACTGATCGGTATTGCCGTAATTGTCTTCAACGGACGTGATCCATCCGAACGCGGTTTTTAGCTCTTTATTTGTCGACTCAACCATCTCGATGGATTTAGTCGCAGTTTCTTTGATTTTCTTTTGCCACGGCCGAATCGCAACATTGACGAATTCCTGGATAAGGTCCTTTACCCTATCTTCCGTTATCACTGGTACTAAGTCCCCGGTTTGAATAGAGACTCGCTGGTCGGTGGGCGGCGTACCCGTTCCGAGGTTGATGTTGTTGATTTCCTGTTCCGGTGGAGGAGAGAAAAGCTCATTTTCGACCGGATTCAGACCTCCTTCATCCTTAGATGGAGATCTGGAGAGGTTCGATGCCTCCTGATGTTCGGGTTCAGATTCCAACCGAGCCATCTCCTCGGTCAGTTCCTTTTCCTTGACCGCTAGCATGTCCAACACCAAGAGCTCAAGTTGAGAGTCCTCTGTCCCTGGGATATGCTTTCCTTGGAGACGTTGGATGTGTTCGGTGAGCCCCAGTAACCGGGCATGCAGTTCGACCATCCTACTTCGTCGGAGGGCGGTCAGGACGCTCAGAGCCTTTGTGAGGTTAATGACTTCCGTTTCCATCTCAACCAGCTTCTCGAATTTCTGGTTAGCAGGGAGGTCCGTTAGCATGTTGTTGTAGAATATTTCTTACCGGTGCAGGGCCTAGTGATAGTAGACGTCGGTTGCCGCGTGAGCCTGCTCATGAAGTTCTTCCATGATTCTGTTGACGAGGTCCTCGGCTGTTTGCTGGATGTGGTCATCCCCGGTTTCTGTTCGCTCAATCGGACCGGTATCGTCATCGTCAGGTCTTGCCGATTGTTCCTCGACCATTGGCTCTTTTCCTTTGCTAGTCTGATTGTCTCCGGTATGGTGAGAAACTGTTCGGCCCGAGCTGGATGCCGAATTTTCAGTGTTGAGGGTGTCGGACTGCGAATTAGCCGATTCGGTTGTTTGCCTATCCGCCTTGCTTCCGGATTTTTCTTAGACCAGAGTTGTTTTCTTTTTAGCCTGTCTTTTCTTTCGGCCGCTTGTAGAACCGGATGCCTTCTTTTTGCCTTGCTTGTCCTCCGGTTTAAGAAATTGATGGGATTTAATGACTTTTCTAGGCGGGAGAAAAACACCGGGGCCTGTGTTAGCGTTGAAATGACGCATCAACTTGCCTAGTGGAACGGCGTATCCCCACGACCGTTTGTATGTCGGATCCACCATCTCACATAAGTTTGCGAAGACCACCTTCGCCCAGTTGATTTTGATGTTGTGGACCAAACCGGCAATCATCTCAATCATTATCCGGGTGAGGCTATCATAGTTGCCTCCTCGCGCCTGAACCGCTTTGGTGAAAATCTCGCACAGCGGTCTAAACTCCGGTTTAAGTGCGGTTTTCTTACCCGATACCGCGATAGGGATCTCCGTATCCGAAAGATCCCGTCATGCCGCCTGGAAAGTTTCCTCGTCTGTGACCACCGAGAAGTCGCTCCCCTCGGATGGTAGATGTAGTATTTCAGCAACCGACTCCTTCGTCATTTTGAGCGTTTGGCCGCCTATAGTTGCGATTATCGTCCCTTCGGTGATGACGGCGGTTTGAAAGAATTCGTTGACCGCATTCTGATACAACGCGAATGGTCCGCTCAAGAAATATTCAAGACCGGACTCTGAGATCTGGGTTAGCACCCGCTTTGCCTCCGCCGAACCATTCGCCCGAACTTCATCGAAGTCGACCTGGACGATGTGGTTGAAAAACACGGATTCACGACCCATTGTAGGTAGAATAGAACGAAAGATCGAAGGATTGAGAGTTTTGAAAGGTTTGAGAGCTAGAGAGAGAAAGCCGATTCGCATGAGAATAAAAAAAAATGGCTAAGGACCCTATTTATAGTCGCGGGTTGGAAGTTCAACCGCCGCGAACCGTCACATCAGGATTAGGCGGGAATTTTCCCTCCAAAATGATTTGGGCGGCAAACGGGAGGCGGGAAGTTTAAGTGGGCTTTTGAAGCGGTTATTTAACCGGCGATGAAGCGGTTTTTTCTTGTAACCGAATATTAAGTGAGGCGGTTATGTAACCGTTGGTCAAGCGGTTTGCGATTTTGACCGGTTTTTCATGGAAGTGGTTAGCGTTTTTAGCCGGTTAGTCATTTAGATAGATATTTTAATAATGCGATTTTGACCCGGTTTTCAAGCTTAGAAATTCAGATAATCATTTAATGAAAAGGAACATGATAGAGACCGATACATTGATCGGTTTAGGATACACAAAATACAGAATTATAGCTTATGTAATAGTTATTCTAGAGAGCTTGTCCTCCACCCCTTCCTCATCGAGAACATTTGATAGGTTCGCCGGGGTACCCGGTCCAAAATCTGGACTGTGTGCAAGAAGGAGCCGGCTTAGGTGGGGGGCGTAGCCGAGACCTCTCTTTGTCTCGACCATAGTCCTCAGGATTTTGAAGAGGACCGATGACCAATTTATGGGGGTGTTGCTGACGATGTAGGTCATCATGTCGAAGACTCTCTTAGAGTAATGTTGGTTCGGAGATTGGAAGATGATGGATCGGTTGACAATCTCGTGAAGGAGTTGGATGTGATGGTCAAGGCGGGACTTCAGACCGTGGTTCTCCACCGGTACTTCGGTTCCAGAGAAAAATTGCGCATAGTCATCCGCTGCACTACCTACCCGGGATGGGAAATCGGAAAACCCTTTAGTGAGCAGATTAAATATTTGAGCGAATGCGCTCTCGTTCAGAAAAACGGTGCGCCTTTTCACCGTGGAAACAATGAGATCGCAACTCATGGATGCATTTTTAAAGAATTCCAGCACTTCTGGAATGAGCATAGGTCCGGATTCTTCGAGAAACTCACGAATGTCGGTGTCGATTAGAGATTCAAAGAGAAGTTCCTTTGTTTCCAGATTATCAAATTGAAGGACTGAGTCGAAACAATGCTCAGATAGTTTCTTAGTGTGCGGTTCGACATGCTTTCAGATTTTGCCAAGAGAGAGAGAGAGAGTTCAAGGGATTTTGATTTGTTTGGAGGTGTGTTGAATTGATAAGATGGAGTTCCTTATATAGATCTGAGATTGGAGGGAAAATATGGGCATTTAATGCTGAAATTCAGTTTTGTCTCATTTATGAAGGGAATATTTATGTTTCCAAAACTCCTTGGGAAGGAGTTAATTTTGACCGGTTGCGGAGCTCGAGGTGGAGAATCTAGTTGGAAAGTAACTAAGTTTGTGTAATTTCCCATGTAGTTGGAAGTTGAAAGTTACTTTTCATTAATGAAAGAGAAATATAAGAAACCGAGAGAGACATAGTTAAAACCGCAAGAAACATAGACTAAACCGAAATAATCATAGTAGAGTCAGATAATGATACAACCGGTTCGTACAGCAAAATGACCGGTTGTAAGGAGTAACTTAATTGCCGGAGGAGTTGAGGTGTCGGTTCTTCCTCTTCCATGCCTTCTCAAACCGCTCATAGAATGAGTCGGCAACTTCCTTGGTTATAACCTGGGCCTGATTCAGTCCTTCACCCGGATAGAGTGGAACCCCGAGTTCCATAAGTAGATAGCTGACCTAAGGGATAAGGCCGGTTTGGCGAATGCTGATCATCCAGATTAGGACATCGAATAACACCCTGGACCAATTGACTGGCGTATCTGTTGTGATAGCGGTCATCATGTTGAAAGATGTAGCACAGTAGGTGTTGGTCACATCCTTACCTAGGATGCCACGACCGATGATATCATTGAGAAGCTGGTATTCAGCTCTCAATGATGACCTAGCACCGTGGTCACTGACCGGATGGTTTGATCGAGAGAAGCTTAAGGAGATTTCGGCTTTCAGTCCGGCCGGGACGTTCAGATCAGTGATCCCTTGCTTCGGAAGATCGAAGCATCTGGCGAAGTCACTTTCCGAGAAATCAAACACGGTCCCTCCGACCCTAGATTGAATGAGGGTGTCGAAATGAGGGGTACCACGGAAAACCCTGGCATTATAAAAGAACTCTAGGACGATTTCGGGGAAGATGACATGTTTGTCATCTAGGAAGGATTTTAGACCGGTATCTTCAAGTGACTTGAGCATTTTGAAAATTTCATAATGCTCTGTACTTTGAGCTGAATCGAAATCAACTTGAAGAATGTTTGGAAACTGAGACATTTTTGTCTTAGTGAGAGGATAAGTTGATACTTGTGAATATTTTGTCTGATGTTTGCCTAAGTTATATATTAGTAGAGGGGTGATAGTATTATCCAGTGGGTGACAGTTGATGTATTCTATTGACCATAGGATAAAACATATTGCATGAAATAGGCATGTCTACAACCTAGGATGTGAGTCATAGGCCTGGACGGTGAAAGATATCATATCTTCACGTCTTTTGAGGTATGACCATTTTGCTTTTAAAATGTGTCTTTTCAGAATAGATAACTCTAAACACAGATAATTATTCCACTTTTGTTCGGAGACCAAATAGTCCGGAGTACATTATTTCCAAACCGGTCGGTTTTCAGTTATTTGTTCCGATGCGGTTAATTGGTGCATGCACTAAGTAACCGGTCGGTTTACGCTAACTGATAGACAAAGCGGTTCATCAATAGGTATCTTGGTAAATTTGGAGTCCGACAATTTAAGAAGAACTACCGGTTTTGTCTATCCGAACCGATTTTCCCTTTTAGACATTTCTAAGAGATAAGCTGATCAATATCGGTTAAACCGAGTATGTTTCTGAAGTGAGAAAACTTAGTTTCTTGTAGGGGCTTTGTGAAGATATCGGCTACTTGTTGTTCTGTTGATACGTATTCCAGCCGGATGTGCTTCAGCATGACATGTTCCCGGATGAAGTGATGCCTTATGTCGATGTGCGATTCTAGAATGTAAAACCGGATTATATGTGATTGCTATGGCACTTGTATTATCACAGAATATCGGAGACTCTTCGGCTGTGATACCGAAATCCTTCAGTTGTTGTTGGATCCACAGAAGTTGTGAACAACAACTTCCGGCTGCCAGATATTCAGCTTCTGCGGTTGACGTGGCAACCGATGTTTGTTTCTTGCTGTGCCATGAAACAAGCCGATCACCTAGGAATTGGCATGTTCCGCTGGTACTTTTTCTGTCAATTTTGCAACATGCATAATCTGTATCTGAGTAACTTGTGAGGTTGAAAGATGAATCCTTTTAATACCACAAACCGACTTCAGGAGTTTCCTTTAGGTATTTCAAGATTCGCTTTGCGGCTGTGTAATGAGACTGTTTTGGGTTAGCCTGGAATCTTTCACTCACACTGACCGCAAATAGTATATCTGGTCTACTTGCTGTCAGGTATAAGAGAGAACCGATGATTCCTCGGTAAGCTGTCAAGTCTACTGCTTGACCGTCATCATCCTTGTTCAGTTTGACCGATGAACTCATTGGGGTAGCGGCTGACGAACATGTATCCATCCCAAATTTCTTTAGAAGTTCCTTTGTGTATTTGGGTTGACTGATGAAAGTTCCTCCATCGAGTTGCTTAACCTGAAGACCTAGGAAGAAGCTTAATTCTCCCATCATACTCATTTCAAATTTGTTAGTCATCAAGGTTGAGAATTTATCACATAGCTTAGGATCGGTTGAGCCGAAGATGATATCATCTACATATATTTGAACAAGTAGAATGTGTTCCTTTTTCTCAAATTTAAATAGAGTTTTGTCCACCGAACCGATGGTGAAATCATGTTTTAACAGAAATGCGGTTAGTGTATCATACCAAGCTCTAGGAGCTTGTTTTAAACCGTACAAAGCTTTGTTTAAGCGGTATACATGATTAGGAAGGTCAGCATTTTTGAAACCGGGTGGTTGTTCAACATATACTTCCTCATGTAGTTCACCATTCATAAATGCACTTTTGATATCCATTTAAAAAACATTAAAGTTTTTGAAAGCAGCAAAGGCCAGAAAGATCCTAATGGCTTCAATTCTAGCTACAGGGGCAAATGATTCTTCAAAATCAATGCCTTATTCCTGTTTGTATCCTTGTGCCACTAATCTGGCTTTGTTCCTCGTGACCAAACCGTCTTCATTGAGTTTATTTCTAAATATCCATCTTGTTCCTATGACCGGTTGATCTTTCGGTCTAGGGACTAGGTACCAGACTTTGTTACTCTCAAACTGGTTTAACTCTTCTTGCATTCCCAAGATCCAATCCGGATCTGACAATGCTTCATCCACTCTTTTCGGCTCAATCTGGGATATGAAAGCGGAATTAAAGTATTCCTCCAGAATTTGTCACATAGTTTGAACGGGTTCTGAAAGATCACCTATAATTAGCTCAGGAGGATGCTTTGTGTTCCTTTTGAGATTCGGTTCAGGAGTGTCTACCAAATCACCGTTTACTTGATCAAGGCTAGACATATCGGTAGGATGAATAGGAGTGTCAGACCGACCGATTTCCTCAGTTTGAACCGAGGTGTCAGCTTCCTGCCGTATGACAGCTTGATCTGGCTGGGTTTCATTATCACCCATTTGGTCATGGATAAACCGTCTGAAAACTGGAATCTCATCTTCACTATCAGAATGGATATTGTTGTTTTCCAATCTGTTGTGTAGATCAAAGGATGATGCAGTGTTACTTTCAACTGATTCATCGAAAACGACATGAAGTGATTCCTCCACGGTTAGAGTTCTAGTATTGTACACTCTATAAGCTTTACTAACTGCTAAGTAACCTAACATGATCCCAATATCGGATTTTGCATCAAAAGCAGATAGGTAGGTTTTGCCATTTATGTGAATGTAACATTTACAACCGAAGATTTTAAGATACTTAAGATTAGGAATCCTATCAAAGTATACTTCATATGGTGTTTTGTTGTGGAATTTGTTAATCATAGATCGGTTTTGTGTGTGACATGCAGTATTGATAGCCTTAACCCAGAATTTCTGAGCAATACCCGAATCGGCTATCATGGACCTTGCCGCTTCCTTGAGAGTTCGGTTTCTTCTCTCGGCCAGGCCGTTCTGTTGAGGAGTCCTAACACTAGACAACTCCTGTCTAATACCAGATTCATCAAGGAATGCATTTAGTGTACTATTTGTAAATTCGGTTCCTCTATCACTCCTAATGCTATTGATGCATGTTGATTTTTCATTTTGCAAACGTTTAAGTAGTCTAATCAAATTTGATGCGGTTTCACGTTTGGATGCCAAGAATATTACCCATGTATACCTAGAATAATCATCAACAACTACCATAGTATAAAGTATACCTCCTAAGCTGACGACCCTAATCGGTCCAAATAGGTCCATGTGAAGAAGATCTAAGCATCGGTTAGATTGAATGTGTCCTTTACTCTTGAAGGTTGACCTAGTTTGTTTACCTATTTTACATGCTGAACAGACCTTATTCTTATTAAATACTATATCATGAATTCCTTCAACTAGCTTTTTACCGCGGATATAGTTTAAGGTTTTCAGGTTTAAGTGGTTTAACCTTTTATGCCACAACCAGGTTTGATCGGTTTTAGCCACCATGCAAACATGGTATTCTACTTTATTTTTCCAATCTACCTTGTAAATATTTCCTAACCTATTTCCGGTTAGCAGTATGATACCTTGAGAATTTTTAACTAGGCATGCATGTTTAAGGAATCTATAGTGTATCCAACATCACACATTTGACTAATTCTTAACATGTTAAAATGCAGGTTTTCAACTAAGAGTACATTATCAATTGTTAAGTTACCATGAACAATCTTACCCTTGCCCACAGTTCTACCTTTTAAGTTATCACCGAAGGTAATCATTGCACCGGTTTCTATTCTGATGTCGGTTAGAAGATTGTTGTTTCCAGTCATGTGTCTGGAGCAACCGCTATCTAGGTACCACTCGAAGTTTCCTAGCTATTTCTTCATATCCTGCAAAATATACATATTTACAACTATTTGGTACCCACATTTACTTGGGTCCACAAGCGATTAGTCCCTTAGGTATCCAGACTTTAATAAGTCGGACAACTTTCCCGGTTATAGTTCTAGCTAGTTTTCTTGCACTCGGTTTGGAGTCTTTCTTTCCTAAAGGTGCCTTATTCAGAGGTGGTCTTTGGTTTAACCTATGTGGTTCGGCTTTCTTACCTTTGGGTCGGTTGGCTATCCTTTTCTCAGGGTGAAGCCATTTTTCGGAGTTAGTTGGACTTACATAGATTAGTTTGTCTTCCGGATATAAGGCACTTAGTTCCTCATCATTGGTTAAGGAACTCTTGACGAACTTTACAAAAGGAAGGTTGCCTTTTGTAAGCTTTATTTTGTCCGAATGATTCCGGTTGGCGGAGTCGTTGTCATTGTACCCAAGACCAAATTTGCATTTGGGATGTCTTTTGTATTTACACATCTGGTTCACCATGTCACTGGATCTTTTCCATGCGGCTATTCGATACTGGATTCGGGCATCATCCTCTTCGGTCGGCTCTTGGACTGACTCCTTGAGCTGTTTGGTCTTGGAGGGTATTTCAGGTGCTATCTCGGTTTCCAGGGTTTTATCAGTTTGAATGGTATTTGGTTCGGTCAAGGTAGGTGCTATGGGGTCGGTTCTAAAGTTGAGTTGAGTAGGTATTAATTTTAATATGTTCTTATATTCTGCTACCATATCATTTAGTGTATTAAATAACTCATCTTTAGTAAATTCTTCACAGGGAGAGTCAAATATCTGTTCCTCATTTGCCATGAGGCATATGAGTTCATCATCACTATCACTGTGTGCCCATAAGCTTCCTCCATCATCGGCTATCAGTGTTTTCTGAACTTCACTTCCTTCACCGGTTTGTTGATAGTTATTTCGGTGATTCTGATCGTCCGGTGTCCGGTCATCCCGTCTCGGTTTTCTACATTCTCACCTGAAATGTCCCAAACAATTGCAGTTATAACATCTAATATTAGATTTATCACCGTAGTTATAGTTGTTGTTGTTTGTCGGTTGGCTTCTCTTCATTAATCTGCCAAATTTACGTGCAAGCATTGCCATGGCATCCTCGGTGAATTGTTCAGCGGTTCTGATCGGTGCAGGAGCAACCGGTTCTGTGGATGTGACCAATGCTCTGGTTGAGGTTGAGGCTGAGACTTCATCTTCAGTCCTAGATCTCATTTTAAACTCATATGCCCTAAGATCTTCGAATACATCGTGTATCTTCATCTTGCTTAGACATGTTGATTCCCTCATCACTTTTGTCTTTATGTCCCATGCACTTGGAAGAGATCTTAGCGCTTTCATGATGACTTTCTTGTTGTCATACTTCTTGCCAAGAGTTGATAGCTCGTCTATCACATCTGTGAACCGGTCACTGTATTCCCTCATTATTTCTCCCGGTCTCATCTTGATGTTTTCAAACTTCTGGGTAGCCACCATTATCTTGTTTTCCTTGGTTCTTTCATTTCCCTCATGAATCTGAATCACCGCTTCCCATATTTCCTTTGCGGTTTTGTAATATCTGACATTGCAAAACGTATTCTTGTCCAAACCGTTAGAGATGCGGTTTCTGGCATGGTTGTCCAGATTGTTTCTTCTCCTGTCTTCAGCTGTCCAGTCTTTTCTGTCTTTATCAATCTTTGTCGGTCCTTCAGTCAGGATGAACTACATCTCGTCATCCATGGTGATTAAATGCAGGTGCATGCGTGCTTTCCAGTTGGCAAAGTCGTCACCTTCTAGCATTGGGGGCCTATCAAACGACATGCTTGCTTGAGTATTAAAACTAACTGCTCTGATACCAATTGTTAGGATCTAGGTCGCGGCTGGGGAACCGGGGTCTGGCCGGTTAGCGCCTTCACTCAATGGTTTGGTGTTTAATCCGGTTAGAGATTAACACCGAGGTTTCAATACTACACAAACCCTAGAACCGAGTTCAAGCGCGGAAGTGATTTGTTTCAGGTTGAAGCAGCACACACACTAGATGGACATAACCGGATTTAGATAAGGTCGGTTTGAAGTATAGTGGGTCGGTTTTGGGACTCGGTAATTCGGTTTGAGTAGAATCGGTTAGAATATAAGGCCGGTAGAAAGTAAATAACAAGGCAGAATTTTATGGATATTTGGAGATAAACTCCTACGGTCACATTTCATTTCCTTGACTTTGATTGGTTGAGTAGAGGTTCAGTGATTCAGACCTGGCGGTCTAGGCTTCAGACCTGGAGGTCTAGGCTTCAGACCTGGCGGTCTAGGCTTCAGTGTATAGGTCAAACCGGCTGGGTTTGTCTTTTACTTAGTATGGCAACTGTCGGTTGGACAGTTGCCTGCACCTAGAGGATTGCGCCTCTGATTTATCCTGGAGTGGAAAGATCTTGTCGGACGATCTTCTGCAGCCTACAGATTGTCCTCAGACTTGTATGAATATGACAATACTAAAGTCTGTCCCTTCAGTATCATCCTCAACAGATACTCGAAGTATCTATTTATACTGGTCGGTTGTTTATGTTAACCGAATGACTTCCGGTTTTTCCATAACTTCAGATAGACCGAATGTTCAACGATTTTGGTCTTCTGATTTGACCGGTCTTATCTTCTTGTTCGGTCAGGTTTTTGGTTAGTTGGGTTGCTTGACCGGTTGAGTAACTTAACCGGTTGAGTAACTTAACCGGTTGAGTAACTTTAACTGTTCCTGCACAAGAAATTTGTTTTTGTTAAATTTTATTTAACCGATCTAATTTTATCTAACAGTTGAAATTATCAGTTCCCCGTTTGAATTCAAACTACCCTAAGAAGTGGAGGAAAAATGTGTAAAGTCATGGAAGAATGTCATTGTGGGCAACTTCATCGGAAGAAACAATGTGCCATTTTTAGTTACCAAAAAAACCTTAATGGAACATTGGGGGGAAAATGGTCTAGAAAAGGTGACATCAAACATTCATGACTTGTACTTTCTCAAATTCAAAGAAGGATCAGATCTCGAAAGTATTCTAATCAACGAGCACACATTTGTTGGGAAGAACTGCATGAAACTCGAAAAATGAGAAAAAGGTATGAACCTCTTAAACAAGCCCAAAGAAAATGCGCAAATCTGATTCCAATTGTGTAACATCCCTGTCCACATGTATAACCCTGAAGTATTAAGTCACTTTGCAAGCCTATTGGGGAGTCCACTCTACATGGACCCAACTACAGAAAAAGGTGAGCATATGACTTATGCTAGGATGTGCATTGAGATACACCCGAGATCAAATCTTCCTTACAAAATGATGGTAACAGACAGAAAAGGCGAACCCACAATTATGAGAATCTCATATGAGTGGAGGCCGAGTAGATGCTTTGACTGCAATATATTCGAACATGTCTATTATAAGTGCCCGAAAATGATTGAAGAAGAAGGGAAGAATAAGATCAAGCAAGAGATAGAAATAAAGAGAAAGAAGAACATGAAAGGTTGGAATAGGAAAAGGATGAGAATGAAAGGCATAAAGAGGTTACTAAAATATCAATACTGAGTAAGTATAAGGATCAAGATAAGGAAGGAAATTCAAAATAGTGTTTTGAAGAATAGGGGAAGGAAGATAGAGTGATAAAAGATTCAAAATTAAAGACTGAGAATGAAGAGGTAACAAAGAAACATGCATCGGAAGCAAGAATCAATACTGAAGAGGAATTGGAAAGGGAAAACGTGGGAAAAAGCAAGAAAGGGGAAGTGGGTGAAGGAAATGAGAAAGATAAAGTAGAGGCAGTTGAATCGGGTGAAACTGTGCAATCTCCAATTCAGAAGAAGGTTGACCAGAGAAACATGAAAATCCCTAAACAACAAGGTAAGAAAATTAAGGAAAATACAATTCCTTATAGCCCTGCTATATGGGAAAAAATGAAAGGAAGAAAAGGTAAAAAAAGGGAAAGTAAAGCTGGACCATCTTCTTTTCATTAAAGAACTTAATGACATTGAATATTAAAGTGTTAAATGACCCTATAAAGAGAACATAGGTTAGAAGAATAGCAGAAATGAATGAAATAACAATATTTGGAATTATTGAAACAAAAGTCAGACAATATCTAATAGAGAACGTGCTGGGTCAAATTATTTAGACTAAGAGTCAAATCATTTTGACTAACAAAATTTTGATGATGAGTTTGTATAAAACTTAAACTAAGCCATCTAATTATTTTTGTGTAGGTGCATTAAAAACGTGCTAAATTAGACTTAGTCTGAATGAGGTTGATTTGACTTACTAGGTATTAGACGCATTGAGTTAGACGTGTAGTCTAATCGATACATAGTTAGACGTGCAGTTTAACAGATACGTACTTAGACGTGCAGTCTAACAGGCGTAGTTAGACGTGCAGTCTAACGGATACATAGTTAGATGTGCAGTCTAATAGATATGTAGTTAGACGTGCAGTCTAACAAGCGTAGTTAGACGTGCAGTCTAATAGATACATAGTTAGACATGCAGTCTAACAGATACGTAGTTAGACGTGCAGTCTAACAGGCGTAGTTAAACATGTAGTCTAACGGATACGTAGTTAGACGTGCAGTCTAACAAATACGTAGTTAGACGTGCAATCTAACATATATATAATTAGACGTGCAGTTTAACAAACGTAGTTAGACGTGCAGTCTAACAGATGAAAGTTAAACGTGTAATCTAACTCCTTCAGATTAGTTTGAAGGGACTCGTAGTTAGACGTGCAGTGTAACAGATACGTAGTTAGACGTGCAGTCTAACAGATACGTAGTTAGACGTGTAGTCTAACAAGCGTAGTTAGACGTACAGTCTAACAGATACGTAGTTAGACGTGCATGCTAATAGATATGTAGTTAGATTTGCAGTCTAACAGGCGTAGTTAAACGTGTAGTCTAACAGATGAAAGTTAGACGTGTAGTCTAACTCCTTCAGATTAGTCTAAAGGGACTCGTAGTTAGACGTTTCATCTAACTCCATTAGACTTGGTGGTTTAATGGATCAGGCTATTAGACAGGGGCGTCTAACTTTATTAGACTTGTCAGTCTAATTGGAGAACGTCTAATACCTTGATTTAGAAGTTTCTTGAAGCTAGCATCCGTCTACCTACGATCAACTAGCTATACGCTACTCCTACTCCACTTATCCGTGCAAATTAGTACGACAACCAGTTACATCCAATGAGTTAATGCCACATAAGCAAATATTCTTCCCACTACTTGTTTCTTGCAAGACAATCCTAGAAGAATATATGGCGCATTACCAGATTGGTACGGTCACGATCATGGTGCTCAGAGTCTGCTGCACCTGTGTACTATGGAAGCTCTCTAATGGGTATTCGCCACATATCATAATAGAAGATTCAACCGTTGGTACATGCTCTCTATTTAAGGATCCTCAAGGACAACGGACGGAAATACACATGCATACCCGCGAACAAGCCAGACACTTGATACAAAAACTTGCGTGCTGAACTTACAATCTCACGAATTACTTTCTTGCTGTATTGTGTTTGTACATCAAGAGAGAGATAAAATCAAAGTATTGTCAAGCTGAGTGATATTCTTCAATATACTATAATTGAACAGAGTCTGTTCTGTTCAACAGTGAGTTAAGCTTACAACTGTATTTGATTCTAAGAAAAGTATAGTGAATCCTTCCGGTGGTTTGAAGAAGGGGTGACATAGGAGAGTTTTACTCCGAACATCCATAAACATCTCTTTGTGTCATTTACATTCTGTCATCTTCTCCTTCATTGGTTCTCAGCTTCAAACCTAATCAAACGTTTCCGCATTTGAATCGTTCAAGAGTTTGCAAGGGTTTGTGAAGATTATAAAGTGATTTAAATCCCTAACAGGATTTCTATCAAACCGTTTTTGTACGAAGTTGTCATCAATAGTTAGACTCCCGTCTCTATTGGTGCCACCGATCCTTTTAATTAGTATCAGATCTCTATTTCTAATCTCAAGCTATCACCAAGAATGACGACCATAACCAAAGATACAAGTGCTACCGCAATCCCCACATTCTCAAGAGAAAACTATATCGTTTGGAAGAAGATAGTTCATGCTCATCTTTCTTCTGTTCATGACGACATGTGAAGTGTTATCATAGATGATCCCATTAAGATTGATAAGAAGAAATCCGAATGGACCAGTGAAGAAAAGAGAAAGAACAACCTCAATAACATGGCATTAGACATTTTGTACAGATCTCTTGATGAAAATATGTTCAACTACATCATCGAGTGTGATACTGCCAAGGAGATATAGGATAGACTTACCCAACTGTGTGAGGGCAATGAACAATCAAAGGAGAATAAGATTATGGTTGCCACTCAACAGTTTGACAATTTTAAATTGCGTCCTGGAGAAACAATGAATGAGTTCGACACAAGGTTCAACCAAATTATCTCCACTCTATCTATTCTTGGCAAGACTTATGGAAAGAGAGAGATCTCTATCAAGTTCATGCGTGCTCTTTTGAGGGAATGAGATATAAAGACGATGGCTATAAGGGAATCAAAAGGCCTCAACAAGATCTCGCTCTTCGGTCTGTTTCTGATCTCAAGGCATATGAGTTCGAGTTGAACTCAAGGATTGAAGAAGATAAATTCACATCCATTATTATTGCCAAAGCGTTGGTGACTGTTGAAGAGTCACCTACTGCTCCTGATGTGAAGACTGCCTAGCAGCTCAACAATGATTCTATGTCTCTCTTCGTGAAGAAGTTTGGCAACTTCATGAAGAAAAGAAACTCTAATTTTATCTCTTCATATTCAAATGATAATAAGAAATCCAAAGCTAATATTAAGTGTTATATTTGTGGCATTCTAGGTCATTACCAATCGGAATGTCGGTAGACGAAGCGTGATGAGAAGAAAAAGGACGAAGAAAAGGAGCTAAAAGTTCTTATGGAAGGAGACAGGAAGAACAAACGAAACTATAATGACTCTTACTTCTCATCCAGCGACAATGATAAACATACACAGGAAACTGAGGTATTTGACTTCTCCTCTGAAAAATTTTCAAGGAACAACTGGTAGCTGCACTAGATGACATGGTCATAGAGTATAGAAAGCTAGCAGAATCCCTAAATGAAATAAAATCTTCATCTAAAGTATTTCAAATTGTCTTGTCTCAAACTCAAGAATTAAAAACTTTTGAAAAAGACAAGATCGAGATCTCATCTGAGAATGATATGCTCAAAGAAGAGATTCAAACTCTTTCTTCTCAAAACAAAAGGTTAAACTATGTTGTTAGTGCTTTGACAAGGTCTGGAGAAGCTGTCAAATATTAGATTAATCTGTTAAAACCTGCTGGATCTAGATCCGGTTTAGAATTTGATAGCGATGACCCAAACCAGTCTTGCAAAAAGTCAAACTCATCAATTGGCAAACTTAAACCAATAAGTTTTGTCAAAGAGAGTTTAACTGACATTAAATCTAATCCAATTCATGAAGAGGTAGCTTTGTGAAATACGTCTAATGCTATGCTTAAGAAGTTGCTTGAAGCTAGCACCCGTCTACCCACGATCAACTAGCTGTACGCTACACCTGATCCACTTTCCAGTGAAGATCAGTACGACAACCAGTTGCAACCAATTGATTAATGCCACCTAAGCAAATATTCTTCCCACTACTTGTTTTTGCAGGAATATCCTAGAAGAATATTTGGCGCACTACCAGATTGGTACGGCCACGATCCTAATGCTCAGAGTCTGTTGTGTACTATGGAGGCATTCCAACGAAAGCTCGTCACGTGTCATTATGAGAGATTCGACCGTTCGTACCTTCTCTTTATTTAAAGATTCTGAAGGACAACAGAAGAACGACCATCCAGCTAGAAGAATAGAGAATTTGCTGAACACTGCTAGAATTACAGAGTATTCAATTTACACATATAAACGATCTTCTTTTTTTTTTTACTAAGTGTTCAATCAAGAGAGAGTTAGAATCAAAGCATTGTTTTAGCTGAGTGATATTCTTCATTATATTGTAAGTTGAACAGAGTCTGTTCTGTTCAATAGTGAGCTATTCGTGCAACTGTATTTGATTCAAAGTAAAGTATAGTAAATCTTTTCGGTGGTTGGAAGAAGGGGTGACGTAGGAGAGTTAGCTTCGGACATCCATTAACAAACTATTGTGTCTTTTTCATACTGTCATCTTCTTATTCTTGGTTCTTAGCTTCAAACCCGATCAAACATTTACGCACTTGAATCGTTCAAGAGTTTACAAGGGTTTGTACATAATAGAAAGTGATTTAAATTCTTAACAGGATTTCTATCAAATCGTTTTTCCTAAGCCGTCATCAATAGCCAGACCCCGTCTCTATTGATTATGCGGATCCTATCATACACAAAATTCGAAAAGAACTTTTTTAAACGGTAGACTAACTTGCTTGACTACGAAAGGGAAAACGCCATTGAACTTCATCAAGAAGTCATGGATGAAATGAGCCTGATTCAAAGTCAAATGGTTGAGATACTGGGTCATATGAGAAGAGCTGATGCTGAGCGATTGGAACAAGTTGATTCCTTTGCAAGGCAAATTGAGGCTGTTGATGATGATGAAATAGCTTCCAATAAAGAGAAGAACCTCATTTATCATGGCGGTGATAATGTTAAAAAGGGGGAAGGATGTTCTAGAGGTGGCGGAAGCAGTAAAGGAGGCAATGGTGTTTGAACCGACACTAGATAAAAGAGAAAACAAACCGTTGATGGAAGTTGCAGGCCAACCAAAAGAGGTGGAAGTGGTCGTGGAGGCCATTCTCTTCCTCCTTTTCACAACCTTCTGAACGGTGAAGGATTCAGCGGTGAAGGATTCAACTACCCAATCGAAGTGAAAAGGGAAGATCAATAATCTCTCTTCTTCTAAACTATCTTTTGTTGGTTTGTGAACTTGATTTTTTAAACTTAATTTTTGAATGGTGGTTTTTGGAACTTATTTTTGTAAATTGGGAACAAGTACTCTTTCTTTAAATTGGATGGATATTTATCTATTTAATTGCGCAAAGTTTTAACATCATCATCAAAAAGGGGGAAATTGTTGGGTCAAATTATTTTGACTAAGGGTCAAATTATTTTGACTAACGAAATATTGATGATGAGTTTATATAAAACTTAAACTAAGACGTCTAATTGTTTTTGTGTAGGTTCATTAAAAACATGCTAAATTAGACCTAGTCTGAATGAGGTTCATTAGACTTACTGGCTATTAGATGCATTGAGTTAGACGTGCAGTCTAACCGATACGTAGTTAGACGTGCAGTCTAACAGATACGTAGTTAGACATGTAGTCTAATAGGCGTGGTTAGACGTGCAATCTAACAGATACGTAGTTAGACGTGTAGTATACTAGATACATAGTTAGAGGTGCAGTCTAACAGGCGTAGTTAGATGTGTAGTCTAACGGATACGTAGTTGGACGTGCAGTCTAATAGATACGTAGTTAGACGTATAGTCTAACATGTGTAGTTAGACGTGCATTCTAACGGATACATAATTAGACGTGCAGTCTAATAGATACGTAGTTAGACGTGCAGTCTAACAGATACATAGTTAGACGTGTAGTCTAACAGACGTAGTTAGACGTGCAATCTAACAGATTAAAGTTAAACGTGCAATCTAACCCCTTCAGATTAGTCTGAAGGGACTCATAGTTAGACGTACAATTTAATGGATACGTAGTTAGATGTACAGTCTAACATATACGTAGTTAGACATGCAGTCTAATAGGCGTAGTTAGACGTGTAGTCTAACAGATACGTAGTTAGACGTGCAATCTAACAGATATGTAGTTAAACGTGCAGTCTAACAGGCATAGTTAGACGTGCAGTCTAATAGATGAAAGTTATACTTGTAGTCTAACTCCTTCAGAATAGTCTGAAGGGACTCGTAGTTAGACGTGTCGTCTAACTTCATTAAACTTGGTGGTCTAATGGATCCTGCTATTAGACGGGGGCGTCTAACTTCATTAGACTTGTAGTCTAATTAGAGAACTTCTAATGCCTTGCTTCAGTAGTTGCTTGAAGCTAGCATCCGTCTACCCACGATCAACTAGCTGTACGCTACTCCTGCTCCACTTATCCGTGCAGATCAGTACGACAACCAGTTATATTTAATGAATTAATGCCACGTAAGCAAATATTCTTTCCAATACTTGTTTCTTGTAGGACAATCTTTGAAGAATATTTGGCGCACTACCAGATTAGTACGACCACGATCATGGTGCTCAGAGTTTACTGCACCTGTGTACTATGGAGGCTCTCCAATGGATATTCACCACGTGTCATTATAGAAGATTCGACCGTTGGTACCTGCTCTCTATTTAATGATCCTCAAGGACAACGGACGAAAATACACATGCATACTCGCGAACAAGCCAGACACTTGATACGAAAACATGCTTTTTGAACTTAAAATTTGACGAATTACATTCTTGCTTTACTGTGTTTGTACATCAAGAGAGAGATAAAATCAAAGTATTGTCTAGCTGAGTGATATTCTTCAATATACTATAAGTTGAACAAAGTCTGTTTTGATAGGATCGACTTTATCGATAGAGATAGGGATCTGGCTAAGGATGGAGGCTTATGAAAAACGGTTTGAAAGAAATCCTGTTAAAGATTTAATTCGCTTTCTATTCTACGCAAACTTGTGTAAACACTTGAAACGGATTCAAGGCGGAATTGTTTACTTGGGTTTGAAGCACAAGATGAAATATGAAAAGATGACAGAAATGAAGAACACAACAGTTTGTTTATGGATGTTCGGAGAAACTCTCCTACGTCACCCCTTCTTCTAACCACCGGAAGGATTCACTATAATATGATTCGAATCAAATATAGTTTACACACACACTTAGGTCACTATTGAACAGAACACTTTCTGTTCAATTACAAGATGAAGAATATCACTCAGCTAAAAGTATTTTGATTCTAGCTCTCTCTTGATTCACACACAGTATAATCAGAAAGAAGCTTCACAGTATGAGTTTAGTAAGCAAGATGATTGAGTAGTTTCTCTCTCTGCAAAACCAGATTGCTTGTTCGTTCGGCAAAATTCGTAAGGCTTGAGTCACTTGTGTTTGTTAAGGCAGATTGTCCGTTGTCCTTGAGATTTGTTAAATACTGAGCATGAGCTAACGGTCGAATCTTTAGAATGTTACATGGCAATCTTCCATTGGAAAGCCTCCATTGTACACAGCAGGTTCTGAGTACAAGGATCGTGGCCGTACATCACTGGTAGTGCGCCAAATATTCCATCAGGGATGTACCTGCAAAACAAGTAATGTGAGGAAAATTCTCTTACGTGGCATTCCTTGATTGAATGCATATAACTGTTGTACTAATCTTCACTAGAAAGTGGATTAGGAGTAGGGTACAACTATAGCACGTGGGTAGGTGAAATGATAGATTCAAGCGTACTACTTAAACTAAGCATTAGACGTATTTCAGTTAGACGGATTATGAAAATTAGTATAATGAAATAAAACATCTACTCCTAATAGAAAACGTCTATTAGACCGCCTAGTCTAATAGAATTAGACTCGCATCTAATTATAATAACCATTAGACTGCACGTCTAATACCGGTTCTACCTCAGACTTGTCTGAAGGAGTTAGACGCACGTCTAAATTCGAAGGTCAATTTACCTCAGATTCAAAGGCCTTGGGCTCTTTTTTTACTCAGGGTATATTTAATAGAATCGGTACATTCTTGTTCTTGCATTGGCAATTTAGACAAGAGTCTAGATGAACAATAAATTGTGATTTCAATATCTCAACCTCTACGAGTATTGTTCTATTTTATTCGGCCTCTTGTCTTTCTGACCGGGGTGTATTTGATAGATTCAAACACTTTATTCTTGATTAGCAATTATATAGAATCTAAATGAACAACATTATTGTATTTCATATCTCAACCAACACAGTCTTTGTTTAATTGATTTTACTTTTCTTGAGGTCTTAGATCTTTGGCACTTGACCTCAAATTAAGACGAGACATTGCCTTTATTGATGACATGGTTCCGAGTTTGGACATTCATCTTTTATGAGCTCCCTCTTAAACATCAGTAGTTTAAGCTTTCCTCTAGGCTCGAGGTAAATCCATTTGTGATGCGCTTTACTCAGATCCCACCGGTTACATTAGTTCGTCAAGAGACATCCATTGGGAGAAATGTATTTTCCCACATCCCTACTTATTTCTTGCACTCGCTCATCAGTTCACTTGGCACTAGAAAAATTCAGGGGTCTATGTTGTTTTTATCTTCCACAAATGTCCCTAGTTTCGACACATAGAGTTTGATTGTTTTGGATAGATTTGTGATCCCAATTTCTGTTTAGTTTGAACTCTGTGGGGATGTATTTTGTCCTAGCTCAAGATTTGGCTTGCTGGGGATTTGGGACCGTACTTGTGAAAATTTGCCTACGTATTTTCATAAAAGGAGAAATTAGGTTCAAACGTAGTTCCGAAATTGTATCACAGATAGATCGTGATTCTGCATTTCGTTGAGGTTGGTTTCTCAAGTTTTTGCTGGAGTTGTAATTGACTTGGGTTGTGGGGATTTCTTAAGTGTCTGCTAGAGTGGCAATTGACTTAAGCTGGGGAGGTTGTTTAAGTATCTGTTGGAGTTACAATTGACTTAAGATGAAAATCTTTTGAGATCCTAAGCTGCTGGAAAATAAAGTGCTTTAGGCATTTGTTAGGTGTTATATTTACTCATTTAAGCTAACTCTGTGAGGATCTTTCAATCATTTCATTTTCATAAAATGCCCTTAGTGTCGATAAAGGGTTTGATTTTTGAAAATGTTTAGGACCGAGCTCATACAAGCTGCCTACGTATCCCATAGCTAGGGGAATTCAGGTCCAATGTAGTTCTATGCACGTTGTTTGTGAAAAATGTTTGTTTGAATTCTTGTGAAAACGTTGAGATCTTAAGTCGAAGAGAAAAATACTTTAGCTTTGGGCGTTATATTTTCTCTAGTGGGAGTCTGTGAGGATTTTGTGGTCATTTTTATTTTAATAAAAATGCCCTTAGTATTGACTAAGAGTTTTTGGTTTAGGAGTCAACTCAGAGTGTGATTAACTCCCTTTTTAATGTATATGCAATGAATGTATACGATGTGATGTGAAATGGAATGTCTATGAACTTATTTCGATAATCGATAGTGGTGACCGCACCTAAATGGGTTGCCTACGTACTATCGAGAGAGATCAGGTCTGACGTAGTTCAAAACTTGTGAGATTATGAACTTTGTTGTATGAGAAATGAATGCATGTGAAATGAAATGTCTATCAACTTATTTCGATAATTGATAGAGGTGATCGCACCCTGGATGGGTTTCCTACGTACTCTTGAGAGAGATCAAGTCTGACATAGTTCACAACTTGTGAAGTTATGAACTTTGGTTATATGTAATGTGTATGTAATGCAAAATGTCTATAACCTTTTGTCGTTAATTGATAGTGGTGACCGCACCCTGAATGGGTTGTCTACGTACACTCGAGAGAGATCGGTTTTGACGTAGTTCACAAATTGTGAAGTTATGAACTTTGGTTGTATGTGTAATGAATACATGTTGTGTGAAATGTCTATCAATTTCTATCGATAATTGATAGTGGTGACCGCACCCTAGATGGGCCGTCTACGTACTCTCAAGAGAGATCAGGTCTGACGTAGTTCACAACTTTAGTGTATGGGATTCAACACGCATGATTTAGACGAAGTATCTTTTGAGCATGTCGACATTGAAGGGTGCTGAGAGTTCTTCTCCGTCCAAGGTAGTCAATCTCGTGGCGCCGCCTTAAAAGACCTTCTTGATGAGGTAGGGTCCTTCCCATGGTGTTTAGAATTTCCCTCTAGGGTCTAGTATCCATAAGTTATTCTTTATGACTAGATCGCCTTCTTGAATGTTCCTAGGTTTCACCTTCTTGTTGAAAGTTATGGTCATTCTTCTCTGGTATGCTCGCGTGTGACATAACGCGCCTAACCTCTTGTCTTCCATAAAAGCTAGTTGGTTGTACCGTGACATACACCAATCTTCTTCCACTACTTGTGTCTCGAGTAAAACTGTTAGAGTGGGGACTTCGATTTCGATAGGTTGCACTGCATCCATTCTGTAGACCTATATAAACGGTGTTTCTCATATTGACGTTTGAGTGGTTGTTCTGTAGCCCTAGAGGGCGTATGACAACTTTTTGTGCCAATCCTTGTACATATGAGTCTTCTTCTTGATGATGGTGATGATGTTCTTGTTGGCTGCTTCTACTACGCCATTCGTTTAAGGACGATAAGGTGAGGACTTGTGGTGTTCAATCCTGTATTCATCTAGTACTTTGAGTACATCTCCTCGAAAGTGTCTACCATTGTCTGTGATCAAGGCTTGAGGAACTCCGTAGCGTGCAATGATGTTGTTGCGAATGAACTTGGCAACATGTGATGACTTGAGCACCTTGTATGATTGAGCTTCGACCCACTTTGTGAAATAGTCAATAACTACAAGGATGAATTCGTGTCCATTTGCAGCGTGATGATAGATTTTTATGATGATATCTATTCCCCATGTCGTGAATGACCATGGTGAGGTCATGTTATACAGTAGAGATGCTGGGGCGTGTTTCAAGCTCCCGTAAACTTGACATTGATGACACTTCTTAACATATTCTACACATTCTTGTTCCATGTTCTACCAGTAATAGCCAAAGCGAAGGATCTTCTTAGCGAGTTCCGATCCATTCATGTGTGGGCCACATGTTCCTACATGTACTTCTTCCATGATCTGTGCTGCTTGAGGTTGGTCAATGCATATCATGTTCTGACCGTTAAAGGAGCGCCGATATAGCTTTCCTGTGAGTAGCACGTAGTTGGTTGCGTATTGGTGTATAACTCTCCTCTCTTTCTTCTGGAAATGTGAAGGATACTCTCCATGCTCGATGTAATTCTGTAGAGGTTCGAACCAAGGTTTGGGCGCCACTTCGGTGTTGGCAATCGTCCACTTCTGGAAGTCTCGTTTATGTTTCTAACGAATCTTCAAAGGCTTGATTTTGATTCCTTCTGGGATTTGCGTCATGGCTTCTAACGTGGCCAAAGCGTCTGCGAATCGATTCTGTCTTCTCGGAGCATGTGTGAATGTTACATGTTTAAACTTTTCCATTAGAGTCGATAAGTGTTGATGGTAGGGTTTGAGGTTCTCTCATTTGACTTTCCATTCACCATTAACTTGTGAAATGACTAAGTTCGAGTCTCCTACTACTTCTAGACGTCTCGCTCCTTTTTAATGAGCAATCTTTAAGCTAGAGATGCATGCTTCATACTCTTCTTCATTGTTCGTCACAAGATATTCCATCTTGACTGAGATTGGGTTGTATATTCCCACAGGATCGATGAGTAGTATTCTGATGACATAACCTTGCTTTCCTGAAGCTCCATCGAATAGTAGCTTCCAGGTTATAGAGTTAATAGTCATCACTTCGTCGTTTGGGAATGCTAATTTCTTGTCGTCTTCAAATTCGATTGGTTGGTCTACGAGGAAATCTGCTACAACGCTCCCCTTGATAGATTTTTGAACTATGTACACGATGTCCTACTCTAATATCATCATCATCTACTATGCTAATCTCGGAGACAAAAGCGTTTTCTGGAATAAATGACGAATTAGATCGAGTCTTGATACTAACTTGACTGTGTGGGCTTTCATGTAATGCCTTGTCCTCTTGGTGATCCAAACTAGGGCCCAACACACCTTTTCTACTGACGAGTAATTAAGTTTGTAGCCTGTCATGCGCTTACTTATGTAGTAGATTGCGACTTCCGTTTTTTCCTCGTTTTCTTGGGCTAGTAAACTACCCATTGCGTTTTCTGTGATTGTTAAGTATAGGATTAGAGGTACGCCTGGTCTTGGTGGCATTAGAATAGGAGGATTCTTGAGGTAGCCCTTTATCTTCTCGAATGCATTCTAGCAAGCGTCATCCTAGACAAATCTTTCATTTTTTCTTAAAATTTTAAACAAAGGATCACATGTCGTAGTCAACTTGTTTATGAATCGACATATATATACTAGATCTTGCATAGAAATCCAAACACTTCTTTCTCGCTTCGTGGAGGTGGCATTGTCGTGATCGCTTCTATCTTTCTCGGATCAACCTCAATTCCTCTTTGTGTGATTAGGAAGCCTATCATCTTTCCTGTTGTCACTCTAAATGTGCACTTCTTTGGGTTAAGCCTAAGTTGGAACTTCTAGATGCGTTGAAAGAATTTGTCAAGATTATGGATGTACCCTTCTCGATCTTTTGATTTGACAATCATGTCGTCGACATAGACTTGTACCTCCTTGTGGATCATATCGTGAAAAAACATCTTGGTAGCTCGTTGATACGTTGCTCATGCGTTCTTCAACCAAAAGGCATGACTCAATAACAAAATGTTCTGACTTTTGTGATGAACGTTGTCTTCTTCTTGTCTTCAGGAGCCATTAGTACTTGGTTGTAGCCTGAGAATCCGTCCATGAATGATAGGAGTTGATGGCCTGCTGCATGATCCACTAGCACGTCGATGTGTGGTAGTGGGAAGCTATCTTTTGGGCTTTCTTTTTTGAGATCTCGATAGTCTACACATACTCGGATCTTTCCATCTTTTTTTGCGACTAGGACTACATTTGCGATCCACTTTGGGTAATCTACCACTTCGAGGAATCCTACGTCGAGCTGTTTCTGAACTTCTTCCTTGATCTTGTCCACGATGTCTGCCTTCATTCTTCGAAGCTTGTGCTTCACCGGTTTTGCGTCTTCATAAAGTGGTACGCGGTATTGGATGATTTCTGGATCAATGCCTGGCATATCTTTATAGGACCATGCAAAAACATCTTTGTTTTTTTTTAAGTTTAGTTAGATTTTCTAGTTCTAAATCATTTAAACTTTTAGCGATTAAAACAATTTGAGGATCTTCTTCCGTGTTAAGGTTTATTTCAATTGTTTCTTTTATAGTGGAAAAATTCTCCTCTTGTTTATCTGGATAATGCCTCATCTCATAGGTTATTTCTGATTTAAACGTTTCATCGGAAGACATATAATAAAAAGTTTCTTCTTTATTTTTAAAATCATTATTCAAAGTGCCCACAAACTTAGAGTTATTAAAATAATGTTCTGTATGTGAATGAAATTCAGAAATCATAGATTTTAGGTTCGAATTCTTTTTAGTGAATGCATATTTTGTCAAGTACGGATCTTTCTCCTCGCTGTCCGTGACGTCATCAATTGGTTTTATCCTTAGGTACTAGGATGATCTTAGCGTCGATCGGATCTCGAATCTTCTGTTTGAGAGGAAAACAACCATTAGTGGAATGCCCTCTAGTCTAGTGATATTTGCACCACTCATTAGCGAACTTGCCCATTACTTCTCTCCCAGGTTCCAGTGTTAACGTTTGAATCAACTTCTTCTACAACAAGTTCCTTAAGGCCTTCGACAATGACATCCTTAAGTCATCAAATTTTCTACGAGGTGGAGCAGTAGTGGCACTCCTTGCTTGTGATGATTGTTGACTTTATTTAGGAGAAATGAGTTCTCTAGATGAGCATTTTGTCCTTGAGTTTGACGTGCTTGCATTGCTCTTGTTTTGAATAGACCTTTCGGCAAATTTCCAACCGTCAATGAATGACCTGCTTACCCTTTTTCTTTCTTCTCGCAATCTTTTCGGATTAAGGGGTTCGATTGTCGCATAAGTTTTGACTTCTGTTGTGAGGTCTTCAAGTTGTTCCCTCAATTGTATTAGTGTATCACGAAGATCGTCTAGCTTTAGATGAACTGACTCATTGAACCTTCTTGGTGGATTAGTCATTGTAAATTATGATGAATATGAGTATGTTGTGTTCAAGAGAACAAAGTCAGTTCGAACCCCTTTATCAAGTAAAACAAGCAATGTGTTGCTCGTATGCACATAATCCCTAACACGCAATAGACGCTCAATTTACCCATTCACAATGTATAACATGTAGAAAAGGATGAGTAAAATAATAATGAGTTATTTTATTAAAATCCTAAGTGTCATGGATAAAATCACAAACTCAAGTCATTAAATAAAATAAGAAAAGAAATCAAGCACCCCTCATCCTTTCGTTACAATGTCGCTCATGTATCTTCATAAAGAGATATAAATTTCAAGCATAAAGAAATCTAGTATAAGTCTTCGAATCTTTAAGTCTTTTTGTCTTTCTTGATCGTCTTTGCGCATCATGTGTCTCTCTTTATCGTCTTTGTGTCTCACTCATTTTTCTTGATTATATCTTACGCTTAGAATCTGAGTAGTAAACACACAAAGAAAGAAAACTAGTTAAATTAGATTCCTCTTTTAGCTTTTCTAAGTTTCCTCGATTTTACTCCTTTAAAGTTATTAGGTTTAGCCTCAAAACTTCGAAATTGTTCACATGTTTTATGGAATTTTAAAACTTTGAATGGATAAACTGAGCGCTTAGAAATATCTATATGCATACTTGTATTTATCACATATAGTAGTCAAGTAAAGGTATTTGTGACGTGGCTTTATTGCTCGACAGGACGAGACGAGGTAACGACTTGGTAGAAGTGGCTTTTTGGATTTTTGTTCTAAAGTTGGAAATGGCTTAAGAGAGAGTTGTTCTACCGACAAGGATACTATCCCAAAAGGAATCTCTCGATGTAAGGGGAGCTCTCAATTGGACATCCCCCTCACCTCTATTTCAAAATTCCTCATTTTCAATAGTAGGGGATATTTAAAAAGAAGAGAGGTTAATCCGGGTTTTTTTCCTATTGTATTTCTCAACTCTCAAATCACACAAAAGACTTCAAACCACACACCTCCACGTTGGAGCTCCAAGTCTCATGCAAATAATCAAGTAATGTGAACATGGAGTATGAATTAAAGCGTAAGAAAGTTTAAATATTGGCCAAAATTACTTTGAAGTCAAACGTCGAATGCCCCCAGTAGAGTCGCCAGAAAACATTGATCGATTTTTAAAAAATATTTTTGATCGACTAGTTTGAAAATTTTGGGAAACTCTTTAAAAAAATTATTTTTTTGAAAACGTGAGGGGAATTAATTTTAATGTTTGAAAAATTGATGTTTTAAAAATGATCTTTTGTAGACAACTCCATATCTTACCTTCCCGTCGAATCTGGAAGATTTGATTGAGAGTTTTTTTAATGAGAAGTATGTCATAGGCCTTTTCTTTTTAGCTTTTTTCAATATTCTTTAACCTCACGACTAGAGAGTCGCCACATAATTTCAAAAATTAGGAAATTAAGAGATGTGAGTTCGGCGTTTGGTTACGTGTGGGAAAGAGATTTTTAGACGTTATGTCTCACAACGCCCCTAAGGTCTCTACTAATTAATTTTGCCATTTTTTTAAATTTCTTACGCTTTACACTTTAGAAAATTTCCATTTTAAACATCTAAAGGGGTTTGCATGAGATAAAAAAATAAAAAAATAAAAAAATAAAAAAATAAAAAAATAAAGAAAAACAAAAGAAAACTAAAGCAAATAAAACTGTATAAAGAAAACAATTTTTTTTTTATTATTATTTTTACTTAGGATTCTTCAAATTCAAATGACCCTTAAAGTTTTATAAAAGTTTATTAATATAAAATTCAACATCTTAGATCTAATTATTCAAATAATAATAATAATATAATAATAATAATAATAATATAATAATAATAATAAAACTGTACAAAGAAAACAAGTTTTTTTTTTTAATTTTTTTTTTAATTTTTTACTTAGGGTTCTTCAAATTCAAATGGTCTTAAAGTTTTATAAAAGTTTATTAATATATAATAATCATAATAAAACTGTACAAAGAAAACAAATTTTTTTTTTTTTTTTTTTTTACTTAGGGTTCTTCAAATTCAACTGTCCGTTAAAATTTTATAAAATTTTATTAATATATAATTCAATATCCTAGATCTAATTATTCAAATAATAATAATAAAATTGTACAAAGAAAATAGTTTTAAATATATATTTTAAATATTCAAGGTAATTAATTTAATAAAACCCTAATTATTCTAAGTATAATAACTTCCACAAGTGTTGTAAATTAGACAAATTACTACCTTAACTTATTAAGAATCCAAAATCAATTATTTTTGAAATTCAATTGTTCTAAATCGTGCAATAAGCCCGTGAATGAATTCGTAAAACTTGTTCAAGCTCGAATTTAATAAAAGCATAAACTATAAAATTGGGGGGGGGGATAAAAAATGAGTGTCTACAAGATCGTACATCAAAGTATATGCGTTTGATCATGGCGTATCAGATCGTACTACAAAATATTCAAAAGAACGTGGTGTATGGGACAATATAGAACGTTGGATGGTGGAATATTTGAATACGTGAAAGATAGGCAATTAAAGCATGTTCAGTTGTCCTGGCAGACGCATGATTATGAATACTTCTGATTGCCAAGATGATGATCTGAGTAGATAATTAGATGCTTCTTTAGACGACAACTAAAGCAAGGCATCAGACGCTTCTTCAAACTAATCCATCTGATGAAGTTAGACTACGTCTTCTCGCACACTTCTTCAGACAACCCATTTGATGAAGTTAGACTACATCTGTTTGTGCACTTCTTCAGACAACCCGTCTGATGAAGTTAGACTACATCTGCTCGCTCACTTCTTCAGACAACCTGTCTGATGAAGTTAGACTACGTCTTCTCGCTCACTTCTTAAACAACCTGTCTGATAAAGTTAGACTACGTATGCTCGCACACTTCTTTAGAGAACCCGTCTGATGAAGTTAGACGACGTCTACTCGCGCACTTCTTCAAACAACCCGTCTGATGAAGTTAGACGACGTCTACTTGCGCTTGCTTCAAACTGCATCTGAAGACATACGTCTTTTCAGTTGTACCTGTACAAAGGAAAATTATCAAGCTTATATTTGTTTAGACCAAAACTTAGTTTTTTTCCAGACCACAAGTTATTTTGGTTCAGACCACAACTTAGTTTTGTTCAGACCACGTCATTAAAACTATGTTGTATTGAATTAAACTTGTTCACCTAAGTTTATTAAGACATTTAACTTAATCTAATAATTTCCCCTTTTTTGATGATGTTAAAACTAAGTTAAAAACCGAGTTAAGAACAAGAGATTAAAAGTTAACTAGTATATTTATAAAAACAAAATACATAAGATAAACAAAGTTTAAGATTCCTCCCTTTTGATTCTTGAATGTTCAGCCATGGAGACTTCTTTCGTCGAACATAATTCGTTCTAGTCGACCTTCTTTTTAGAATGGGTGCCATGAAAACTTGTTCTCCCTTGATTTCTACATTTTCCCTTTTTAAAATTATCAGGGCCAACTATAATAAGGGCTATGGTTTTAGAAGCTTCAACAGCCACATCTTCTTCAGCCTGAAAGCATCAAGTGAGCGTGTCAACATCTTCAATTCGCTCAGTTTTCACAGTCTTGAGGGATTTGGATATTTAGACGATCTAGAGAGTGAATATATCAATTGCATACCTTGTCTCATTGTAAAGCTCAAGATTAAGAGACTTGGTCTTTTCATGTAGCTTAGAGTTCTGTTGGAACAGATAAGATTGCACTCTTGTCATCTAGGTTCGGAGCATCGCCACTTCAAGCGTAGTCTTCGACAAGTCAATGTTAGTACTCCCTTGAGCCGAGACTAAGTGGGAATTTGCTGAGGAGTTCGCAAAAATTTTCTTCTCAAGATTTTCTAGCCTATTAGATATATAGAGTGGATGCTCTGCTGCATCGGAGCAAGATCTTCCAAGATGAACTTACGGAAAACCGCCATTCCCAATGAAGCCTCCTCAAATGAAGAGTGGGCAAAAGATACGACTTGGGAACCGACTAGAATAGAGTAAATATGTTTAGGATGAAAACATACTTACATGGACCACTTTGGTTCCTTATCTTGAGTAGAGACTTAAAGCACATTGATCAATGCTCGAGATACACTGCCTATGCCTTCAATTTCATCACGCAAATCTCTGTCGAAACCCGATAATCTCTTAGACGCCTTCCCATCTGATAAGATCTGCACAACATCTACTTCAGACGCCTTCTTGGAAACAGGGTCTGATAGCTACTCAGTTGCTTTGGAGGGTTCCCCCTTAGTAGACGGGGTCTGCTTCTATTCGGACGTAGGGGGAACAACTTTAGAGGGTTTCCTTTGAGTACACGGATGCTGCTGCTCAAACGTAGTTGGAGAAGGATCCTTCTCAACATAAGGGATTGTCTGCTGCACTTAATAAGAATGAAGCGTATTCTCAATAGAGTGAAAGGCATAAAATCGCCTTTCTTCAACAGACGATTGCTTTAGCTCGATGATGTGAAGAGTCGCCTTCTCTTCAACCACCGAGAGCAGCTTCTCAACAATAGATAAGGGACGCAACTCACATTGAGGAAACTCCATCTCATGAATGAAGGATATCTGCTCATCCTCGTCTGAGCAGATCAACTCTACTTGAGGCGTCGTGTTCCGAAGAGCATCAAAATGAGATGACTCAGTCCCATGGACAAACTAGAGAGCCGTGGAACAATAGGATTCCAAGAGTAGTTGAAGACAGTTAAGAAACTTCCCATTTGTTTGATTCGTTCTGTCTGAAGGGTTAAATTTTCTTCCCTTTGGCAGAAGATGAGTAAGAGAGCGCGACCTCTAGTATTTGCGGCAATGAGATCTCTTCTATTGAGAGCCTCAATGACATCTTGAATTTTATCCTAGGACAAGATCGATTTCTCCATCGTCAACAACTCCCTCCATTGTTTCTCCATATTAAAACCTTTGATAACATCACTGAATTTCGCGTGGAGCCTTGTTCATAGCCATTTATCAAATAGCTCGATTCATTTTTAGACAGCAAGCTCCACCTTCTCAAGAATAATGTCGATCGTCTGATTTACCTTAGACAAAAGTTCAGGAATGTAGTCGGCTTTGTCTTTTCCCTTCCCTACGACTTCGTCATGCTTGGGATCAGGAACATGCTCTTTGAATACGATGCCCTGAACCGATTTGACTGGTCTTAGCATAGCGAAAGGGGAGACATTCTTAGAAGATATATCTTATGGAAATATGCACTGGGACCAGCATCCATCTGAACATGTGCTGATTCATTGGTCTGTCCAGCAGTCAAACCAACATTTACTCCAATTTCAGTAGCTTCAGACACAGGCACAACCACCTGCTCTATTGCAAGAGTAGTAGACGACTCCTTTGTATGAATGAAACTGTCTAAATAGATACTTGAACGCCATCTTGACCATCAGCTTCAGACGCCATCTCTTCTCAATAGGAATTCCAACTGACTCAGTAGTTGGCTCAGCTATATGTTCCACCACGGGAACAACAATGGGTTCTATGGCTAAAGAGAAAATGAGATTTACCTCGGAGGTCATCTGAACAACAGGAATAATATCCGTCTGACCAACAGGAGAAGCCTCTGTCTGACTAGCAGCTTCTGTAGATGCTGGTTCAAATTAAATAGGGGTAGACGCCTCAACTATAGTCTTGAGTTGATTAGCCAAAACTTCGACTAAAGGAAAAGGCGGGGCTAAGAACAAAGGAACAACAACATGTGTTTCTTCCGTTCTATCCCTCTTTGGAATGGAGTCTACCTCGACAATTTCTTCAATAGAAGCGCTCTTCTGGTTAGTGGAACTTGCAGAAAATTCCATCATCGACGTTTTTCTTTTCTTTGCAGGTGCCTTACGATTGGAAGTCGTAGAGCGCTTGGACATATTGGTTGACTAACCACTCGTATGTTGAGCTGAAAAGGTGGATTTTATTTCTTTAACAATCTTCATTCGAGCAATATAGTTCCCAAGTGTGTAACTAGACATTATCCTGTTATGGTTGATGGTGGCGCCTTTTCCCACATAAACCTTCAGATGCTCCAGAACCAACTTAGTTGGATTGAAAAGCCCACATTCTACTTGATTTGCATAGAGACCATCAGGCACATGGTTGAAAATAGGACAGACGACTAGTTAATAGCCATCCCATTTGTAATAGCCACCGTCATCTCGAATCTATCTTGGGTGTAGGCGTCGAACAAACCGACTTTCCTTTTAATGGATTTGGAAACAATGTCGTTGAGAAGACAATACTCATATTTTAGGTACTTCTGCTTCCCGTTAATGTTCATCGGACCATCAAGATATGAGAAGAAGACTCACATCTCTGAAATAATCTCGGCAGAAATCTCTACGAAAATGGTGCCCAAGAATCTGGGCAAAGAGGACTTAGGATAAAGATATTTCAACACCCTATACCATTGCTGAAATAGAATCTTCGACCAGGTTTGCGGTATCGAAGAATGCACGGACCTGATTGTCGTGAAGAATATATGGACCTTCAAGAAACTTCCTAAGGCCGAAAGCTTCCAAAGATCTGAACATTTCCACCATTGCCGATAGCCCTTATGTGTACACATAATCAATGTCCACATGAATGGTGTTTTGAGCGAAGGAAACATTTTTCTTAGTCATCTTAGGTTTTAAAGAATAAATGAAGAAGAAGACAATTTTTATTCTAGAGAGAAGACAGAGCAAGGCGTGCAAGGCACCCTTAAATAGATTTCAATCGACACGTCTTAAAACATATCATTAATATACGTCATTTAAAATAAACATAAAAGCCATCATTAATTATAAGACGTGTGGTAGTGAACTGTAAGGCGTGTTGGTCTCATTATTAACAATGAAAGACACATGTTTCATGTTATTCGTTATTGAAAGTATTTATAAGATAGGATCAAATAAATATTTTCCCTCCAATATTTAAAATGTGATCGCTTACTATCTTAAAGGGAAGATGAAAAGACATCGTATAATAAGTTCGACAGCTGTCCCATTCGTCTTACCAGCACTTTTAAACAGACGTTTGTCTACGCTTTCCGCATACCTTGCGTTTAAGTGTGATAAGACGTCTGTTCGGAAGGCATCTTTTGACGCAAAGCAACAGACATGTTAGTAGACAACTGCCTCACATCTGAGCGTCTGACCACACTTAAATTGCATGTTTCTTAAGCGCAACTCGTCCGAAATACAATATTTTCAAACGAATGATCTTTTTAGTCCAATTTGAGACATCCGTCTTAACACGTTTGTCTAGTCAACTTATCAACAAATTTACCCCTCAATATGTGCATACTTAATTAAATTAGTTTAGGTCTAAAAGACCCAAAATATTTCTAAAGTAAGAAAATTAAGTCTCGGGGAATGGCTTCGTGAAGATGTCGGCCACTTGTTGATTCATTGGGACATATTCAAGCCGAATATGCTTTTGAACAACATTATCTCGGATGAAGTGGTCTCTGATATTGATATGCTTCGTCCGAGAGTACAACACCGGGTTGTGTGTCATCGTTATAGTACTGGTGTTGTCACAGAAGATCAGAGACTCGTCTACTTCGATGCAATAATTGCTCAACTACTGTTGGACCCACAACAACTAAGAACAGTACTTACCCTTGGCAAGATATTCAACTTCTATTGATGACATGGCAATGGATGTCTACTTCTTTATAAACCAAGAAATCAAACGATCACTAAGGAATTGACAAGTTGCACTGGTGCTCTTCCGATCGATCTTGTAACCTGCATAGTCTATATAAGAATAGCTAATTAAATTGAAACAGGAATCCTTCGGATACCACATTCCCACATTTTGAGTTCTCTTTAAATTCTTTAAAATACACTTAACAACAATATAATGAGATAGTTTAGGGTTAACCCGAAATCTTCCACAAACGCCGACAACAAATATGATGTCTGACCGGCTAGCTATTAGGTAGAACATAGAACCGATGATTCCTCTACAAGAAGTTATATCGACAAAATATCCATCTTCATCCTTGTCAAGCTTGCTAGAAGAATTCATGGGAGTTGAAGCAACTGAGCAGCTCTCCATGCCGAACTTCTTTAGAAGCTCCCTCGTGTACTTCATCTGATTGATGAAGATGCCATCTTCAAGTTGACGAACTTGAAAATAGAGGAAGAAATTCTTCTCCCCCATCATGATAATTTCAAATTTTTCCTGCATCAACATAGAGAATTTCCTACATAATTTGGGGTTAGTTGACTCAAATATGAGATCATCAACATAAATTTGAACAAGCCAAATATGTGTATCCTTAAAAAATCTAAATAATGTTTTATCTACTATTACAATGATAAAATAATGATCAAACAAGAACTTAGTTAGAGTTTCATACCAAGCTTTAGGAGCTTGCTTCAAACCATATAAAGCTTTATCTAGTTTTAACATCCATTTGATAAAATTTGATGTTATTAAAAGATGCATAAGCTAGTAAATTTCAGATAGCTTCAAGTTTAACAACAGGGGCAAATGACTCCTCAAAGTTTATTTCTTCCTCGTGTCGCTTGAGCTACTAATCTAACTTATTTTGAAATAGAGTCGCCAATTGATTTTAGAAAAATTAATAAAAAAATATACATGTACAAATGTATTTTGCATTAGTTCGTTTGGTTCGAAATTTGGTGATACTCGGGAAAGAGCTTTCGCACTATGTTCTCCGTACCCGTTTAAGAACGATCACTAATTATAAAGTTGGATTTTGAAAATTGTTTGTATGACTTTTGAGTTTTAACCGTTTATTCTTCTGGTCTTAGTCATTCTTCTAGGCTTAATGTTATTTAAAGTATTGAAACATCAATATTTAAATGTTGGTACTTGTTCCAAATGATAACTAAGGAGGAAATATGATGTCGTGTGATCTTTGAATCAATGTGTTAGAATAAGTTAAAAGAAGAAAAAGAAAGAATTAATTAAAAGAGAAATAATTAATTAAGATTAAATGCAATAATTGATTAAAATGAACCTAGGTGAATAAAACTTAGTTTAATCAATATGACATAGTTTTGATGATGAATTCAAAAATGAAAAAAAAATAAATTGTGGAAATGTTTATGCGCAGGTACAGCTCAAGAAGCGCAAGCTAACGTCTCAAGCTGAAGAAGCGTGGGTAGACGTCTCAAGGCAAGGAGACATCTCCAGCTGAAGAAGCGTGAGTAAAAGTGTCACTTCAACAGACATCTTGAGCTGAGAAAGCGTAAGTAGACGTCTCTCTACGAGCAGACGCCTTGCTTCAGTAACAGTCTGAAGAAGTGAGAGCATACGTCTTGCTTCAGCAACAGTCTGAAGAAGTGCGAGCAAACGCCTTGCTTCAGCAGAAGTCTGAAGAAGTGAAAGTTGATGCCTTGCTTCAGCAACAGTCTGAAGAAGTGCTGGAAACAACCTTGCTTCAGTAGTTGTCTGAAGAAGCGCTCTGCTTGTCTGCATAGCTCATAAGCGTAGTGGACATTACAGTTCATTATAAGCAGACTTCTCAATCAGTTTATTAAAACTTTCATCTAGTTTTCAACCATTAGAAAGTCGACACATATTGACATATCAGAGTCGACCATTGCCTACATCTCAACATCAAAGTACAACGTCAAATCCCTAGATTTATGAATGGTGGACCCCTATATTTCCGGTACGGTGGATCCCCAAATTTCTGGATTTGAGGTACAACAAATCTTTCTCGGTCATTTCACAATCCAAGAATCAGAGTCGACCGTTTCTACACATCACTATAAAAGATCACCATAGTACAACGGTGACTCCCCTAGTTCTCTATTCACGACATACAATTAAGAATTTACATAGTCACCAAGTTCTAAATTCGTACTCTCTTTCAGACTTTAAAAAGCATACATTTTATAAGTTGAGAGTATATTTAATATTGTAAGTTGAATAGAAAGTTGTATGTTCAACAGAGTAAGTGCTAGGAGTTCAGAACAGGCAGTTGTTAAGTCATGAGTTCTGAATGGGTTTGTATAGACGCTATATAAACCGAAGTCTTCTAATGGAATCCTTTTGGAAATAGAAGAAGGGGTAATGTAGGAGATTTATCTCCGAACATCCATAAAATTCTTGTGTTATTTACTTTCCGCATCTTAACGTCTTGCATATGTAGCTTCATATCTAGCAAGAATTTCCGCTTTTGAATCCGTTCAAGAGCTTGCGACGATTTGTGTTGAATAGAAACAGATTATAATCTCTCACATGATTAAAATCGCATTGAAAGTCAAGTTTAATACAACAACATTAACCCCCTTCTGTTGTTGTAACCGATCTTAACACAATGCCTGACATGACTTTGTATGACTAGGTGAAGACGTCTTTGTTGGTATTTAATTGCTCAACAATTTCCAAACATTCTTGAGGGTTTAAATTTTGACCGATCAATATGATATGAGGATCGTCGTCCATAATTAAATTGATTTTGATTGTGTTTTCCGTTGTGGAGACAATCTCATCCTCATTTTGTAAGAAGTGTTTGGTTTCGAAGTTTAAGTTAGAGTACAATGAAAGATTATTTTTACTCATGGATTCGAAGTCTACTTCTTGTATTACATCGAGAGATTTATTAAATGTAAGATAGTATGATCCAACAAGATCATTATTCCTAGTACAATATTTAACATCTCTCTACACAAGGCTAGAGAAAGAGTTATACTTGCATTGATTAAAATATCGATGGATGAAAGGGAGTCAGTTTCTTGAGAACCTAGAGAACTAGATTCTTTAGTTGGAGTAGCTGTCTTGGGAATCCAAGCCAAGTTTTGGAGGGAGTCGCGCCAATAGTCCTTCTTTTCCTAATTACACAAATAAAAGGTTTAGGATTAAGAGGACAGTCTGAAAAGATTTCGACACATGGAAAACGTCTCTATAAATCTAGGTGAGTAAAAGGTTCAGGGAAGTAAAATTATTGGGTGCTTTGTCCCTCACTAATGAATTATTCATTCAAGGTTGGTGGAACAACTATGTTTCGTTTGGATATTCTTTTCTTACGGATTTCTTGGAATCCTGTAGGGACGTATCCTAGATTGTGTCAATCCATTTTACAACTTGGTTGTGGGAATGTTGTCATGCGTTTTATGTTTGGGCTCAAACCCATGCCATGGAAAAATCCCATGTGACGCATCATTCTGATGGAGGAGAGGCTACACATACTAAAGTCAGGGTGTTTGGATGAGTCTTTACCTTCTCAGATGATTGGAAATATCTCAAAACCGCTTAGTTCAATCTCAAGGGTGTCAATGTGGCTAGACCCTAAGACTATTGTGGTGTCAATTGTGTTGTTGAATGTGATGACTTTGTTGTTGGATATGAACCTGAACTTTTAGTGTAGGGTAGAGGCTAAAGCCTTAGCTTGGTGAAGCCATGGTCTTCCTAAGATCAAATTATAGGAAGACTGCATGTTGATGACACAAAAGTCAATCTAGAAGGGGATGTTGACTACTCAAAAAGTGAACTTGAAGCAATCCATTATCTCACAACGAGAGTTATCAAAACCCCCTGACACACAGGTCGATGGTATGATCTTGTCTCGAGAAACACTTATCTTCTCAAGAGTCTTCAAAGGACATATGTAGAGAGTGAATCCATTGCCTATCAAGACCATTGGAATTGTCTTTCCCTCCATTTGCACATAAATGTAAAGGGTTTTGTCATGATTTGTTTCAACTGATGGAAGATCTCTATCTTTGAAGCTAATCATGTTGTGATGCGAATTAGCGGATATGATCCCTACTAGTTCTTCAAGGGTGGTGTTGGTAGAGACGTTGGCCTTACTCGACTCATTGATGACTGCTTTTTTCTGCTTAATAGAGTACATTAGAATTTCCTAGATGAAAATGTTAGTATTTGTCCTTTCAGTTGATTGAGGTGGCTGTCTCCTAGGTTAAGAGCTTTGGGCTCATCCTCCCTTTTGGTTCTTATAGGAAGCTCGGAGGTGGATGGCATGTTGGCAGGTGTGGTTTTCATCAAACTAGGATTAAAAATCGTTCCATAATACGTTGATGCGATGTCTATCGAGACGTAGATGTGGGCAGTCATTTTTGACTTCCACAATTCAGAAGTCTCAACGGAGTGGGATTTAGACTTCTTTTTGGGCCAGGGATCGATCATGTTGATATCTGGTTCAATGTTATAGATCAGGTTCAGTAACACATTGAAGTCAAGCAATGATTCATCAATGGTGAGCATACTAACTTTGTTATCCGGTAGAGGATTCTTTGCTATTTTCGGCTTGACAATCACATTTTGATCAATCAAGTCATAGAACAGGTGTTTGAGGGCACTCCAACTATTGGTAGTGTGACCCTTTGCTTGGTGATAGTCGCACCAAACATTCTCATACTTTCCTAAGAAAGGTTTGTCTGTTCTTGGGGAAAAGGGTTTGACACAATTCTTTTCCTAAAGAATCTTCATTACTTGAATTAAATGAATTCATAGGTCTTTAAAGACTCTAGGAGGTTTACATTCCTTTGGAGGTGTGCCCTTGGTAGGAGTAGTTGTATCTATTTTGGGCAGAGTAAACTTACTTGGGCTCACCTTTTGAGGCAATTGCTCTTTCCGGGCAGCGATTACCTGGTGTACTTGTGTCTTTTCCTTTCTCAGAAAACGACTTGAAGGTGGGGTAGCTTTGACTATTTTTCCCTCTTTTCCTTCCTTCTCGATAGCGTCATTGAGGTTAATACTAATTGTTAGAAATTTCTTCATAGTTTGGAAGGTTTTGATAGTGATTCCAACAGAATATCATCCGTTAACGTTTTCTAAAATCATATTGACAGCTTTCCATCGTTTGATAAACCCGGAGAATTTCTCATTTGCTCCCTATTTAATTTTATTCAACCACTTTAATAGTCGTTCAAGGCTAAGATGCTTTGAAAAACATTCTATGAATGTTGCAGCCAGTTCTTCTGTGCTATCTTTTCTGGTGATACAAGCGCAAAGCAGCATCATCAAGATATTGGGGGTATATGTGGAGAATATGTGGTTCTCCAAGTCGCAATATGGTTATTGCGGAAGCGTACATTTTGAAAAACACGGACGAATCATTTTTTCCTATGTACTTCGATAGAGTTAGAAATGTGACACCTACCGGAATAACAACTCGTTCTGCAACTTTCATAATGTATTTCCAGTCATGATGTTCTTTAGTGCTTTTGCCTTTGGCTAAACTTGTTTAGCTAAGCTTGCATTTCTACTAGCATGACTTGAACTTGAGCCATCTAGCATTCATATTCTATTAGAGGTGGTTGATCAGACGCTGAAATTTGTTTTTTTTGTGAACTTAGAGGGTTAATTACTTCCTCATGTTGTACTCGTGTAGTTTGGTCGATATTCTCTTTGGAGTCTTTGTAGAGAGAGACTTCATTTTGAGATTTTTGACTAGTAGGACGGGGTTAATGGGAGTGAATATTGTAGACATTCATTTTTGTTCCCCAAATTTATATTTTTAAACAAATTTGGAGCCTACCAAATGAATTTTTTTTTAGGTTCTTGCACATAAAATAAATAATAGTTTTATAAATATGTTGATTTTAAATGATTTAATTTATTATTAAAAATGTGTTTTTTATGTGCTAAAATAAATAAGCAAATAAATAGGTTAATATATATATATATATATTTATTAATATTAGTTTATTTATACAAATAAATAGGATAAATAAAATTAATAAATATTAATTTTGATTTATTTATTTTTTCAGGAATTAAGGAAAAAATGATAAGAGAAAAAAAGGGAGATTATTTACCACCACAAAAATTCTAAATGACAAAAAAAAAAAACTAACAGTGGTGCAAAATTCTTTGCGCAACTTACATTGTGGATGGGGCAAGAGACCACTATAAATATTACTATAAATATTAGATAAAGGAGAGAAAGAAAAAAAAAAGGCTTAAATCATATTCACAATTTTTTTTTCTTTTCATTTTCATGTGTGTGGGGTTGTTTGCAAGTTTTTTACTTGTTTAAGAAGTTTCTAGCATTTTAGAAAGCATTTAAGCTCACTGTAAACTAAGCTCTCATTTTGTCTTATCTTAATTTTATCTCAAAATTTAAATTTCTTATTTTAGTTTGAGTTATTTCATTTATATTTAATTTTTTTACATTTAAATTGTTAATTGAAATTCACTACTGACATGGGTTAAAGTTTTTTTCTTCTTTTACTGAATTAAATTTATTAATTACTTTATATTAAATTTTTTTTAATTTGAATATTGAAAAGAGATTTGTTGTTCTTGAGCTGAGAATTCAAAAGATCATACAAATTACATGTATGTTTCAGTTTTATTTAATTTTTAAATTTAAATGTATTTAATAATTTTATAAAAACACAGAAAAATTTTCTTGGGTTAATTTATTTATAATTATAAAATTAATTTATGAATATAATAAATTTTAATTCCCTTTATTTTATCATTAATTTTTTTAGTTTATTTATTTATTTAAAATAATTATTATTATTCATTATTATATTTAATAAATAGCAAAAATATAATATTTCTTTTAAACATAGAATATTCTTTTTCTCTTATTAATTAATTTCTCTAAGATTTACCAATTAATTTATCTGTATTCTCAATCAATTTATTATCTTTCATTTAACTGTTAAAATAACTTAACACTTTACATCAATCTTTCACATTAAATATTTTAATAATGTCTTGTATTTATTAATTAATTTTTTTAACTAAACTCTAAGCCCTAATTAATATATCTCTTATCGTTAATTTAGTTGAATTATGAATTTATCTCTTTTATTTATTTTTTATATTTTTATGACTTTTTAATTACTTTATTTATCAAATATTTTTTATTTATTTTTTCTCTCTTATTATTTTTTTGTTGACTTATTAATATTTTTTTAGTTTTTATTACTTATAAATGTTTATCTAATATTTTTATTCTCTATATCTCATAATATTCTAATCCTTTAATAAACATAGATTATTATTAACATAATAGTAGTATGTTATTTTTTTAATTGATGATTGTATGTATCAACACTTGTTGATGGTCAAATATTGTGAAAGGATAACATTCATCATAATTTTGTATTCATTATTTTGTTATTCTTGTATTAGATTACTGTTAATTTTATTATATCACATTATTTTTATTCAAATAAATATTATTATGATATTTTAATAAGATATTATTTTTAATTTTTGAGTTAAATGTAAAAATTTGTTTTTAATTTTTGAGTTGATTTTATTGGAAAAAGAGATGAGTAATAGAAATGAAAAAAAAACAAAATATAATTTATTGACCAGATAATAAATAAATTAATATTAAAGAAAAGAAAAAATAAATAAATAATATGGAAATAGAGAAATAAATTAATAAAGAGAAATAAATTAATTAGCTATAAATGAGAGGGATAAATTAATTAATATTTCGTGAAAGAGAGAGAGAAAGAGAAACAAATTAGTTAATAATAGGAGAGAATATTCGGGTGTTTAAAAACAATATTCTATTTTTGCCTACTTTCGCGGCCCAGATTCAAGTTCTCTATCATTACTCTTTTAAGAATGGCTAAATATTATAATTAGACATTGTTTTTTTAACGGGATGTGAGACATAGCGCAGAAGTCTTTTTATATGTGTTACCAAGCACCGAACTCTAAAGAATCTATTATGAAATGCGTTATTGTTTTACATGCCAATAATTTATTTAGTTTTCCTAATTTTGTAAGAAAAAATTTAGGTGGAGACTCTTTTGTTAAAAACTACTTTTTAAACAATTCACCGATTTGATTTAATTTAATTTCAAAATTTTTAAAGAGATATTTATATTTTATATTTATTTATTAAAACTCGAAAAAATCGTTTTTTGGGGGCAGATATTTTTAAACGCTTAAAGTTTTCTGGCGACTCTGGTGGGGACTTTTGATGTAACTTGCAAATAATATTTTGGCCATTTTAGACAAATATATTTTACACTTACATGGGTATTAACGACCCATATTTTTGTCTTCTTCGATGTGCATGAGCTTATTTATGTTTAGGTAGTATACGGTGTGCATTGTGCGACGTCACATATACACCTATATATTTACGTGCTAAGATTCATCAATATGGAATGACGATCTCTACCCGCCTAAAAAGCTTTTGTGTTTATTTGTTCGATTAGTATACCCTAGGAAAAACCTTTGATTAACGCTCTCTTGTTTTAAAATATCCCCTACTCTTAAAATGAGGGGTTTTGAAACAACGGGATGAGAAACGTCCAAATTGAAGAGTCTCACTTGCATCGACGGTCTAAGGACTTTCCTTGTTGGCGGACAGGTTCTTCTTTTAAGACACTCCTAACTGTAGAATAAAAATCCAAAAAGCCATTTCTACCAAGTCGTTGACTTGACGTGCCAAAGCAATAGAACCACATCGAAGAGCTTATTATGTTTCTACTATATATATTAAATATTGTTAGATTAAATTAAGTAAAGAAAAATTAATTAAAAGAGAAACAATTAGTTAAGGAAAAATATCTTAATAAACTTAGGCAAATAAGTTTTATTCTATACGACATAGTTTTAATGATGTAGTCCGAACAAAACTAAGTTATAGTCTGAACAAGAACTAAGTTATGTAATTTGCCTTTGTGCAGGTACAAACACGAGCTGACGTAGTCTGGACTTCATCAGACGGGTGGTCTGAAGAAGTGCGCGAGCAAACAGTCTAAACTTCATCAGATGGGTGGTATGAAGAAGTGCGTGAGAAGACGAAGTCTGAACTTCATCAGATGGGTGGTCTGAAGAAGTGCACGAGTAGAAAGAGTATGAACTTCATCCGACGGGTGGTCTAAAGAAGTGCACGTTGGGAAAAACATATAGTAACTGAGAAGTTAATATGAAGGTGGTGAAGGCTCTTCCTAGAGAATGGGACATAAAGACTTTATCTATGAGGCAGTCAAAGGATCTGAGCAAAGTAGAGTTGCACGATCTCTTAGGGGATCTAAAAGCTTACGAGTTTGAGCTAAACTAGAGAAACAAAGAGGAGCAGTCAACCTCAACCATCACTAAAGTGTTGGGGACCACTGAAGAGTCACATGTTGTCGCTATCATAAAGACGGTTGAGCAGATCAACGGAGACTCTATGTCACTTTTCGAGAAGAAATTTAGCAGATTCATGAAGAAAAACCAATCTTCTCCTAACTCAAGCTCAAATTCAAATAATTATAATTCTAGAAATGAATCTAAATCTAATTTGAAGTGTTTTAATTGTGATAAACCAGGACACTTCAAAGCATATTGCAGGAAGCCAAGGAGAGACGACAAAAAGCCCTTGGACAAGAAGAAGAAGTAACAGAAAGCCTTAGTAGCTAAAGAAAAAAGAGCAAGTGGGATGACAGCTCAGACGAAAGCTCCTTATCTGAAAGTGAAGATGATGAAGATGTTTAGTGCCTAATGGATGACATTGATGAGGTATTTGATTTCACTTCCGAAGAGTTTTAAGGAGATGAGATGATAAATGCACTAAATGACATGGTCATTGAGTACAAAAAGCTTTCAGCCGCCTTTGATGAGATAAAGGTGAAACAGACGTCTGATAACATCATCTCATCTCAAGATACTCAACCAAAACCTCTAGCAAACAACATAAGTGAGCTCTCATATGAGAATGAGAAGCTTAAGGAAACTATTAAAATATATCTTTAGAAAACCAAAGACTTTCTTATGTGGTTAGTTCATGGACAGAGTCCGAGAAGCCATCAAACAACTGATTGCTCAGCAAAGACTGGCCGGATGCAAATCTGGATTGGGATTTGATTATGGCTTCCCAGACAAGTCCAATAACAAGTTGAACCCAATAAAAGGCAAGCTTAAAACTATAAGCTTCGTCAAGGGATATTTAGCTGATATAAGAGATAATCATAGCTGATGTATTAGCTTCAAGAGATGCAATAACTTATGTAAAGCCAACTGATAGCTGGTTGAAACCTAAGAGGTTCACAGCTAGTCGGTCTGGCACAGAAAACCTTGACAGAAAGTCAAGGAAATTTTACCAAAAACCATCTCAAAAAGCTAAGAAATCATCAGCATGTAGAAAGGCATCTTCCAAGTCTGAAACCTATGCCTTATTAACAACCGAAAGTGGGAAATCCATAAAGATAACAACAATTTGTATTCCCAAGGGACTGATGAACCACAAACCCAATTAATTTTGGGTACCAAAGACGTAAAATTTTATTTGCAGGATGTACAGGAAAGTTGCTTGGAGGAATCGGTCTGGTACCTAGACAATGGATGCTCCAAACATATGACCGACAATATACAACTATTAACGGATGTAGTCAAATGCATAGGGCCAAAATAACCTTTGGTAACAAAAGAAAAGGTAAAATCGTGGATAAGGGTAAGATTATCCACGGTAACTTAACTATTAATAATGTACTTTTAGTAGAAAACATTTGTTATAATTTAATAAACATTAGTCAAATGTGTGACAATAGCTATACGGTTGATTTCCAAAAGCATTCATCTCTAGTTAAGGATCAATAGGGAAATACTTTGTTGACTAGTAGTAGAATAGAAAATTCATATAGGATGAATTGTCTGTGTACTATGGAGGCGTTCCAATGGAAGTTAGTCACGTGTCATTATAGAAGATTCGACCGTTGATACCTGCTTCTTATTTAAAGATCCTCAAGGACAACGGAAGAACTGCTGGAATTACAGACTAATCGATCTATCGATACACAAATTATTCAATCTACGCATACAAATGAGATGCTTTCTTGCTTTACTGTGTGTTTATCAAGAGAGAGTTAGAATCAAAGCATTGTTTTTATTGAGTGATATTCTTCATCATATTGTAAGTTGAACAGAGTCTGTTCTATTCAACGGTAAGCTAATAGTGCAATTGTATTTGATTCAAAGTATCTTATAGTGAATCCCTCTAGTGGTTGGAAGAATGGGTGACGTAGGAGAGTTTGCTCTGAACATCTATAAGCAAATTGTTGTGCCTTTTTCATTCTGTCATCTTCTCATTCTTGGTTCTTAGCTTCAAACCTTAGCAAACGTTTTCGCACTTGATTCGTTCAAGAGTTTTCAAGGGTTTGTGCAGAATAGATAGTGATTTAAATCCCTAACAGGATTTCTTTCAAATCGTTTGTACGAAGTCGTCATCAATAGCCAGACCCCTGTCTCTATTGGTGCCGCCGATCCTATCAAAATTAGAAAAAAATTAATTGGAAATTTAAAAATGCAACCAAACAGACCATAAGGCTAGTGTCATCGGTCCTAGGTGCATTTTTATCATTTGTGGCTAAAATCCCTCGGTCCTGGATCGAGAGTCCCTCGGTCGGGGTCAAGATTCTCAATTAGGGTTAGGGTTCTCGGTCGGGGTGCGGAAGTCATCAGTCCTAGGTTCGTGAGTTCTCGGTCAGGTGCAAGACTCCTCAGTCACATATTCGATTTGTTTGGTCAGATGTACAAATCCTCGGTTGGACCTCACGGTCTTGGTTGAAAAACTTCGGTCGGAACTCTCAGTCCTAGTTGAAAAGCCTCTATAGGACTTCTCAGTCTTTACCGAAAATTTCTCGGTCTTGACCAAAGATCCTCGGTCGAATCTCCCGGTCCTCAAGAACATCAAAACTATAGATTTTGTAGTTTTGATTAAGGCCTAAATCCTTTGATCTAAGAACTTGGGTACTTTTACAAAATTCATAGGAACATCATGAACATCATCTTTAGGATTTCATCAAAAAAAAAGTTTAAGGACCAAAATCAGATTTTTGGTTTTTAAGTTGTAATGAAGTGTAATGATCTTTCCAATAGCTTTCTTATATTTTATATGATTGATTGGTACCAAAACATGAACACTGTCGGTTCGTTTTGATCAATTCAAGAACATAAAAATTTGATTTATTTTGAAAATTTTGATTTAATCAAACATGATCCAAATAGGTGTCTAACATCATTAGAAACATGTTGGGAAGCTTTATGAGATACTATTATTGAGGATTTGCTAAAGAACTTAAAATTCGATTTCTAGTTTTTCTAAATTCAAATTTTGGTTTTTTGTTTTAGATCGATTGATTTATTCTAGCATTCACATAAATATTGTAAATGATTATAGGATCGTTTTCAATCAAGAAATCTAACAACTAGTCAGTATACAAACTTATGAAAATTAAAGTATAAAAATTTTAATTTCAAACTAGAAGATTGAATTAGTGGATGATTGAAAGTTTACAAAGAATTGGAGAACACTCCTTAGACCTTATAGGTCTGGATGTCTGGATCCGAGCTTTTAGGTCTGATATGAAAATTTTGAAAAATTAGAATCTTGGAGCTTGAATGGCGGATTTCTGAAATCTTCCAATTGAGGCCTTGAGAGGTTATCTCTTTTTTTGGAATCATCAAGAGAGGCTATTTATAGCCTTCTCAAATCGGTTTAAAAATCAAGTTGGCCTTAATTAGTCCAAAGTCATTAATGGTCTTTTGTTTGTTCTTTCGGCCAGTTGTCGATGTAGGCCGTAACTATGATCCTAGATGTAGGAAAAATGATCACCGAAATAGAGTGATCCTTTCATCTTTTGAATAAGCCCAAATGGTCAAGAAATGATAGAATTTTATCTTTGAGAAATCAAATATGGTTGTGGTTCTTATCCTCTCGGCGTCGCGATGGAGGCGAAGATCCTAAACAAAACGACGTCGTTTTGGGCAAAAACTCAGACACGAAGCGTTCCGTCAACGTTCCGTTGGTGCGCGGGCATTCCATCTGCATTGGAGCAACTGTTTGCTACTTTGTTGTTTCGCGTGCGCGTCTTCTCTATTACAGTGTGTGACGCGGCGTGTTCTTGGGCGTTGGATGAAAATCCAGCACCTATCTAAAGGTCGTGGTTTCGACTGTAGCTATTCTCCCGAATTTCGGCTACACTCAATTGTGAATTTTATTTTTTATTTCAAACCTTAAGGGTTTATTTGAAATTAATTTGTCTTTCACCCTTTTTGCTTTATTTTTAAATCTTTAAAATACACAAAATGTTTAAAATAATTATGACATTTATTTTGTCAATTTATTTTATTTTTGTATATTTTGGATTTAATAAATAATTTATTTGGGATAAAATGGATACAACATTTATCCTAAATTATTTATTTTAATCCCATTGATTTTTCTAAAATTAATTTGAAATAAATTTGGTACAACATTTATTCCCAATTTTTTTTTTACCATTATCCTTAATAAGTTTAAGATTTAATTATTAAAACAATTTATCAAATTAATTATTTAATTAGGTATTGGCTTATTTATTCGATCGAAAATAATCAAAATAATTATTTTTAAAATTATAAATTGGATGTGTTGAATTTTAGTGTTTATAAAAATGTAAAATGATCTCTAAAGTAGAGGACCACAAGGCTTGGACTGTCTAGAAAGACTAGAAGGACCAGAATGAAGATTTTGGGAAACAAAGGGGCAAAACCATAAAATAGCGAGGAATGACTACTTACAAAAGAAAAACAAAATAGAATACAAAAGAGGGGGATGGAAGCAAAAAAATTAATAGAGAAAAGAGGAAGAAGGAAACAAAAGAGAAAAGGGGGAAAGACGATTCGGTCATCAGAGGTGAAGAACTCTATTGGGTTGGTTTTGAATACTGGAGCTAGAAGTCTCCGTTGAATGAGGGATCAATCGAGACATCTTCCCTAGTCCTATAAGCCTCTAACTGATACATATTGATGGTATAACTTAATAAATTTAAAAAAGAGGATTGAATGAGAAGCTTCCTTTCTGTATGTTCTATCTATCCTTATTTCAATCTAATGTTTTAGTCTATTGATGTATACACTATGTGATACTCTTAAGTAAGAGGGAAAACATGAAATGAACTGAAACGAAAAAATGAACTTTAAATATTCTTGAAATCTTGGGTGTGCATGTTTGGTAGTTCGTTAGTTCGGTTTGTGTTGTTTCTGGTAACTCTTAAATATGATGAACATTTTCTAATTAGTATTTGAGAATTCTTAGAGTGTGAGAAGAGTGTTCTAAATGCATGTTCTTGAGAATCATAATTTTTCTGTCCAAACTTGTTTTCATTTTCTTCATGGTTTGAGTTTTTGATAAGGTGTGTTTATGTTTGGAAAACTGTAGCTGTTTTTGTTAATTTGTTTAAAGATTTTTTTTTTGTTCATCATGTTCCATTACGTGACTGATTTAGAATTAAGGAAAGCAATAAAAAAATTGTTGAAATCATGTTTTGTTGTTAAATTTCTTGCTTGTGCAGTAAAAGTAAGAAAAAAAAAGTGTTTCAAGAATTGAACCGGTCCCAACTTGTTTTCGCACCTGAGATCACTGTGCTAAGGGAGTTTTTTTTTTTTTTTTTGTTAAGCAAGCAACGCGTGAGGGATATGAACTTTCCTTCACTGCCCAAAGCTGAAAAAAATATGATGAAGTGAGGCTCCTGGGATTCGATCATATGACTAGGGATGATGACGGGTACCCTATTCGTCGGGTAGTACCAATCCCCGAACCCGATTATCATTTTACTACCCAACCCTAACAGGTACCTCTTTTTATATACCCATCCCCGATTCATCGGGTACCAGATCCCTGACGGGTACCTCATTACCGATTAAATTTTTATAAGATTATATAAGTTGGAGAATAAAAAACACAACTTTATTAAATAATTTTAAAATTAGTAAATCCAAATGTTAAAAAAACAAATGAAAACATTACTTACCTTACCTACATATTAATATTGTAAATGTTGAAGAAGATGACAACTTTATTGTAGAGTTGAGAAAAATGTTAGAGTGAAATTAAAAAAAAAAAAGTTAAAAAATGAAGATGGATAAGATAAGAGAGAAATAACATTTTTTCATTTAAAGAAAAATTAAAGATGAAAAATTAAAGAATAACAAAGAGAGTCTAAAGAGACATAACTTTTTTTTGGGGAATATTAAAAAATAAAGTTGGAGTGAAGTGTGAATAAGAACATAATAAATTATTTAAGATAATGTTTGTAATGATAAAGTATTTGAAAAGTCACATTAATCTTAATAAAAAAACATTTGGAGCTCCAACTATGTGTTGATAACTATCAAACATTTTACCATTTGAGGTTTTTCATCAAACGAAACGTTTATTCCGTCTGAATTCCATTTAATTATTTTAATTTATTTCCAACTGAATTCTAAAATCAAACACATCATACTCTCTTTCTTCTCTTCTTCCATTCGGTCTCTCTTATCTCTCAACATCATAGAAACCAACCAATATAATATAAGAATAAAGCAAGCAAACAAGCAAGCAGATGTATTAACCGACTTCGGGAGGATATAAATAGCCTCCATTAACAATTCTGAATCACAAAAAATCAAAACTCATCCATTGAAGCTCAATGCTTCTAGATTTTTCGAAATTTTGTGTACGACCTTAGATCAAAGCATCCCTAAAGTTTCCTTATGATAGTGCTCTTCAATCCTTGGTATGCTTTCAATCACTCTTTAATTCATATTTTCAATTTGAATTTGAAATTTTCATATTTTAGTTTTCATAAGCTTGTATGTTGTATGGTTGTTGGATTTTTTTATTGGAAATCGATTTTAGGATCATTTATGAGCTTTCTATGAATCAATCGACATCAAACAAACAAAAATCCAAATTTTAATTTTAAGAAATTAAAAAACCAGTTTTCTGTTTTTGGGTTAATCCTCAAGAACATTAACTTAAAAGGATTCCCAATATATTTCTAATGATGTTGGACAACTATTTGGATCATATTTAATCCATCACGATCATTTTGATCAAAATCAAAATTTTCAAAATAATTGAAAATTTTGAGTTCTTGAATTGGTTCAATTGAACAACTAGTATTCATGCCTTGGTACAAATTAAGTATATGAAGTATAATGATGTTATTGATAAGCTTCTTATACTTAAAAACAACTTTGAAACCAAAAACCCAATTTTTGGCTATAAACTGTTTTGAATAAATTTATCATCACCATGTCGATTAATACATTGAGATGATGTTCTAAATGTTTTGGGAGCTTTGTGAAGCTACCTAGGACATAGACCATTGGATCAAATAGTCCAAGCTTCCATCAAAATTGCAAAACATACAGATGTTCTTGAGGACCGGCCTAGAAATTCAACCTAGAACCAACAAGTCCGACCAAGGATTTTCATCTAGAATCGAGAGGCCAGACCGATGTTCTTCATCGAGGACCAAGAGGTTTAACTAAGGATTTTTACATCCGACCAAGAAGTTAAACCTATGACCGAGAAGTCTCGCACCCGACCGAGAACTCCCGAACCAGAACCGATGACTTATACCTAGGATTGAGAAGTCAGACCTAAGACTGAGGAGTCTCACACCCAACTGAGAACTCTCGAACCCAGGACCGATGACTTCCACCCAAGACCGAAGTGTCCGACCAAGAATTCTAGATAAGGACCGAGTGACCTTAGCACCCTAACTGAGGGATTTCCGCACCCTGACCGAGGATCCTAAACTCAGACTGAGGGGGTTTTCGACTAGAACCGAGGGCTTTTTAGCCTTGACCGATATAACGAACCCAAGACCTAGGAGACCGGTCTTAAAGCCTATTTTGGTTCCCATAAATCCAAAATTATTTTGTAATTTTGGAACTCAACCCATTTTCTAAAAATCCTGAAAAATTAGAAAATGATTTGAAAATAGTTTTCCAAAGATAAGATTAGTTTTGCTTGCCATATGGGCAAACATGTCAGATCGACTTTTAAAAATGAGGGTAATATTCAATCTGATAGGTGCCTGAAATTATTGCACATGGATCTTTTCGGTCCAATTATAGTAATCAGTCTATATGGGATGAAATATACCCTCTCCATAATAGATGACTATTCAAGATTTACTTGGGTTGTTTTTCTAACTTCTAAGGATCAGACTGCTGAATAGCTGATCAATATCCTTAGAAGAATACAAAATGAAAAAGCTTTAACAATAATTAAAATAAGAAGTGACAGAGGTACTGAGTTTACCAACAGACGTCTGTCACTATTCCTTGAGGAGTTGGAATTAGACACGAATTGTCTAGTGCCAGAACTCCACAGCAAAATGACATTGCTGAAAGGAGAAACAGAATACTGAAAGAAGCGGCGAGATCAATGCTTGTTGATTCTGATGTTTTTCAAAGACAATGGATGGATGCCATAAACCCGGCGTGTTACACTCAAAACAGAACAATGATTAATAAACGCCTAAATAAAACGCCTTATGAAATTTTTATAGAAAAATTCCTAAAGTTACATATTTTAGAATTTTTGGGTGTAATTGTTTTATTCATAATAATGGCAAGAATTATTTGACTGCATTTGATGCCAATGCAGACTTTAGTGTAATGTTAGGATATTTAGCAGTTAGTAAAGTATATAGAGTATTTAATAAACGAACTCTGACTATTGAAGAATCCATACACATAGTCTTTAACGAATCTGTAGAAAGCAATTCTAACGAAGTCATCGAAGTTGCTAACATATTAGAAGATATTAACCTTCAATCTGATAGTGACGATGAAGATGAGATTGTAAGAAATAGCCTGTTGATTCAGTTGACGCTCAACCAAATATCTAGACTATAAGTCGGCAGGTTGCTGATAGTCCGGATGTTGTGGGGCCAACTGATCAGACATTTGAACTTATTGGACCTCACTTCAAATGGAACAAGAACCACCCGCTTGAATCCATCATTGGTAACTCGTCTTCTCCTATTATAACAAGACATCAATTAATGGATGTGATGGCTAATTCATCGTTTATTTCACAAGTAGAACCTAAAAAGATAGATGAGGTATTGTTTGATCCCGACTGGATCAATGCAATGCAAGAAGAACTAAACCAGTTTGAAAGGAACAAAGTATGGCATCTAATTCCAAGACCTGAAAATCAATCGGTCATTAGAACTGATGGGTATTTTGAAACAAATTAAGAGAATATGGCCTAGTTGTGAGGAACAAGGTCAGGCTAGTAGCTCAAGGATATAGACAAGAGAAGGGAATTGACTTTGGGGAGTCTTTCTCCCATGTTGCAAGGCTTGAAGCTATAAGGATCTTTCTAGCCTACGCAGCTTTTAAGAATTTCAAAGTTTTTCAAATGGACGTTAAGAGTGCCTTTGTAAATGGAATCCTTAATGAAGATGTGTATGTTGAACAACCTCTAGGTTTTAAAGATCATTCGTTGCCTAATCATGTGTTTAAGTTAGACGAAGAACTTAATGGTCTCAAGCAAGATCCTAGAGCTTATTATGACACCTTACAAAAAATTATTTGAACAAGATTTCAAAATAGGCACAATGGACAAAACTCTGTTTATATTTGTTAAGGATTCACATATTTTACTTGTTCAGATATATGTTGATGACATTATTTTTGGATTAACAAACCCCAAATTATGTGAAAAGTTCTCTAAGATCATGCAGGACAAGTTTGAGATGAGCATGATGGTGAGCTAAATTTCTTCCTAGCCTTCAAGTGCGTCAACTTATAGATGGAGTTTTCAATAACCAAGCTAAGTACACGAAGTAATTACTAAAGAAATTCGGCATGGAGAGTTGATCAACTGCTTCCACCCCCATGAACTCATCTAGCAAGCTGGACAAAGATGAAGATGGTCAGAGTGTCGATATCACGACATATCGAGGGATTATAGGCTCTTTGCTCTACCTAACAGTCATTCGGTCGGACGGACATCCTATTTGTCGTCGGAGTTTGCGAGAGATTCCAGGCTAACCCTAAACTATCCCACTATATAGCTGCCAAACGTATCTTAAAATACTTAAAAGGGACTCAATGTGTTGAACTTTGGTATCCTAATGATTCCAGTCTCAACGTAATAAGTTATTCTGATGTAGACTATGCAGAGTGGAAGATTGATCGGAAGAGCACTAGCGGAACTTATCAGTTTTTAGGTGACCGTTTGATTTCTTGGTTTAGCAAGATACAGACGTCTATTGCAACGTCTACAGCAGAAGTAGAATACTTTTCTGCAAGAAACTGTTGTGCCTAAGTGCTTTGGATTCAATAGCAATTGAGATACTACGGCAACTAGGCAGACGCTCTCCTTAACAGATGTCTATCCACGTTGAAATGAACGGCATCTGAATAGCATAGATAGTCAGTTGTCTCAGTGCTCATTAGACATCTCATCTTAAGCCAAATGGGGGATAGTTGTATAATCTTACCAAAATGTTGTCGTTTCACTCCTACCTTTAAAAAGTAAACGGTCACATTAGTAACAAACAACATGAAGACATGTGTCTTTCATATATTAAGATGTGACCAATACTCCATATTGCTTATCAAATGACTAATATTTCTAATGATGTGTTTTACTTCGTAAATGATGATTTATGAAACCTATATCATTTCAAAATTATTTAAAAGGTGCCTTGCGTACAGGAAAACTTCTCTTGCTTTTTTTTAGAAATGTTTTTAGGTATTTTGGACTTAAATTAATTTAATCAAGTATGCACAAATTTAGGGGGAAATTTTTAATTTGACTGAAAAAACGTATTAAGACCGTTGTCTCAAAAACAAACTGATTAGATTAGTCGTTTAAAGAGAATGTAGATCAGACAAGTTGTACTTAAGCATCTTGCAACTTAAGCGTGATTAAATGTAAGGAAGATGCCTCCTAACACATCTGTTAATGTGTGTTAACATACGCCTTCCGAACAAACGTCTTACCAAGCTCAAACGCAAGGTATGCGGACAACACAGATAGACGCATGTCTACGTGCGCTCTTCACACGCCTCATATTAACACGGGTGGGACAATTGTCCTATTTCTGTTAATGCATTGTCCCTATACTTTCCCACTCAAACAGTCATATTTCGAAATTTTTGGAGGGAATATTTTTATGAGATAAGATAAAACCTGTTAAATATCTCCAAATATCGATTAACATGATGACACGTGCCTATCAATGTTAAGAATATGACTAACATATTCTGACGGTTCATTACCGCACATTTTTACATTAACAATATCTTTTATGATTATTTAAGCGACATCTTTTAATGATGACTTTGAATGACAACCATTAAATTTAAATTGACGGTTTATTTTAATGATGTCCTTTGGGACATGTGTCGATTCAAATCTATCTAAGGGTGCCTTGCACGCCTAAAATATTTTACGCTATCTTTGAGATCTACCCTCTTTATAGAAAACTACTCTTCTTCTTCATTGTATCTTCTCAAACCTAAGATGTATAAGAAACCTATTACCTTCGCTCAAAACACCATGCAGGTGGACATTAACTCGGTATACGCATCAGGGCTGTCAGCGAAGGTGGCAATGTTCAGATCTCCAAAGGCCTCTGGCCTCGGGAAATTTCTTGGCGGACCATTTATTCTACACGACCAGGACGTGCACGCGTTCATTGATACCACAAAAATAAAAGGAGATTCCATTACAACAACAATGAAGTGTATTGAAATCTCCTTATCTGAAGACTTATTTTCCTAGATTATTGGGCTTCCGAAGGTTGTCCACACCTTCTCTAAAGAGATTTCGGCCGAGGTTATGTCAGAATAGCAAACCCTCTTTTCAGACCTCGATGGGTCGGTGAACATTTACGGGAAGAAGAAGTACCTCAAATATGAGTATTATCTTTTAAACGACATTGTGGTTAAATCTATTCAAGGGAAAGTTGGGTCATTCGACGCTTACACCCAATATATATTTGAGATGATGGTGGCTATAAGAAAAGGGATGGTTGTTAATCGGACGTCCGTCCTCTTCTCTACCCTCTACCAGATGGTCTCTCCACTTAGCAAGCAGAGTGTGGGATTTTTAATCCAACTCAATTGGATTCTAGAGCCCAATTTACAAAGGTGTCCGTTTACAAAGGTGCACCTATAAACATCTGTAGAATTATGACAACCACCACAATTACAAACCATATTGCTAGAATGAAAATTGTCAAAGAATGAAAATCAGACTCTTTAGTCCAACAGATGAGTGGTTAGTCCATCATTCGGTCCAAGCCTCCTACGATCTCTAGTCGAAGGACCCCTGCGAAGAAATCAAAGATGTCGACTATGGAATATGTTGCAAGTTCCATTAGCCAGAAGAGGGCTTCCATTGGAGAAATTGGAGAAGTTGACTCCAATCCAAACAGGGCGAGAATAGAGGAAACCCCTATTGTTGTTATTCCTATGTTCTCAGCCTCACCGTCCTCTTTAGCCAAAATTTTGGCTAGTCAACTCAAGGCGCTTGGAGAGGAGTCTTCCCTAGTTACTAATTAGATAGAGGTTACTCCTACTGGTCAGACGGATGCTCTACCTACTAGTTAGACAGAGGCTTCTGAAAGGATCGGCGGCACCAATAAAGACGGGGGTCTGGCTATTGATGACGACTTCGGATAAACACTTTGATAGAAATCATGTTAGGGATTAATATCTCTTTCTATTCTTCTCAAATCCTTTGAACTCTTGAAATAGATTCAAGTGCGGAAATGTTTGTCGAATTTGAAGCTTTGAACCAATGAAAGATGAATTGCAGAAAGTAAAGAACACAAGAAGTTGTTTATGGATGTTCGGAGCAAACTCTCCTACGTCACCCCTTCTTCCAACCACTAGAAGGATTCACTATACTTCTTTGAATCAAATACAGTTCACTAATCTATCTAACTCTCTATTGAACAAAACAACCTTTGTTCAACTTACAACACTGAAGTTTTCTCACAGAAAAGACAGTATGTAATACAATGTATTCACAGCTAGACGATAAGTGAGATGTTTGATTTCAGGAGTTTTCTTGAATGAAAAATGAAGCATCTCTCTCTTTCTTGTATTTTTCATCAGCAATTTGTCCGTTGTCTTAGGCAGCAATTTATTCTTGAAAAACATCAACGGTCAAATCCTTCTTTTGGACACATGTCATCTTTTCGTTGAATGTACTATCCATGAGGTACTGGGTAGTACAGCCGGAAAAGATTCTTGAGATCGTGGTAGTACAATGCAGTACAAGAAATTTGAATTATGGCAAACGTGGAAATTATTCATTTGATGAGCTCTACTACCAACTGTCTGTAGAACTCTACTGCCAGCTGTATGGAAGAGCATCTGCCTTTAGATGCCCAACCTTTAGACGTCTACTTCTTTCAGATGCCATCTTCTTATCTTAGATGCCCATCTAATCATCATAGATGTCCATTTGATCAACTGATCATCTTAGACGTTCATCTGCTTAGACACCTCATCTGGGTCGTCCATCTGCTTAGACTCCCCCATCTAATCATCTTGGCCGTCCATCTACTTAGACGCCCCCATCTGATCATCTTGGTCATCCATCTACTTCGACGCCCCTATCTGATCATCTTAGTCGTTCATCTGCTTAGAAGCCTCGTCTGATCATCTAATCATCTTAGCTGTCCATCTGATTAGACGCCCCCATCTAACATTCTATTAGACACCCCCATCTAACAGTCTATTAGACGCCTCATCTGAGCCGTTCATCTGTTTAGACACCTCATCTGATCATCTTAGTCGTCCATCTGATTAGACGCATTCTGCATTAGACGCCCACGTCTAACCACGAGTTAGACGCCCCATCTATTAGACGCCCACGTCTAACCACACGTTAGACGTTTTCCATATAATTGGTCTATTAGATGTTTTTCATAAAATCGGTCTAACTACGCGTTGACTTTTAGCTGTGCCTGCCAATTAACAAAACTCTAATTATTAATTTTGCACGTTGTGAGATTCGAACCCAGGTCACATGTATGATAGGTGGGCATGCTTACCACTACACTACTTAAAATGTTGATATCTAAATATATATTTATATATTTGATATGACTAACAATTATCGAACTTAGTTTTATTCAAAAACTATTTCATCAATCATCAAATCAAAATTGTTAATTTATTTTTAAATCAATTAAAAATTTCAACCAAACAGCTTCTACTGATATTCAGACGTCCTCTAAGGTACCTCCTTCCCATTCCTTGGTCGTCAAGCCCATTATTGAAGTTTCAGTTGTGGAACAAGCTATTGAACCAACTGATGAGACAGTTGGTGAATCCATTGTGAAGAGACAAGGGGAAGAAACTGTTATCTCCTCTATCGAATCAGTGGCTGCGGTAGCCACTGGTTAAGTGGAAGCTATTTTGCCTTTAGTAGAGCAGGAGGTGATGCATGTATCTACTGATGTTAATATTGAAGAAGTTGTTGATCCGAATATTGGGCAGACCAACGAATCAAATCCCGTTCCGACGAATGTTGGACATATTGCAGAACTTCTAGTAGATGTCTTCTCTAGGACTATCTCTCCATTTGTTATGCTAAAAGTAGCCTGAGGGGCTCTGGGAATTGCATTTAGAGAACTTTTTCCTAATTCTAAGTCTACTGAAGTAGTGGTGATAGGATCGGCTTTATCGATAGAGACGGGGCTCTGGCTATTGATGAAGACTTATGAAAAACGGTTTGAAAGAAATCATGTTAGGGATTTAATCCACTTTCTATTCTACGCAAACACTTGTAAACACTTGAAACGGATTCAAGGTGGAATTGTTTACTTGGGTTTGAAGCTCAAGATGAAAGATGAAAAGATGACAGAAATGAAAGAATACAGCAGTTTGTTTACTGATGTTCGGAGAAACTCTCCTACGTCAACCCTTCTTCCAACCACCGGAAGGATTCACTATAAAATAATTCGAATCAAATACAGTTTACACACACTTAGCTCACTAGTGAACAGAACACACTCTGTTCAATATACAAGATGAAGAATATCACTAAGATAAAGGTGTTTTTTGATTCTAGCTCTCACTTGATTCACACACAGTACAATCAGGAAAGCAGCTTCATAGTATGAATATTCAAAGGCTTGAATTCAGTAAGCAAGATGATAAAGAGATTGTTTCGATCAGTTGGGCTATATTCGATAGGCAGATTGTCCTTTGTCCTTGAGATTTGATAAATACTAGGTAGAGACTAACGGTTGAATCTTTAGAATGATACGTGGCAATCTTCTATTGGAAAGCCTCCATAGTACACAGCAGGTTCTGAGCACAAGGATCGTGGCCGTACACCAACTGGTAGTGCGACGAATAATCCATCAGGGATGTATCTTCAAAACAAGTAATGTGAGGAAAATTCTCTTATGTGGCATTCCTTGGTTGGTTGCATATAGTTGTCGTACTAATCTTCACTAGAAAGTGGAGCATGAGTAGAGTACAGCTATAGCACGTGGGTAGGCGGGTCCTAGCTTCAAGCATACTGCTTAAGCTGAGCATTAGACGTATTTCAATTAGACTCCTTGTTTAATGAAATCAAACATCCCCGTCTAAGAGCAGAAACCATTAGACTATCTGGATTAATGGGATTAGACTTGCATCTAATTATAATCACTTCAGACTAATCTGAAGGAGTTAGACTACACGTCTAACTTTCACTAATTAGACTACACGTTTAATTATCCAATAACCATTAGACTACATGTCTAACTCCACTGAGTTAGACTGCACGTCTAATTCTGGTTCTACTTCAGACTTGTCTGAACGGTTAGACTACACGTCTAACCTTTACTAATTAGACTATACGTATAATTATACACAAACCATTAGACTGCACGTTTAACTCTACTGAGTTACACTACACGTCTAATTCCGGTTTAACTTCAGACTTGTCTAAAGGAGTTAGACTCACGTCTAACCTTCACAATCCAATAGACTGCACGTCTAACTCCGTTGAGTTAGACTGCACGTCTAATTCCGAGATCTATTAGACTGCACGTCTAACTCCACGAGTTAGACTGCACGTCTAATTCCGAGATCTATTAGACTGCACGTCTAACTCCACGAGTTAGACTGCACGTCTAATTCCGAGATCTACTAGACTGCACGTCTAATTTTGAGATCTATTAGACTGCACGTCTAACTCCACGAGTTAGACTGCATGTCTAATTCCGAGATCTATTAAACTACACATCTAACTCCACGAGTTAGACTGCACGTCTAATTCTGTGCATCTAATGCCAAATTGGTCTAATGAGCCTCATTAGAGCCAAGTCTCCTTAAATATGATTTCGATACACCTGCATCACAGCGCATAAATCATTTCATCATCAAAATCCCAATGGTCAAGCTATTTCAACACATAGTCAAAATAATTTGACCCAACAATTTCCCCCTTTTTGATGATGAAATTGAAAACCTGCATAAATGTACCAAAATATGCATTCATCATATAAATAAACCAACCTTGTTCACTTACATCACAATTCACAAACTTCCAAGACCAATATTCAGAAACATCATCCAAGAAACATTGTTCGAGAAACTTAATCAGAGTAAGAGAAAAGAAATTATAGTTCTTCCCTTTTAACTCGAGGATCGGTTGGGCTCATGTCTTGACCAGATAGCATGTTCAGAAACGGAGGAAGACTGCGACCACCATGACCGCTACCACTTGATCTACCTCCACGATCACCTCCACTAACACGACCCTTTTGATCAAACTCAGATTGCCTATCGCGACCACCATCTCTACTTCGGCCTCCACGATCACCACCGCTTCCACCTCCGCCTCTTTTAGTTAGCCTGGGATTTTCATCGTTACTTGGAGATCTTTTAGATCTAGTGTCTGTTGACACACCTTCACTTCTTCTGCTTGACTCACCTTGAGTGATTCGAGGTTGATCTCTATTAGCATCGGCTTTAGCATTCTCCTTTGCTTGAAACTTCCTTGTAATAGAGTCAGTAAATTCTTGTCGTTCACCATCTGTTCCTCTTAAACAACCTTGAATTTCCACCATCTGATTCTTCACCATGCTGAATTCATATATAGTCTCCCTATGACGGTCATCATTGATGTGCCTTTCAAGGTCCATCATTTTAGATTGACGGTTGTAGAGCTTCTTTTCAAACATGGAGAAGTTTAAATTTGAGACGTGAGTCTCATATGTGTTCTTCTTCAGAGTGTTATCCAATTCAGTAAGGACTCTGATAACCTCGGCAAAATCCTTTCTTTCTTTTTCTTGGGTGTTCAAGGCCTTTATCATGCTCTTCTGAAGAGATGAAAGCACAGAAGTCATAGACTTTAACAGCTTGTTACCTTCAGTAGAGGATTCTTCATTTGATGAATTCTCTTGAGACTCTGCTGCCATACTCTGAATCGGTTCAAAATTGGTATGAATCTGCATGGATTGCTCCGGTTGATTCTTCTCAGCTTCCTTATCAGCTTCATTCTGCTCTTCTTCCAACAGTTCATTTTCAGCTCTCTGAAATCTTTCAAACAGATCTCCAGAGTAGTGACGAGGATTGTTGACATTTTCACAAACACTTCCAGCAATGATATTGGGGAATGGAAGGGGCCTTGTATAACTTGCATATTGATCATGTTCCTCCTTAGATGATGAACTTTCTTCTTCAACATCTTTATCTTTGGAGGGTTCCCCCTCAGATCTGATAATCTCTGGCTGAGATACTTCAGCCACCTTCTCTTGAGCTTCCTCTCTTCTCACAACAAGGGATATCACAACATTTTCTTCAATAGAAGCTTGAGCAGCCTCCTCAGCAACATCTTCTTCAAAAACTTCTTCTTCATTTGTTACAAGAGCTTGTTCAGGCTTTTGAACAATCTCATCTTCTTCTTCTTCACGAGGATTCTCTTGAATGGGTTGATCCAGAATACGTCTTTCTTCAGCAGAAAGATTCCCAAATTCGATCAAAAGAGTAGCATCTAGCTCATCGGCATCATTATCAGCATCAAGGATATCCATTGGTTCATCATCATCAAATGGTTTTGCACCAGAGCAATTAGCGCCATGAACGTATCGGGTAGCCACTGAGACGTACCTATCCATGATGTCATCCAGCCTCTTCAACACTTTCACTTCCACCTCAGAGCCTTTCTCAACAAGATTAAAATTAGCATTTCTGGCTTCAAGAATTGGGAAAAGTTCTCTTCCACATAAGCATGCTTCAACGAGATCCTTTCTCTTCAGGGCCTCAGCCACCTCTGAAGTTTTAGCCCACTCGAGAACTTTCTTCTCATTGGCTACATGCTTCTTCCACTCACGGGTTATTGCAGAATTTGACAACGTTTCATTGTACTTGGAAGACAATCTTTCCAAAGACCATGATTCAAAAATTTCCAATTTTTCAGCCGCAATGGCTTTAACTTGATCTAACACGAGGTCAACAATGCTTGTTGCCGGGTTTCAATATCTTTACCTTTTCCACCAACCTCAACGGGTTTTGGAGCAGGTCTGGGTTCACTAAAAACAATTCCACATGACTGCCTTGCGGAACGCATCAATTCGTACGCTGATTGGGGTTTCTTGCACAGCTCGACAGGGAGCTCTACACGAGTAACCTTCCCGGCTACTAAAGAATCTTTTTCATCAGATTCACTAGCAACAAGGGTAAGAACGGCACCTTGTTCTGGTTGAGCACTATCTGTAGCACCGGCGGCTACTTTATCGGGTTGAATAACAGGAGACACAGTCCTGTTAGCATTTTCATCATTTGGACCAGCTGACTCAACAGCGGGACCTTCAGCAGTTTCTTTCAATGGAGTAAAACAGATTCATCTTGTTCCACTACAGGAACATTAAACTTAGGCACATCGGCCAAAGATCTAGAGGAGGTTACCTTCAAAGATTTAGACGCGCGGGGCGCCTTCGACTTCGTTTCCTTCGAGACACTAGATCTCGAGGGCTTTCTCAAAATGGTTGACGGAGTAGACAAAAAGGACATAGGAGTAGTAGAAAGTACGCCTAGACCTTGCCTTAATCTTGAATCGACTGATTCAGAGTCCTTCTTCGTTGAGCTTTTCAGACTGGAGGAACTGGCCTCCGATTCATTCATTGTTTTCGATCTCTTTGCCCCCGTTGACATAATGGAAGCAGACGGTTGTCTGGATCGAGTAGAGGGCTTACCACCTGTCTGATAACTAGACGCACCAAAAACAGATTCCATGTTGCTCTTCATCCACATCAAGGTGCTCGCAACAGTAAGGGTAGAGAATACCCTAGGAGTGTTAATCTACTCAGGTTCACCCATAGGAACCTCCAAATGCTCCATCAGTCGACTCAGTTGAGCTGCATACGTTATGCTTTCCTTGTTTGACTGGAAAATAGAAAAGCAGAGGTTCTGGAAAAGGGTAGATGCCCAGTTTACTTGGATTCCTTTTGAGATCGCGCACATATAGTCAAAACGGTCTTGACTATAGAGTTGAAAGGAACCAGATTTCCCTTGGAGTGCTTTGGCTACCACATCGTTCAGCAAAATGAAGTGGGGTTTGAGTACCTTCTTGTTTCCATTAACATGGATCATCGAGCCATCAGCAGAAAAGGCCTTCTTCATCTCTTGCATGTTATCAGAAGAAAGAATCATGTCGAAAGTGTGCCCCTCTGTCGGAAGTTCAAAGAACTCCGCATAAATAGTTTCGTCAAAAGATATTTCCACTCCGTTGACGGTTGCTACGGTAGATTCTCCCACCATAGTTGCAGATTTGAAGAACTCGCGAACTTCTTTTTCATAAAATATGAAAGGACCACCAAGATACTTCCTCAACCCAGAATACTATAAGGTTCTGAACATATCCACTACTTTCGGTTGATCGAAAGTGTAGACCGATGGAAAATCCACCTGCAATGTATAATGACCCATAGTGATTTTCTTGTTCACCATTTTTGAAGGAATAATTACAGACACAAGATTTCAGAGAGATTTAGAGAGAGAAATGCAAAGAAAACTAGGGTTCTTAAGGATTTCGAGAGATGAAAAGCTTTCAAACTCATGCACGAATGTCCTTATATAGACAGGGAAAAGATACACAGAATAATCGTCACTTTTCTTAAGGGTATGGCCCATCAATAAATGTTAGACGTCCTTTTTCAAGGAGTCATCATTAAAAAATGAGGGTATATCAATCAATTTCTCTAAACTTGAAAGACAAGTGTCTTCATGTTGGTAAGAGATGACTGTTTGATATTTGAGCGGGAAAAACGGATATATCCTCACGTGGGACAGTTGTCCTTGATCAGTCTAATCGGCACGAAGTTTGAAGTTTTTCTTACTGCACAAATCTATATAACTAAACGTCTATTAGACGGATGGGTCCATTAGACGCATACGTCTAATTCCGTGTTGTATAAAAATACATCTAATGTCTATTAGACGTGTACGTCTAATTCCGCATAAACACCACGTGTTAGACGTGTGTTTGATTAAACGTGAGCATCCTCTTGCTCATGACGTAAAAACGTCTAACGTCTATTAGATGTGTCCATCTAATCGCGTAGGTTTAAAACCTCAACATATAGATTTAGATGTATAGATTTTGAGCAAAAATACATCTAAGTACAAGACTTTTCTTTTAGACACACTTATCTAATAGACCGATTAAGAATATTCGTCTAGAGAGTATCCTTACTTTCAAAGTAATTTTCGCTCTCATTTTGTATAGGAACAGAAAGGCATAAGAGACAGTTTTTGTGGTCCAAAGACCAAAAATATTTTTAACAAATAAAAACATTTAATCTACTAAAATGGCAAAAGCCATTGTTGATCTTCCAGGCTGTGTACTCAAAAGAGTATTCTTCTTACTTCCTTCCTGCAATCCTCCTGCATCACCTACAAAAGAAACTATTTACAAATTTTGGTACCCATATTCAATTGGGTCCTCGATCAATTAATCCCTTAGGAATCCATATTTGAGTTATTCTTATGGATTTCCCATTTTGTGTTGTGATTAATGCATAAGATTTTGACTTAGCAGATGACTTCCTGCTAGCCACTGATCCTTTAGTTTTTGAAGAAAACTTTCTTTTAAAATTCTTTGACTTAGAGTCAGGTTTTAGATTGCCAGACTTATTAGCTGCTTCTAGCTTATTCTTAAGCCAGCTTACAGTAGGCGGAACATAAATTATTTCATTTTTTAAAGCAACTTCTTCATGAATATGATCAGATTCAATGTCAGTCATACTCCCTTTGACAAAACTTATTGGCTTAAGCTTGTCAGATGAGTTGGACTTTTTGCATGACAGGTTAGGGTCATTGCTATCAAATCCCAATCCGGATCTAGATCCAGCATGTTTCAACATACTAATCTGATGTTTGACAGCTTCTCTAGACCTTGTCCATGCACAAAAAACATAGTTTAACATTTTGTTTTTAGATGAAAGGGTTTGAATCTATTCTTTGAGCATCTCATTCTCAGATGAGATCTCTTCAATCTTTCTTTCAAAAACATTTGACTCTTCAGCTTGAAACAGATTTGGTTTGTTTACATCTGGTGAAGATTTAGTTTCATTTAGGAATTCTGCTAGCTTTCTGTACTCGATGACCATGTCATCTAGTGCAGCTACCAGTTGTTCCCTTGAAAACCTTTCGGAAGAGAAGTCAAATACCTCAGTCTCCTAAGTTCTTTCTTCATCTTCTCTTGCCATGAAGCAGGCCACCTCTTCTTCGTCATTTTCACTGGATGAAAAGTAAGAACCACAGCTGCTTCCTTTGTTCTTCCCGTCACCTGCCATAAGAGCCTTTAGCTATTTTCCATCATCCTTGGTATCTTCACGTTTCGGTTTCCAGCATTCCGATGCATAATGACCTTTAATACCACATTTAAAACAAGTAACATTAGCTTTAAATTTTTTATTGTAATTGGAATTTGAAGATTTTGAGTTAGAGTTACTCTTCTTCATGAAGTCGTCAAACTTCTTTACAAAGAGAGACATGGCATCGCTGCTCAGCTGCTGAGCTGCCATCTTCGAATCCGGAGCGGTTGGTGGCTCTTCAGCAGTCACCAGCGCCTTGGCAATAATAACGGATGTGGGTTGATCTCCTTCCATCCTACAGTTCAGCTCGAACTCGTAGGCCTTGAGATCAGCAAAGAGATCAAAGAGAGAGATCTTGTTAAGATCTTTGGATTCTCTAATCGCCATTGTCTTTATGTCCCATTCCCTTGGAAGAGCACGCATAACCTTGATAGCAAGCTCCCTGTTGCTATAGGTCTTGCCTAGGATGGATAGGGAGGAGACAATCTTGCTGAATCTTGTGTCGAAGTCATTCATTGTTTCACCAGGACACATCTTGAAGCTGTCAAACTACTGAGTGGCAACCATAATCTTGTTTTCCTTGGTTTGCTCGTTGCCCTCACACAATTGGGTGTGTCTGTTCCAGACCTCTTTGGCAGTATCGTATTCAATAATGAGTTGAACATGTTGTCATCGAGAGATCTGTACAGAACATCAAGAGCCATGTTGTTGATATTGTTCTGCCTCTTTTCTTCAGCGGTCCAGTCAGCTTTCTCCTTATCGATCTTGATAGGACCTTCTGTGACAACACTCCACATGTCGTAATGAAGAGAAGAAAGATGAGCACGAACTCTTTTCTTCCAAATAATGTAGTTTTCTCGAGAGAAAGTTGGAATGGTTGTAGCACTGGCATCTTTGGTTATGGTCGACAACTTTCAGGAAAGGCTTGAGAATAGAAACAGGACTCTAATACCAATTGATAGGATCGGCTTTATCGATAGAGACGGGGGTCTGGCTATTGATGAAGGCTTATGAAAAACGGTTTGAAAGAAATCATGTTAGGGATTTAATTCACTTTCTATTCTAGCAAACACTTGTAAACACTTGAAACAGATTCAAGGCGGAATTGTTTACTTGGGTTTGAAGCTCAAGATGAAAGATGAAAAGATGACATAAATGAAAGAACACATCAGTTTGTTTATGGATGTTCGGAGAAACTCTCTTACGTCACCCCTTCTTCCAACCACCGGAAGGATTCACTATAAAATGGTTCGAATCAAATACAGTTTACACACATTTAGCTCACTATTGAACAGAATACACTTTGTTCATTGTACAAGATGAAGAATATCACTCAGCTAAAGGTGTTTTTTGATTCTAACTCTCTCTTGATTCACACACAGTACAATCAGGAAAGCAACTTCACAGTATGAATATTCAAATGCTTGAATTCAGTAAGCAAGATGATAGAGAGATTGTTTCGATCAGTTGAGCTGTATTCGTTAGGCAGATTGTCCGTTGTCCTTGAGATTTGATAAATACTAGGCAGTGACTAACGGTCGAATCTTTAGAATGATACGTGGCACTCTTCCATTGGAAAGCCTCCATAGTACACAACAGGTTCTGAGCACAAGGATCGTGGTCGTACACCAACTAGTAGTGTGCCGAATATTCCATCAGGGATGTACCTGCAAAACAAGTAATGTGAGAAAAATTCTCTTACGTGGCATTCCTTGGTTGGTTGCATAGAGTTGTCGTACTAATCTTCACTAGAAGGTAGAGCAGGAGTAGAGTACATCTATAGCACGTGGGTAGGCGGGTGCGAACTTCAAGCATACTACTTAAGCTGAGCATTAGACGTATTTCAATTAGACGTCCTTGTCTAATGAAATCAAACATCCCCGTCTAAGAGCAGAAACCATTAGACCGCCTAGTCTAATGGGATTAGACTTGCGTCTAATTACAATCACTTCAGACTAATCTGAAGGAGTTAGACTACACGTCTAACTTTCACTAATTAGACTACACGTCTAATTATCCAATAACCATTAGACTGCACGTCTAACTCCATTGAGTTAGACTGCACGTCTAATTCCGGTTCTACTTCATACTTGTCCGAAGTAGTTAGACTACACGTCTAACCTTTACTAATTAGACTATACATCTAATTATACACAAACCATTAGACAACATGTCTAACTCCACTGAGTTAGACTGCACATCTAATTTCGGTTCTACTTTAGACTTGTCTGAAGGAGTTAGACTCACGTCTAACCTTCACAATCCAATAGACTGCACGTCTAATTCCGAAATCTATTAGACTACACGTCTAACTCCACGAGTTAGACTACACGTCTAATTCCGAGATCTATTAGACTGCACGTCTAATTCTGAGATCTATTAGACTGCACGTCTAATTCTGAGATCTATTAGACTGCACGTCTAATTCCGAGATCTATTAGACTGCACATCTAACTCCACGAGTTAGACTACACGTCTAATTTTGTGCATCTAATGCCAAATCGGTCTAATGAGCCTCATTAGAGCCAAGTCTCATGAAATATGACTTCGATACACCTACATCACAGCGCATAAATCATTTCATCATCAAAATCCCAATGGTCAAGGTATTTCAACACATAGTCAAAATAATTTGACCCAACAAGTGGGGAAGGGAAAAGACGTAGCCGACTCTATTCCTGAACTCTCGTCTAAAGTCAATCAAACTCTCGACTTCATCAAGGAGGATGTTGAGGCTAAGGCGTTTGTGAAAATCTAGTTGTTTGATAAATGACTATCCACAAGACTTCACACATCGTTTTGTGATGTCAACCCACATGCTAAGGTGTCGAAAAGGTGGAAGGAGTTGTTGGAAATGGGGAAATCGTTCTTCTCCTTGACCAAAACTAGAGATTTTAACGAGGCTCTCAAGAGAAGAGAACACGTTGCAGCAAATGCTAGCCTTTAGTTATAAACTAGTTTTTAATCAATTCCCCGATTTGATTTAATTTGATTTCAAAATTTTTAAAGAGATATTTATATTTTATATTTATTTCTTAAAAGTCGAAAAAAAACGTTTTTTCGGGACGGACATTTTTAAACATGTATAAACATAACCGAAATTTCTTGGTTAGGAAACCGAGAAGAAGAATGTATGTTTTGGGATGTAGACGGACTTTGCTGATTAGCTAAAAAGTTGTGATCAACACGAGTTGTTATGTTACATGTTGCATAGTTGCCTTCATTTCCTTGAATTCGATAGTAGAGAGCATTTCAGGTATAGAGGGTCTTTGGCCATCTAGTGGAGTATAAAATGTCCAATTTTTTGATCTCTTTTTCTAGGGGTCGTGTCGGCTTGTCATAGTCGTAAACTGTTGCTAAGAGAAAAAGATGAGAGTTTGCAGATATAAAAAAGTACAAATGCAATGCATATGCATATAAAATGAATCCTAGAGAGTAAAAATCTTTTTTGTGATTCGATTAAACAAACATAGAGTTGTAGTATTCACAAACTCGATTAGTTTGTTACAAACATTTTTCGGACCTCCTCTTTATTTTCCTGGACGTCCTCGTATTGTCGGAGGATGAAATTCAGGTAGTTCATTCGCTTTGACATGATATTCATTTGGAAGGCATCATGCCTTTTTTTAGATATCCTGTAGTCGATTGGCTTGTCTATAGCGAAAGCAGCTTCAATGAAGTTGTAGACGAAATGCTTGAACCAACTATGGGTGTAATAGTATGTAACCCATTCTAGACCCATGAGCATGATCAGTGGCTTGTCATCCATCATGAAGTCATTTTCTTGATGGGGTACCATGGGAGAATGTCCTAGATTTCATCATTGCCTAGTACCGGAGGTTCAGGAAAAGCTTCCTTCATTCTTCCATATTGAATAGTAGAGGACATGATTCCATCAGGCATAATAGGTGGTATGCGCTTAAGCTTGTCAAGCAACCAAATGTAGAAAATTAAGGGGGAGCCCATTTTGCTCATGGTAGAAGATATGAATGATTTGTTTAGGCCCATTAGTGTTTTTTCCAGAATAACACTAGAGGGATCTTTCTTGCCTCTTTACATTTGGTGTGCTACCTTAATGATTCTTGAGGAGGGTTTACCGTTTGCTAGTGTTTGATAGAAATGAGCCAATAGGATTGACATTATTATCATGGATGATCCCAGAGTTAAAGGAATCTCTCCATTTCTTATTTCCATCTTAATCCAAGTCTGGAAATCGATGTACATCCTTGTGAGGATGGTATCGTATGTACATCCTTGCGAGGATTCTTCTCCAATAACAAGATATACACATTCTTTTGGTTGTATTTGCTCTGTTTTATGCTATTTTAAATGAGAAAAAGAAGAACAAAAAATCCAAATAGGTAAGGGAGTTCATTCTAGAAGAAATTAAGAATGTTGCAAAAAAACGATTGAGAGGATAATTGATGAAGTTATCTAAGAAAAGCATAAGGAAAGCAATGTTAAATCAACAGATTTTGCAGAAATTCTTGTATAAAATAATGCATGAAAATATGATAATAAAGAGGGAGTATGGAAGGTTGGTTATAACGAAAGTGTCAACCTGCTTGATTTTAAAAACTATATTACCAAACTCCTAAAGCATGTTAAGAAGGGAGAAATCACAATTAGTAAAAAGAAAGATCAACAAATAACATAGTTAAATGACCAGTTGATACAATGAAAGAATTTATTAAAGCTCATAAATCCAAGACCTACACTATTAGGAGTAATTCAACATGGAAAGTTAACGAGGTATGGAAGAATAAAACAGAAAATAAATATAAAGATGTCTACAAATGAAAAGTCTATTTGGGGGATATCCAAACAAAGGTAAATGTACTCAACTCTCCTTTTGAATTCAAACTACCTTCTAAAGTAAAGGAGAAATGTATTAAAGACTGGGAGTTTATGGAGGTTGCAAACTTCATTGGAAAAAATAGAGTATCAATCTCAACTACCAAAGACGCTCTAATTAAACAGTGGGGAGAAAAGAGGCTTGAAAAAGTTTTTGCAAACATAGATGACCTTTACTTTCCGCAGTTTAAAAAGAGCTCAAATCTAAAAGAAATCCTAGAGAAATGGAATATTTGCATAGGATCAAATTGCATGAAGTTAGAAAAGCGATAAGAAGAGATTAATCTATAGAGAAGACCAAAAGAAACAGTCTAGATTTGGTTCAAGCTCTAGAACTATCCAGCCCACATGTACAATGCTGAAGCAATTAGTTATTTTGCATGTACAATTGGTAAACCATTATATATGGACCCAAAAACTGAAAGAGGAGAGAATTTGTCCTTTGTTAGAATTATCATTGAAGTGCATCATAGGAGTATCCTACCAATGAAAATGACAGTTGTTGACAAAAAAGAAAGCACAATAAATGTAAATCAAAGAGGTGTACTTTCTGTAACACTTTCCTACACAATAAATGTGATAAAGCTAAAGAAGAATAGTAGAAAAACAAGAAAAACCAGGAAGCAAAAAAGAAAAAGAATGAATCAGAGGAGGCTAAACTCAAAGATCAAACAATTGTAGAAGAAAGCAAGAAGAATTATAAGGAAAATGAAAGCAGTGATGGAAATAAATTAAAAGGAATCAATGTGAAGAGGAAAAGAAAATTTTCTATAAAGCAAAGGATCAAGATGGAAATGGAAGGTGAACCTCAAGTTGTTATTGAGGAAACTCAAGAGGAATGTACCCATAATTTCAAAGCTGAAACAGAGAATTCTAAAGACGATTCCAAAACCGATATGGAGTCTAAAGCTGAAGCCGGAGATAAGGTTGACAATAACACATAAATTCAAGTTGAAGATAATAAAGGTAAAAGTCTTGAAATTCTCATAAACAAATCTTTATATCAAATTAGAAAGAACTTGTACAAAGAGAGAATTCAAAATGAAAAACAACAATACTCATCATCCTCTTCAATAAAATTTTGTTTTATTGTCAAAGGAAGTGGAAGGGAAGGGGAAGAATGATTCTCAATGAAAAGTGATGGCATGCAAAAATACCAAACTGGGATGATTGGGTTTGAATGTAGTATTTTCTGTTTATAATCTCTATTTTTTTATAATGTATGAATGCTACTAATTAGTTTTTTTAAGGTTTTTTTTATTGTCATCATTTATCATAATTAGGGTTTGTCTAGATTTGATTTCTGAAACTCCCACTTTTGTGATTTTAAGGAAATAGTTTTAACCGTTTAAATAAAAGAGTAGCAAAATATCAGTCATTAAGTCTATTCTAATATGTGACTAAGAGTAGTTTCAGTAACCCTCGATTATGGTTCTTATAAATGGATACAGATCCAAAAACCTAACTTGCTTAAAATGTGTAGTATTAGTATGTGTATTCTAATATTTAGGTTTTTTGTTTCTAAAAGTATGACTAATGTTTTTATAAATTGATACAGATTTAGAAATCAGAAACATAAATAAAAAATGTTTCCAAACAGTAAATCAAGTTCCCGAACATGGACATGTTCGGAATAAACCTAATAATAGGAAGATCATGTTTGGGAACTTATCTTCTATTAGTGTTTTCGACAGACTTGGATGTAGTTGAATGAAACCGATTCTCCTGAAAAGTAAAAGTAAATTGATGTTACTCAAATTATAATTTTAGTGTTAATACATTGTTGTTCGTCATTAAATACTTATCATTTTCAAACTTGTTGAAGAAGATACGCGAGAAAAGGAAGAAATATGGGAAGTCTGAAGTCGCGAAAGAAAGGGATACGTCGAAATCGCCAAAGATGCCGAAGAGAGGAAACGTTGAAATTGCCTAAGTCACCAAAGCGAGGGAAACGTCGAAATCGAAAGTGAATAATGAAGAGGAAACTGAAGAGACAGGGAAGAACTCTAAGAAGTCTGAAGTCGCGGAAGAAAGGGATACACGAAAGAGAGGGAAATGTCGAAATCGTCGAAGTCACCGAAGAGAGGAAAACGTTAAAATCGAAAGTGAAGATAATGAATAAGAAACTAAAGAGTCTGGGAAGAAACTGAAGAGAGGGGGAGGTTAAATAAAAAAAGAATACGGATTAAAAATTAAAAACAAATTACTATTATATTTTTTGTTGTCCACCGTGTATTTTTTTTTCACGTGCCTTTTAGGGTGGAGGATTAAGTATGTAGCCCGCAAACACACTTAACCATTTAAACATGTGCAAAATTTGTCGCCTAACAGGTTCAAACCCAAGACTTTAGGGTGAGTATCCACATCTTATTGTCACTAGACTTGAAGATATGATTTATTTTATTTTTATGAAAAACATCTATATAGTAGGATATAAGTAAGAGTAGTTTAGATCAAGGTCACGGTTTCGCTTGTTGTGGTCGCGATTTCTAGTCGCTCAAAGTCTTTTGTCAATTCAAGAACGTGCGCACAATCGACACAATCGGCACAATTGACACGATCGACACGATCGACACGATCGACACAATTAGCACGAACGGAACGGTATCGACTCTAATAATTATGTTGTTTATTCATCTGCAAAGCTTGGTTAGAAGGTTATGGTTTCTAGTTTACATTGTTCTGTAATAGTTAGGGTTTCTAGTATACCTTATTCTTTTATTGCTCTGTTTTGTTGTTGTGTTCTGCTATTCATCAAAATGGGAAGAAAGAAAAGCAATAAGAATAAGGAAGTCAGAGAATTTGTGATGAAAAGTTTAAGGGAGGTAGCTGAAAAAGAAATCGATCAATTGCTGAAGAAATTATCCATGAAAAATATGAATGCAGCAAAGGTAAAGAAAAAATTACTGATATAAATTCTGAAGAAAATGCAGCAGGAAAATAAAGGAAAAATGAAGGAATATGGAAGGTTGGGTATAATGAAAGAGCAAATCTCTTTGGACTGAAAAATCAAATCACAAAGTTACTGATGCATGCAAAGAAATGAGAGATTGTGCTCAACAAAGAGAAAATACAGTAAACAACCGTCCAATTGAATATACATTATCTTCAAGATTGGAACCTAATGAAGAAAGAAGAATACGAAAAGATAGTAAACTAGTTAGTGGAAACAATGAGGGAGCTATTGAAGTCCCCAAAATCAAAGACCTATACTATAATGAGAAATTCCAACTGAAAGGTAAATGAAGTCTGGAAAAAGAATGAAGAAAAGAAAGCAGAAGATCATTCATACAAATGTCAAATCTACTTGGGTGAGTTTAAAACAAAAGTTGAGAAATGCCCCACTGAAGTGGAGGAGAAATGCGTCAAAAAATGGGAAAATGTAGTTGTTGGGAATACATAGGAAAAAACCGTGTATCTTTTCCAAACACTAAGGAATCGCTAATGAAACAATGGGAGTAGAAGGGACTGAAGAAGGTTTCTGCAAACATCCACGATCTCTATTTCTACAATTCAAAAAGGGAACGAACTTGGATGATATTCTAAAAATTGGGAATACTTATATTGGATCCAGCTGTATGAAGTTGCAGAGATGGTATGAAGAATTGAGTCTTCTAAGCAAGCCAAAGGAAACAGCCCAAATATGGTTCAAACTTAGGAACATCCCAGCACACATGTATAATGTAGAAGCTCTAAGTCACTTTCTAGTCTATTGGAGAAACCATTATATATTGTCCCAATTACAGAGGAAGGAGAGCACCTTACTTTTGCTAGAATAAGCATTGAAGTGCATCCTCAAAGTACACTGCCAAAAAATTCTGAAAAAAATGAAATCAGCGAAAAAAAAAAGTAAAGGGAATCAAGGTAAAGAGGAAAAGAAATTTTTTTGTAATGCGAAAGATCAGGGTGGAAAGAGAAGATGAAACTGAAGTTGTTGTTGAAGAAACTCAAGAGAAAAACACCCAGAATTTCAAAGCTGAAACAGAGAATTCTAAAGCCGATAAAAAATATTACAAAATCGATGTGGAGTCTGAAGCCGAAGCTGAAGACAAGAATACAGAAATTCAAGTTAAAGATAACAAAAGTAAAAACCCTAAAATTCTCAAAAATAATTATTTTTTATCAAATCAGAACGGACTCGTAAAAGAGATAATTCAAAATGAGAATCAACAATATTCATCTTCATTTTCAATACAATCTCATTTTATCGTTAGAGGAAGAGGAAAAAGAAGAGCAAGGGAAAGAATGCATCTCAATGAAAATAGATGACATGCGAAAATCTCAAGCTATGATGGTTAAGTTTGAATGTAGTCTTTTCTGTTTATAATCTTTATTTTTTTAGAATGTATGAATGCTACTAATCAGTTTTTTTAATTGTCATCATTAATCATAGTTATAATTTGTCTAGCTTTAATGTATGATCCTCCTACTTTTATGATTTTAATGAAATAATTTTAACCGTTTTCCCTCTTACGGAAAAAAAAAAGTAAGAGTAACTTAAATTTAACAACAAAAAAAATATTATAAAAATGTGAATGTTCAAATACACCCAAAACACAACAAAACCAACATTTTAAAAAATAATAATAAAACGAATAAACATAAAATAATAATAAAACCATAAGTAAAAAATTTCACCTAAAGAGAATATTCTAAAAAATGACAAGTAATTCGGTTGATCAGCGACACAACAATATAAGGATTCAATCGAAATTAAAACTTCCTTGATGACTTAATGCTCACATTTATTCATAAGTATCAAATTATAATACAATTTCAACACTTTCCCACTTCTTGGTCTACTTTCTTTGACATAGGAAGATGGAGACAAAAAAGACAGACAAACAAGATAAAGACATTCAAGATTCATGAATATTGAATTTCTACTAACAACTGATATTAACCTAAACCTGAAATTCCTAAATTCATCCTTATTCCCCCCAAACCAATCTACAATACTACTATCTATACTCACACACACACAGTCCATCTAATGGATTGAAGCCTTATCGCCCCATTCATTTTCCGTGGCCGAAATCCTTCCTGACCCACGACCCAATCTACCAAACGAACCAATGGCTGCTGACAACCCCTTAAAACTGCTGCTACCCTCACTCGGGTTCTTGGATTTCCTCACCCGTCTTAGCTTTGAAGAGGCAGCAGCATCAATATCGACTTCTGTTCCAGTTTTGACCTTGGCAACAGATAACCGAGCTATGCTGCTTCTGCAGAACGGACAAACTGGGGCTGTAAGGGAAGCGGTTGTGGGGTTGGGCTTGTTGTGGCAGCATAATGCTAATGTGCATTGGGCACACATCTGGTGCCCACAATCTTGGACTTCAATTGTGCACACTTGTTCAAAACATATGCAGCATATTTCACTATCACTCGCCTGCCAAAATAAATATTAATGTATCATATCCTGAGATATGCCAAAAAGTTGGCATTTTATTGAACCATTGGGTGAGACACGGGTTGATATGCCCCCGTTTCTCAATCGTATTCAAATCAGATCCGGACTACAAATTGAGATACACATAGAAAAGGTGGTATCTAATTGGGATAGGCAATTGCTGAAAAGATTCGTCATGAAGACAACTACAAATTTGTCCAATTTCATTATATCACAGTCAGCCATGCATTTATATCCTTGGTGTTGATTGATCGGGTTTATTACAAAAAAAAAGACATTTTATTATGAGAAGGTGAATTACTTGAGTTAAATAACAAAATAAATTAGTATTGATGCAGAATAAATGAAGAGTACTTTTTTTAAAATTGTCCGTGTTGATGACTCGAACTCATGACCCTAATGACAAGATGTGTACCACTAAGCTATGGTCTCCACAAAATGAAGAATATTTTAGTTGATAATTTAAATGATTTAATTAAATAAGTGATTTGATGAAAAAATAGTGTCTTCAAACAAGACCCAAATGTATTTGAATATGGATTCCAAAAGTTTATCATTGAGATCCATATCCAAATACAAGCAATTTCAAATGAAGCTGTGCATGATTAACTCATGGCAGCTGGAATGTATAGAAATCCCCAAGAAGATAAAGTTTGCAGCACTCAACTCCAATTCATTAATCATTAGATATTTCTTTATCAGGAAATAGATATGTAAGAATTTAACTCCCAATAGATTACCTCGGAAACATTGTCCTCGGTTGCCTCATCTGAATGTGATGGAGATGGAAGTAGGTAATCCGTTTGCTTCAAAATACTCTTCTCCCTCTCTTTGTTTGCCTCCATTAAAGCCTGTTCTAGCAGAGCCTTTGTCTCTGCATTAAGTTCGCTTATAAACTTTAATGGAGACGGCCATACAATAGGCTCTGCTGATGAAGGATTTAGAAGAGCTGCACAAGCACCATGCCCATGCTTTAAAGCAACCGAATAAGGAATTCTCCTGAATTTACAAAATAGTAATTTAATTCACACAATAAGACCAAGTAAACAAATTCTTTACTCAGTTTTTCCTAAATGTAATATACCCAGATGCGTCTATCTGAAGGCGATCAGCACCCCATGCCAACAAATCACGGATGCAATCTATTGATCCTCCTCTTGCTGCCAGATGAAGAGGAGTGCTCCCTGGAGAACTGCACCAGAATTTAAATCAAGATCCACGGTTAGTTAGATAACTGATCGAAGACAGTGAAGGTATTTAACAGAATAAATGAAGTACCCATATCCGCTAGTTGAAGCGCACACCAAAGCACCATTATCAAGAAGAATATGAACACATTCAGGCCGTCTTAGTCTTGCAGCCAAATGTAACGGAGTTGCTCCTTTACCGTCTCGGATATTCACGAATCTGGCATATCCCCTGCAACAAATTTTCTTTTCAGACAAGGAAAACCATAGTTTGCCTTCTCGGCCTTAACGAAGATAGACTCACCACGATACAGCAACGTCGGATGTACTAGCGGCAGAAAGAATGACTTGAAGACAATTAGAATGACCATAGTAAGCAGCATAGTGTAGGCATGTCCTTCTATTAATCGAGTCAAACATCAAAATCTGACAAAATTTTAACAAAAGAGAAAACGAGTCAAATCCGATTCCACGGCTACAAAGAGGAATGAGATCGATCGATCAAGAGAGAGAGACATCTAGGTTATTACATTAGCTCCAGCTTCAATAAGCTTTTCGGCACAAGATATCTTCCCGTTCATTGCAGCCAGCATCAATGGAGTCTAATAAAATTCATAGTTATAAACCTCAATGTTCTAAATAACCAAATTAAGCTTGAACATAAGAATCTCGCCAACGCAGATAAAAAAGTCACCTGCTTTTGGCGATTCAACAAATCGGGATTGACAGATCTCTCAAGAAGCATGGTGACAATCTGAAATGGAATCCAAAATCGAAAAAAATTCCAATAAATCCAAAAGTATATACAAATGGATGAATAGATCACGAAATAAAATGAACTAACCTCGATCTGGCCATTGGCAGCAGCTATATGAAGAGCGGAGTGGCGATCGTAGACAGTAGTCTGATGGATGAGATCCGCATCTCTTTCCAGAAGAATCCGCAGAGCCTCCAAGTCTCCAAACTGAACCGCAGTGAAGAGTCCATGTTGTTCTTGGCCAACTGCACAGCTAAGTCCCTGGCCCATCGCTTCCTCTCTCTCACTTACTAATTCTAATTCAACGAAGTTTGCAGATAGTGAGAGATGAATGATCCTTCTAGGTCTAATTCCACCTTCCTGAAGAAGGAAGTGGTACTAATAATGGATTCCAATGGCGGATTTGGGAAGTTTAAGTAGTCGCCTCTTTCCCTCTTTGAAGAAGAGAGAGGCGTTGGTTGAAGATTGGAGCTGCCCTGCCCATTTGTGAACTCAGAAACGGGCAGCTGACCGAATCATTACTGACTTTACGGGCAGCAGTCAGATATTTTTCTGGGCAGTCATACTGTACAAAACATTTGACTGGGCCTTTTTTTTCTTTTTCTTTTGGCCATCAGGTAGTTTACTTTATTATTGGAATTATCTCATTTTACTCTAACAAATCAAAAGTATATAATAACAAAAATATATTTCCAATTCTTAAAAGTTGACATTATTTGAAAATATTCTTATTTTTTATTTGGTTTAAATTTAGTCTAATCTTTCTCATATAAAACACTTTAATTCATATCAACCATATTTACATTAATTCATATATATGGATTTTTTTTTTATACAACAAACTATTTATAAATTAAGTTAACAAGTTTACTTTAAAAAATATATATTTGTCAAATTGAAGATGATGCTAATTTATTTATAAAATATTAAGAAAAATATTGTAACACATATCTTGTAACTTTTTCTCTGTTATATCCAAATTAGTATATGATTTAATTTTAAATTTAAAAAACAAATATTCTAACAAAAATAGTATTTATTCACAATAAAAAAATAATATATTTTTTTTAAAACGGTTAAAATCATTTTACTAAAATCTCAAAACTGGGAGGGTCATAAATCAAGGTAGGCAGACCCTAGTTATAATTAAATATGACAATCAAACGACCCTAAAAAACTGATTAATAACATTCATACATTTTTTAAAAAAAAAAATAGAGATTAAAATTAGAAAAGACTACATTCAAACATAATCATCACAGCCTAGCATTTTCGAATACCATCCGTTTTCATTGAGAGATCTTCCTTTCCTCCTCCTTTAATACAAATATATTGTTGATTAGTTTAGCTTGGGATAATTAATTTGTAAGTTAATTTAAAACATAAAAATAAAGTTCGTTACAAATTAAATTATTATGAGAGTTGTTTTAAATTAATTTTTTTTGTAACTAATTAATAAAACACACAAACTTATATTCTCAATGTTATAATAAAAGTTACACTTCATAATGTTCATAATGTTCATATTATTATATTTCTCTTTTTATTAGGAAATTTTGCCTTTTATAAGCCATTTTTATTAATTTGAAATTTTGTTTATCATGACATTTTTCATTCATTGTTGCAATATTAATATTATTTTGTTTATTGTGGTCATCTTTTATAAGATGACAAATAAAAAATACTAACCGATTTTTTAGGAAACAAACCTTATAGGTTGTTATTGTTAAAAAAAATTCAACATTTTCCCATTATGCATGGCTTAATCTTTGAGACAAGCATATAATTACTAGCATGATCAATCATGTAGCATTCTTTTTCAAACACTTGACTTGCATCTTCCAAACAAAGTACATGAATTGGTGAAAACAAGTCAAGATGTCGCATATAAAAGGGACGAATGTTGTTTAGGTTGATAGATGTTGAACACCTAATACACATACAATATTCTACATCCAAGACAACAAGTAGCACACTAGTTTGGGAATGCAGCCCCAATCGGGCGGTAAATTCCGTCCAAGACTAAATATTGACAAGAGACCGATAGCAAACAAGTACCGCGAGGGAAAGATGAAAAAGACTTTGAAAAGTGAGTCAAAGTGTCACGTCCCAAAATTCTACTTTTCTTGACCGAGAGCGTTCGGTCCTGGCTAAGACTTAGGACCGAGTGTTCAAACCGAAGATCCTACAGATGAAGGATTTTAAGGTAAGTAATTTTCTATAAATTTTATAAACCAACACAGTTCTATTTATTCATGTATTTTATATAAACGATGTATATGGTTTCCAAAGCATGTTTTCATTGCAAGTCCATGGTTTTCTAAAGAATGATGGTTTTAAGTTAAGAGTTATGGAATCTAAGAGATAATCATGGAGGAATTGACGGATACGGGAGGATAGCTACCAAGATGAGCTTTAGTGGTCCGATGCTCCAAAAATATGGCTGAAAGAATTGACGAATGGATGCCTACCCTAGAGGATCAGCTCTACGGGCTAAGAGTCCCAATATGGCTCAAGTATGAAACTATACATGATTCATTGATGAGATACCCTTAAAAACACGCATGGATGCAATGCATAATGAATTTCTTCTATTAAATGTTTGTTGGGTCCCTAGACTTACTATGCTTGTGTGGTGTAGGAATCCAGCCAACGAATTTTATGACAGGTGAAGGAAGATTTGTAGTGGAGCATGGTGCCGGAGATGTGTGTGGGAGGAGGGATCGAGACTGTAAGAACCATTTTTATATCAACATTTTCAATGATCGTGTCCAATAGGCACCCTAGAGATTCCGCATTTATGTTCGAAATCACGTTGATTTAGGTACATGAAAGTAGGAAATCTGGGCGTAACAATTTGGTATCAGAGCAACGGTTCCGAACCTTAGCACTTTTACACATATGCTCATGTAGATGCACCTCCAAAGCCTTCATGTCTGTAAATTGTTTTAAAATGATGTTTTGCATGACATGAAATAGTTTTTCGTATGGATTGGAAATAATGTTTTTCATGAAACCATTTTTCATAAACACACTAGTCGTATTGCCCACAGGATCGAATTTCGGGGTCGAAATTCTTTATAAGTTGGGTAGTTTGTCACATCCCAAAATTCTACTTTTCCCGACTGAGAGCGTTCGGTCCTGGCTAACACTTAGGACCGAGTGTTCCGACCGAAGATCCTGCAGATGAAGGATTTTAAAGCAAGTACTTTTCTATATGTTTTATAAACCCGCACAGTGCTATTTATTCATGTATTTTATATAAACGATGCATATGGTTTTCAAAGCATGTTTTTATTGCAAGTCCATAGTTTTCTAAAGAAGGATGGTTTTAAGTTAAGAGTTATGGAATCTAAGAGATAATCATGGAGGAATTGACGGATATGGGAGGATGGCTACCAAGATGATTTCTGGTGGTCCGATGCTCCCAAAATATGGCTGAAGGAATTGACGAATGGATGCCTACCTTAGAGGATCAGCTTTGTCCCAATATGGCTCAAGTATGAAACTATACATGATGGACTGATGAGATACCCTTAAAAACCCTCATGGATGGATACATAATGAATGCCTTCTATTAAATGTTTGTTGGGTCCTTAGACTCACTATGCTTTGTGTGGTGTAGAAATCTAACCAACGAATTTTATGACAGGTGAAGGAAGATTTGGAGTGGAACATGGTGCCGGAGATGTGTGTGGGAGGAGGGACCGAGACCGTATGAACGATTTTTATATTAACCTTTTCAATGATCGTGTCCAATAGGCACCCTAGAGCATCCACATTTATATTCGAAATCACGTTGATTTAGGTGCATGAAAGTAGGAAATCAGGGCGTAACACAAAGAGTGCTTGAAATTGTCGGGAGGAAAGCGGATGGGGGCCGGCGATGCACCACAGTCGAATGTGGAACGGTTAATATCTGGTCTACCAATCGGCTCGTGGTGTGGACCAGTGTCGATTGGGACGGAGGCCAAAGCACGAGCTTTTAATTTTTTTCCGATTAAAATCATTAAAAAATAGAAAAAGATGATAATAATTCTAAATAAATTCCATTAAGTCCAAAATTTGTTTGTAAATTCTTATATAAGTTGTAATATGGTATTTAGAATTGTTTGGGTCATTATTGTGTAATAATATTGTAAGTTCATGATGAAGGATGACTTTCTTAGTAATAATGGGCATATATGCTCAAATATGAAGAAAATGTTTGTGTAGATCATTATATAAGTGTTATAAGTTTATAGTTTGGTAAATATATATTTATTGTTAGGTAATATGTTTTATTCTCAATGAATCTAACCTATTTAGGTAAGATTTAAAGTGAAAAACAAATCAAATAACCTTATTTTTAACAAATAAGTTGTTTTTACCGGTTCAACCTATTATATAATCTTGAATCGGTGATTATCAAAAACAATTTAAGCAACTTATAATTGTGAAAAATTAAAACCTTCAATAATTATTGAGTAGGAGCATCAAATTTTAAAAATAATAGGGACCAGTACTACCACGTGAACTGACTGCCAAAACATATCAGAAAAATGATCACGTTTGTAGACAAGTTATGTCTGTCTTTACTTAATAATTTAATTGAAATAATTTACAATAATGTACAATATTATTCCTGGACATGAAAAAGTAATAAATGTACAAGAAAATAGTGTCAAATGTCAAATGTCAAATGATAAAAGGGCTGCATTGATCAGTGATTTCTAAAATGATCAGTGTCAATGGTCACTAATAATTAATTATATTTTATATGAAATAATTTATATATCAATCTTAGGCCAATTGTTTATTAAAAAAAATATTTCTTAATTACATGTCAAGATCCTAATGGGGTTAACAAAAAAATATTCTTAAAAATTAATTTGATTTTTTTTTTTATTTTCAAAATTCACAAAATAAAAACGATTCTACAAGTTAAAGTTAAGTAAAGTAAAAACAAATTTTGATTCAATTTAAAATAAGTACAATAAGCATCTTTAAAAATAATATTCTACTATTTTACAAAATCATTTGTTCATTTCTTAGTGAAACTCAAGCATAATACAGATTTAAAATTGTTTTCCAAATGAACTTCACCTGAAAATCCAATTCGATATTCTCTAATTCGGGTAATTTACTTAAAAATTATTTAGGATTGCTCAATAAAATCTCAAAATAATGTAGACAATAATGTACTTTTATAATTATATATAAAGTTTCAGATATAGTATAGGACATTCAAGTATGAATGTTAAGGTAACTTATAAGCTTAATTATTTGAATTAAATTAATTTTTTAATTTAAATTAAATGATATATATTATAATGGTTAAATAAGATAATTCTTTGCGCTATAAAGTTAAAATAAGTTAATATTATAATCTAAGGATACAAAATCAACTAATCAAAATTATCTCACACCCAAAATAGTTGACAATAGCCTTACATTGTTTTCAATTTGAAAAAAATAAACTCCTATACTTTTAGTCCGAATGTATTTGATTACAAAATTAAAATTATAAATTATTATAATTATACACATAAGTTATAATATTAAAATGTTAAAATAAGTCTATAATATGACAATAATAACTAATATCACAAACGCAATATGTCAAATTATGTGATTTACAATCTTTTCAAAATTAAAATAAAAACTTTGGTAACCCTTATACCATTTTTCTTGATTATATATCTATTAGACACAAATTTTTATAAGTAAAAAATGACAAACTTATTATTTAACTCTGTCAAATGTGTATAAGTCAAATATATTTTGTGAGTTTTGTTTTAAATAATATAATAAAAAAAGTTGATCAATAATATGCTTTTCTTCTTATTTACATCTATCAAACACATAATTTTTCAGAAATAGAAAATTCATTTATTTAAGTTACAACATCACTTATATGTTATATGTCTGTGTTTATCAATCTACTATTTTGACTTTTCAGTTTTAATCTCATATTATTTTTAAATAAAATAATAAAAAATTATTTTCCATATATTCATATTATCTTTTGATGGACTATTTAGCTAGAAATGAATGGTCGTACTTTTAATGCTTGTATTTTATCGATGCGTATAATTTATACCGACATTATTTAAGATTCATTATGCAGAGTCCATTGAGTCAGTTTGAAAGCCATGTCATTCATGAAAACTTTCGTGAACATTATTTTTTTTTGTGTTTATGCTTATTGTATGCGTTTATCACCCTTTATTGTTTTTAATGTATTTTAATTTGTCTTTTGTCATATTTTATGTCATTGACTCTCATGTTTTAATATTCCATTGACCATTTTTTTAAATGTTCAAATTCCTTTTCAAGTATAAAACAAAAATTGTTACTTTCATGTCATGTCAAATTTGCATTGACTTTTTAACTAACACAAAAAAACAATACTCATATATAATTCACTCATATACCACCACTCATTTAAATATTATAATTTTCCTAAAACTCACTAAGATTCATACTAGTTGAGATTTGAAACCTGTCTCACTATCTAAGTTTCAAACTCTAATGGCAAGTGTGAAATATGGATATTTTTGTTAGATAAAAATAAATAATTAATTATTAATATTAATTAACTATTAAATAAGAACTTAATTAAGTTAATTTTGTGCAGGTTTAAGGAAAATGATCGGTACTTTATAAAATTGGCTTAGTTTTCTACTTCAGCACTTAAGGAATTCGGCTATCTCAATGGTCGATAATCTGCACATCAGTCTAAGCGTAACCGGAGTGAAAAATATTGGTTCGGCAAGAAGCGTAACCGGTAGTAGGCATCGGTTTCCCAGATCGGTATTAGACATTGGTTTCCTAAATCGGTAGCAGATGTCGGTTTCCCAGATCGGTAGTAGACATCGGTTTCCCAGATCAGTAGTAGACATCAGTTTCCCAAATCGGTAGTAGACATCGGTTTCTTAGATCGGTAGCAGATGTCGGTTTCCAAGATCGGTCGCAGACACCGGTTTCCCAGATCAATAGTAGATGAAATCGGTTTTACTACCTCTCAAAACACAAATACAATTCCAATAGCGGCAAAAATCAGTTTTATGCTACATTAGGATTAAATTTCCATTTTTGTGCAAGTTTGAGGAATACTTTTTGATAGCATATATCTACCAACACAGTTCAGACTATCAAGAGCACCAAAAGACAAATTATCTTTGATGTATGCTCCTAGGAAATCATAATCTAATTAATGTCATCTTGACTTATTATAATCAAAGTACAGACAATATCAAAGGATATCCTATCCAATGTACTTTGCTGGACCTCAATCAATCAAGATCATGAAGGACATCCTATGAAAAAAAATGTATCCGTTGAAGAAGAAAAATATATCTATTGACATTTGCCTATTTAAGAGAACGAAGCTCAACCCGATTAAAATAACTTCACCTTTAAGAACCGGTTAACAAGATTTTACTTCAATCTTCCGAACAACTTTTTCTCGTACGATAACCGGCTGTAATACACATCTTTCAAGCAATCCTTTCAAGTGTCACTAAGAATTCTAAGTGTGTGTTATATTTCCAAGTCTGTATTACAATACTACATATTCTGTGTGAGTGGTGAACATTGTAAGTTGACATAATCCATTTCTGTTCAACAAGAGTGTGTGCTAGGAGTTCGAAAGTAGACAAAAACTAGGTCCTAATTGTTCGACTGGGTTGTATACGAGTGTTGTATTCAATCAAATCTTCTAGTGGATATCCTTCTCAAAGTTTGAGAAAAAAGGGTGACGTAGGAGTTTTACTCCGAACATCCATAAACATTGTTTTGTGCCTTTTCTTCCTCATTATTCTCTAAACCGACCATCTGTTACTTCAAGTTGAAACAAATACTTCTGCACTTGAACTTGGTTCAAGAGTTTGTAACAACTTGCATAAAGTAGAAATTAGATAATTAACCTCTAACAGTGTTATTATCGACCAACGTGTGTGTAAGCATTCATCGTTGTGAGACCCTAGTCTCCTTCGGTGATCCCGATCCTAACAAGTGGTAATAAAACAATTATTTCTACTCTGAAGCAATCCGACATTAGAATGTCAATGAACAACAAGGCCCCAATACTCGAAAGTGAAGATTTCATTGATGGAAGCTACTAATGCAAGTGCACCTAGCTACAATAGACGATGACATGATGTATGTTATCTCTGATGGTCCAACAAAGATTGTCAAGGAAAAAAGAGAATGGACAAATGAGGACAAAAGAAGGAACAATCTTGACAACCTTTCTAAAAACACCATCTACATCACCTTGGACTGAAACACGGTCACAAAAATCAGAGCATGCTTTACTGAAAAAAAAAAGTATGGGAGACAATCATCCAGCTCCACGAGGGAAACGAGCGAAGCAAGAAAAACAAAAATCATGGTGGCTACTCAAAAATTCGAAAATATTAAGATGCGCCCCGGAGAAACCATGAAAGAATTTGGTGATCGTTTCAAAAATATTATGAATGAACTCTCACTTTTGGGAAAGACTTACGACAACAAAGAGACAATCGTCAAAGCGCTAAGAGCTCTTCCCAGTGCTTGGGATGTTAAAACTATGGTGATGAGAGAATCAAGAAGTCTTCATAAGATGTGGTTTCACAACGTCTTTGAAGACCTGAAAGCCCATGAGTTCAAGATGAACTCAAGAAATGAAGATGTGCCTTCAACTTCAACAACGACTAAAGCTCTAGTGTCCTCTATGGAACCGACAGCTCTAGTACCTGTCAAGTGAGCTGAACAGTTCAACGATGACACAATGGCCATGCTTGCCAAGAAGTTCGGAAAATCCATGAAGAAGAATCAACCCAACAATTCCTACAACTACAACTACTCAAATGGTCACAAAGCTAATATTCGTTGTTTTAATTGTGATGCCTTAGGTCATTACAAGTCGAAGTGTTGGAAACCAAGAAGAGATGACAGAAAGTCGACCGATTAGAAACCAAGGGAGGACTATCAACCATCCAAACATAATAAGGAGGTCCATAAAGCTTTCTTAGATGATGATGGCGGAAGCAAATGGGCTCAAAGCAAAATATATCCGTTGACATTTGCCTATTTAAGAGAACAAAGACCTTTTGATAGTAGCTGAGGAATACCTTTTGATAGAAGTTATCTGCAAACACAGTTCGAACTATTAAGAGCACCAAAAGACAAATTATCCTTGTTGTATGCTCCTAGGAAATCATAATCCAATTAATGCCATCTTGACTTATTATAATCAAAGTACAGACAAGATCAAAGGATATCTTATCCAATGTACATTGCTGGATCTCAACCAATCAAGATCAAGAAGGACGTCCTATGAAGCAAAATGTATCCATTGAAGAAGCAAAATATATCCGTTGACATTTGCCTATTTAAGAGAACGAAGCTCAACCAGTTTAAAATACCTTCACCTTTGTTAACCGGTTAACAAGCTTTTAATTCAACCTTCCGAACAACTTTTTCTCGAACAATAACCGACTGTAATACACATCTTTCGATCGATCCTTTCAAGTGTCACTAAGAATTCTAAGTGTGTGTTATATTTCTAAGTCTATATTACAATACTACCTATTCTATGTGAGTAGTGAGCATTGTAAGTTGACAAAATTCGTTTCTATTCAATAAAAGTGTGTGATATGAGTTTTAAAGAAAGCAACAACTAGGTCATGACTATTTGACTAGGTTATATACGAGTGTTATATTCAATAAAATCTTCTAGAGGATATCCTTCTCAAAGTTTGAGAACAAGGGGTGACATAGGAGTTTTACTCCGAACATCTATAAACATTGTGTTGTATCTTTTCTTCCTCATTATTCTCTAAACCAACCATACATTACTTCAAGTTGAAACAAACACTTACGCACTTGAAATCGGTTCAAGAGTTTATGACAACTTGCGTAGAGTAGAAATTAGATAATTAACCTCTAACAAGATTATTATCGACCGGCGTGTGTGTAAGCATTCATAGTTGCAAGACCCTAGTCTCCTTCGGTGATCCTAATCCTAACAAGTAATATTAGAGCAAGTTATTTTTACTCTCAAGTAACCCAACATCAGCATGTCTACATACAACAAGGCCCCAATACTCGAAAGTGAAGATTTCATCGATTGGAAGCTACGAATGCAAGTGCACCTAGCTACAATAGACGATGACATGATATATGTTATCTATGATGGTCCAATAAAGATTGACAAGGAAAGAAGCGAGTGGACAAAAGAAGGAACAATCATGACAACCTTTCTAGAAATGCCATCTACAACACCTTGGACAGAAACATGTTCGCAAAAATCATTGCATGCTCTACTGTAAAAGAAGTTAGAGAGACAATCATCCACCTCCACGAGGGAAATGAGTGAATAAGGAAAACAAAATCATGGTGGCTACTCAAAAATACGAAAATGTTAAGATGCGCCCCAGAGAAACCATGAAAGAATTTGGTGATTGTTTCACAAGTATTGTGAATGAACTATAACTTATGGGAAAGACCTACGACAACAAATAGACAATCGTCAAAGCACTATGAGCTCTTCCCAGTGCTTGGGATGTCAAAACTATGGTGATGAGATTATTAAGAAGTCTTCATAAGATACGTCTGCACGATGTCTTTGAAGATATGAAAGCCTATGAGTTCGAGATGAACTCAAGAAATGAAGATGAACCTTCAACTTCAACAGTGACCAGAGCTCTAGTGTTCTCTATGGAACCGGCAACTCCAGTACCTGTCAAGTTAGCTTAATAGTTCAGCGATGACGCAATGACCATGCTTGCCAAGAAGTTCGGAAAATTCATGAAGAAGAATCAACCCAATAATTTCTACAACTACAAATACTCAAATGGTAACAAAGCTGTTAGATAAAATAGATAATTAATTAGTAAGTAAGTAATTATCTAAAAGAATTTAACTAAGTTAATTTTTGTGCAGGATAAAGAAAACCGGAAAGCAAAGCAGTTCGGTTTCTCCTTAAAAGACAAATGCAAAACTCAAAGAACCAAATTGGTACTATATCTTCGGCTCTATAAAGACGACGCAATCGATTATCTGTTCAGTTATCTATCAAAGACGGTGCAACCAGTTATCTATTCGGTTATCTATCAAAGAGGCGCAACCGGTAATAAGTCGTTTCGGTAGTAGAAATCGGCTTTACCACTCAACAAGCTAACTAGTAGACTTATCGGTTATATGTTATTAAGCGGAACCGGTAATCCGACCGATAGTCTAAAGACGACGCAAATCGGTATTATCTGATCAGCTTTATGTTCGACCATTTATAAAAAGAGGAACTGGTAGTGGATCAGTTCTGTAGTAGAAATCAGCTCTACCGCTCAACAAGCTGACCAATAGACTTATCGGCTATATGTTCTGAAGAGGAACCAGTAATCCGACCGGTAGTCTAAAGACGGCGCAATCAGTAGTTTGTTCGGTAGTCTATTCGGTATTATACGTAATTGGTAAAATGACCGATTTTTACTCCAAGAAGAGGAACTAGTAATATCCATTTAACGGTAGTTTGACCGGTTACTCACATGAAGGCGAAATCGTTAATCCAATCGGTAGTATGACCAGTTAAATCCAAGAAGCGGAACCGGTTTTATGCTAAGACAACTTTATACTAAGCGTAGTAGGTAGTTTCCTTTTTAGTACTAGGTAGAACAATTTCGGTAATTACAGATGGGAGCCTTCACATTTCTAGACTATATTATTGCCATTTTAATACAAGTCTAATGAAACCTTCTTGGGAGTATAAGCCTGCCAAATGAACTCAAACTACCATTTCGGTATAAGTCTACTATAGTCCACTTGGAGCAGCTATCTATCACATTATCCCAGACATCCAAATCATTAGAAGACAAATCTACATGATGATTTACTCCTCGGAAATCATTAATCAAATTAATACCATGTTGAATTATTATCAAACATGATAAGAGGATATCCCAAAGCTGTACTCTACCGATCCTCAACCAATCAGATTCAAGAAACGAAGTACCATCAAGGAAATATATCCGTTGAAGAAGAAGAATATGACCGTTGTCATATGTCTATTTAAGAGAATAGAGCTCAACCGGATAAGACACCTTTTCCTAACCTTTTGTACAACCTGTGATAACCTTTTGCTCAAGCTTTCAACTCTTGCAACCTTACTCACGTTTGTTTTAATGTGTGTTAGAAATTAAAATTGTATTATAATTTCATCTATTCTGTGTGAGTGGTGAGTATTGTAAGTTGACAGAATCTATTTGTGTTCAACATAGTGAGTCTAGTGAGAAGTCGAAAATGAATATTAAATAAGCCTCGAGTGTTCTACGTAAGCATTGTAAACAGTCTGAATATTATGATAGGATCGACTTTATTGATAGAGACGAGGGTTTGGCTAAGAATGAAGGCTTAAGAAAAACGGTTTGAAAGAAATCATGTTAGGGATTTAATTCGCTTTCTATTCTACGCAAACACTTGTAAACACTTGAAACAGATTCAAGGCGGAATTGTTTACTTGGGTTTGAAGCACAAGATGAAATATGAAAAGATGATAGAAATGAAAGAACACAACAATTTGTTTATGGATGTTCGGAAAAACTCTCCTACGTCACCCCTTCTTCCAACCACCGGAAAGATTCACTATAATATGATTCGAATCAAATAGAGTTTACACACACTTAACTCACTATTAAACATAACACTTTCTATTCAATTACAAGATGAAGAATAACACTCAGCTAAAGGTGTTTTTGATTCTAGTCCTCTCTTGATTCACACACAGTACAATCAGAAAGCAGCTTCACATTATGAGTTCAGTAAGCAAGATGATTGAGTAGTTTCTCTCTCTGCAAAATCCGATTGCTTGTTCGTTGTGTTAGGCTAATTCGTAAGGTTCATTGTCCGTTGTTCTTTGGATATGTTAAATACTGAGCAGGAGCTAACGGTCGAATCTTTTAGAATGATACGTGGCACTCTTCCATTAGAAAGCCTCCATTGTACACAACAGGTTCTGAGTACAAGGATCGTGGCCGTACATCACTAGTAGTGCGCCGAATATTCCATCAGGGATGTACCTGCAAAACAAGTAATGTGAGGAAAATTCTCTTACGTGGCATTCCTTGGTTGGTTGCATATAGCTGTTGTACTAATCTTCAATAGAAAGTGGAGCAGGAGTAGGGTACAACTATAGCACGTGGGTAAGTGAAATGCTAGATTCAAGCGTACTGCTTAAATTAAGCATTAGACATATTTCAGTTATACGGATTGTAAAATCAGTCTAATGAAATCACACATCTCCTTTAAATAATAATGCCTATTAGACCGCTTGGTCTAATAGAATTAGACTTACGTCTAATTACAATAACCATTAGACGGTACGTCTAACTCCACTAAGTTAGACTACACGTCTAATTCCGGTTCTACCCCAGACTTGTCTGAAGGAGTTAGACGCACGTCTAACTTTCATTAATTAGACCACACGTCTAATTATCCAATAACCATTAGACGGTACGTCTAACTCCACTGAGTTAGAATACACGTCTAATTCCGATTCTACCTCAGACTTGTTTGAAGGAGTTAGACGCACGTCTAACTTTCACTAATTAGACCATACGTCTAATTATCTAATAACCATTAGACGGTACGTCTAACTCTAGTGAGTTAGACTACACGTCTAATTCCGGTTCTACCTCATACTTGTCTGAAGGAGTTAGACGCACGTCTAACTTTCACTAATTAGACCACACGTCTAATTCCGAACAAATTAGTCTATCCGTCTAATTATAAATCTATTGGACTACACGTCTAACTCCGATGTGTTAGACTGTACGTCTAATTCTGAATATATTAGACTTACGTCTAATTCTTTACAATCATTAGACTACACGTCTAATTTTTACATTCATTAGACTACACGTCTAACTCCGATGAGTTAGACTGTACGTTTAATTCCAAACACATTAGACTTACGTCTAATTCCGTGTATTCATTAGACTTACGTCTAATTATTTACATTCATTAGACTACACGTCTAACTCCGATGAGTTAGACTGTACGTTTAATTCCAAACACATTAGACTTATGTCTAATTCCGTGTATTCATTAGACTTACGTATAATTCTTTACATTCATTAGACTACACGTCTAACTCCGATGTGTTAGACTGTACATCTAATTCCAAACACATTAGACTTACGTCTAATTCCGTGTATTCATTAGACTTACGTCTAATTCTTTACATTCATTAGACTACACGTCTAACTACGATGAGTTAGACTGTACGTCTAATTTTATGCATTGAATGCCAAAATCGGTCTAATGACCCTCATTAGAGACAAGTCTTATGAAATATTGTTTCAATACACCTGCATCAAAACTCATAAGTCATTTCATCATCAAAATCTTAGTGGTTAAATTATTTCAACACTTAGTCAAAATAATTTGACACAAAAATTTCTCCCTTTTTGATGAAGAAATTGAAAACCTGCATACATATACCAAAATATGCATTCATCATATAAATAAACAAAACCCTTGTTCACTTATATCATACATCCAAAACCAATATTCGAAAAAGCATCAAAGAAACATTGTTCGATAAAAGTATAAGAAAAGAGATCATTGTTCTTCCCTTTTAACTCGAGGATCGGTTGAACTCATTTCTTGACCGGGAAGCATGTTGAGATAAGGAGGATATCCGCAACATTACGACCTCCTGCACTTGATCTTTCACCGCGTTCACCACCACTGGCACGTGCACCTTGATCAGCATTGGATAGCCTACACCGGCCACCACCACTTTGTCCTCCACCTCTCTTGGTTGGCCTAGGATTTACATCTATGCTTGGGGCTTGCCTGGATCTAGTGCCGGTTGACACACCATCGTTTCTTCTACTTGACTCGCCTTGAGCGGGTCGAGATTGAGCACCTTCAGCATTGGCCATTGCATTCTCCTTTGCTTGAAACTTTGTAGCAATGGAGTCAGCAAATTCCTGACGTTCATTATCATTCCTGCTCAAACAGCCCTGAATTTCCACCATCTGATTCTTCACCAGACTGAATTCTTCCATGGTTTCCTTGTGGCGTTCATCATTAATTTGCCTTTCAATATCCAAAAATTCGTTTTGACGATCGACAAGTTTCTTTTCAAACTTTGAAAAGTTTACATTTGCGATGTGAGTCTCATATGTGTTCTTCTTCAAAGTGTTATCCAGCTCAGTGAGAACCTTGAAAATCTTGCTAAAGCTCTCTCTTTCTTCTTCCTTTGGGTTCAGGGCCTATGACATGGTTTTCTAAATCGATGAGAGCATGAACCTCATAGATTTTAACACCTTGTTTCCTCCGGTAGATGATTCTTCATGAGATGAGATTTTTTTAGACTCTGCAGCCATGCTCTGAATTGGCTCAAAGTTTGTATGAATCTGCAAGGATTGCTCCGGTTGATTCATTTCGACTTTTCTAGCAGCTTCATCTCACTCTTCTTCTTCAATTTCCTCTTCAGCTCTTTGAAATCTCTCAAGAAGATTTCCAGAGTAGTGAATGGGATTATTGATGTTTTCGTGAACATTTGCCACAATGGTGTCGGGAAATAGACAGGGCTTAACAAAAGTTTCTTGTTGATCCTGTTACTCCTCAGATGAGGAACTTTCTTCTTCATCGACCTTCTCTTTAGAGGGTTCCCCCTCAGTTCTGGCAGTTTTTGGCTGAGTAACCTCGACCACTTTCTCTTGAACAACCTCTGTTCTCGCAACAAGGGTCAACATCTCATTTTCTTCAATAAGAGCTTGAATAGCCTCCTCAATCACTTCTTCCAAAAGAACTTCTTCCTCATTTATCTCAAGAGCTTGTTCAGGCTCTTGGACAATCACTTCTTCTTCTTCTTCATTAGAGATCTCCTTAATAGGTTGATCTAGAATGCGTCTCTCTTCGACAGAAAGATTTCCGAATTCGATCAAGAGAGCAGCATCTAGCTCATCAACATCATTCTCAGCATCTGGAATATCCATAGCTTCATCATCATTGAGAGGTTCTGCGCTAGAGCAATCGGCGCCATGAATGTATCGAAAAGCTATAGAGACATAACTGTCCAGGATGTCGTTCAGCTTTTTCAACACCTTTATTTCCACTTCAGATCCTTTCTCAGCAGGATTGAAATTAGCTTTCATGGCTTCAAAAATTGGAAAAAGAGCTTTTCCAAATATGCAAGCTTCCACCAGTTCTCTTCTCTTTAGAGCCTCAGCAACCTCTGAAGTTCTTGCCCATTTCAAAACTTTCTTTTCGTTTGCCACTCTCTTCTTCCATTCTTTAGTTATAGCAGAGTTTGACAAAGAATCGTTATACTTGGAAGACAGTCTCTCTATGGACCAAGATTCATAAATTTCCAGTTTCTCAGCAGTAAGAACTTTAACTTGCTCTAAAATGAGGTCAACAATCCCTATTGCCTCCGATACCTTTTTAGGAGCTTGAATTGCAATATCTTTACCTTTTCCAATAACCTCTACGGGTTTTGGAGCAGGTCTTGGTTCACCGATCACGATTCCATCTGTTTGTCTTCTGGAACGCATCAGTTCAAACGCAGATTGTGGTTTCTTACAGAGCTCAGCAGGAAGCTCTATACCAACAACTTTCCCAGCTACCAATGAATCTTTAGGAACTGGAATGATGGGTTCACCAACCACAAGGGTAAGAACAACACCTTGTTCTGGTTGAGATGACTTTGTAGCACCGGCGGCTACGAGATCAGTTTGAACAACATGAGACTCAATCCTATCAAAAGTTTCATCATTTGGACCGGCTGACTCAACAACAGACCTTTCAGCAGATTCCTTCAAAGGAGAAAATATAGATTCAGCTTGTTCCACTATGGGAACATTAAATTTAGGCACAGCGGCCAAAGATTTGGAAGACTTTACCTTTACAGATTTAGACGCGCGGGGCGCCCTTGTCTTCTTCTCCTTTGAGGCACAGGACCTCGAAGGTTTCCTCAAAAAGGTTGAGGGAGTGGATAATGAGGACATTGGAGTTGCAGCAAGTACGCCTGGACCTTGCTTCAATCTTGAATCGATAGATTCAGAGTCCTTCTTGTTTGGACTCTTCAGACTGGAGGAACTGACCTTCGATTCATTCACCGTTTTCGTTCTCTTTGCCCCTGTTGACAGAACAGAAGCAGAGGGCTTGGATCGGGTAGAAGGTTTTCCACCAGTTTGGTAACTCGAAGCACCAAAAGCAGATTCAAGGTTGCTCTTCAATCTCATAAGAGTGTTAGCCACCGTAAGGGCAGTAAATACTCTTGGAGAGTTGATCTGCACTGGTTCACCAACAGGAACCCCGAAATGCTTCAACAGATGACTCAGTTGAGTCGCATATGTTATGCTTTCCTTGTTTTGCTCGTTTCCCTCACACAGTTGAGTGAGTCTGTCCTAGACCTCTTTGGCAGTGTCACATTCGATGATGTAGTTGAACATACGGAAATCGACAGATCTGTACAGAACATCAAGAGCCATGTTGTTGAGGTTGTTCTGCATCTTTTCGTATGCGGTCCAGTCAGCCTTCTCCTTATCAATCTTGATAGGACCTTCTGTGACAACGCTCCACATGTCATAATAAAGAGAAGAGAGATGAGCACAAACTCTTTTCTTCCAAACAATGTAGTTTTCACGAGATAAAGTTGGAATGGCTGTAGCACTGACATCTTTGGATATGGTCAACATATTTCAGGAAAGGCTTGAGAATAGAAAGAGGGCTCTGATACCAATTGATAGGATCGACTTTATCGATAGAGACGGGGTCTGTCTAAGGCTGAAGGCTTATGAAAAACGGTTTGAAAGAAATCCTGTTGTGGATTTAATTCGTTTTCTATTCTACGCAAACATTTGTAAACACTTGAAACAGATTCAAGGCGGAATTGTTTACTTGGGTTTGAAGCTCAAGATGAAATATGAAAAGATGATATAAATGAAAGAACACAACAGTTTGTTTATGGATGTTCGGAGAAACTCTCATACGTCACCCCTTCTTCCAACCACCAGAAGGATTCACTATAATATGATTCGAATCAAATACAGTTTACACACACTTAGCTCACTATTGAACATAACACTTTCTGTTCAATTACAAGATGAAGAATATCACTCAGCTAAAGGTGTTTTTAATTCTAGCCCTCTCTTGATTCACACAGCTAAAGGATTCACCCCTCTCTTGATTACAATCAGAAAGCAGCTTCACAGTATGAGTTCAGTAAGCAAGATGATTGATTAATTTCTCTCTACAAAATCAGATTGCTTATTCGTTGTGTTAGGCTAATTCGTAAGGTTCATTGTCCGTTGTCCTTTGGATATGTTCAATACTGAGCAGGAGCTAACAATCGAATCTTTTAGAATGATACGTGGCACTCTTCCATTGGAAAGCCTCCATTGTACACAGCAGGTTCTGAGCACAAGTATCGTGGCCGTACATCACTGGTAGTGCACCGAATATTCCATCAATGATGTACCTGCAAAACAAGTAATGTGAGAAAAATTCTCTTACATGGCATTCCTTGGTTGGTTGCATATAGTTGTTGTACTAATCTTCACTAGAAAGTGGAGCAGGAGTAGGGTATATCTATAGCACGTGGGTAGGTGAAATGCTAGATTCAAGCGTACTACTTAAATTAAGCATTAGACGTATTTCAGTTAGACGGATTGTAAAATCAGTCTAATGAAATCACACATCTCTTTTAAATAATAACGTCTATTAGACCACCTAGTCTAATAGAATTAGACTTACATCTAATTACAATAACCATTAGACGATATATCTATCTCCATTGAGTTAGACTACACGTCTAATTCCGGTTCTACCTCAGACTTGTCTGAAGGAGTTAGACGCACGTCTAACTTTCACTAATTAGACCACACGTCTAATTATCCAATAACCATTGGACGATACGTCTAACTCCGCTGAGTTAGACTATACGTCTAATTCCGGTTCTACCTCAGACTTGTCTGAATGATTTAGACGCACGTCTAACTTTCACTAATTAGACCACATGTCTAATTCCGAACAAATTAGACTATCTGTCTAATTGTAAATCTATTAGACTAAATGTCTAACTCCAATGAGTTAGAATGTACGTCTAATTCCGAATATATTAGACTTACGTTTAATTCTTTACATTCATTAGACTACACGTCTAACTCCGATGAGTTAGACTGTACGTCTAATTCCAAACACATTAGACTTATGTCTAATTCCGTGTATTCATTAGACTTACGTCTAATTCTTTACATTCATTAGACTACACGTCTAACTCCGATGAGTTAGACTGTACGTGTAATTCCAAACACATTAGACTTATGTCTAATTCCGTGTATTCATTAGAATTACGTCTATTTATTTACATTCATTAGACTACACGTCTAACTCCGATGAGTTAGACTGTACGTCTAATTCCAAACACATTAGACTTACGTCTAATTCCGTGTATTCATTAGACTTACTTCTAATTCTTTACATTCATTAGACTACACGTCTAACTCCTATGAGTTAGACTGTACGTCTAATTCTATGCATTGAATGCCAAAATCGGTCTAATGACCCTCATTAGAGCCAAGTCTTATGAATTATTGTTTCAATACACCTGCATCAAAACTCATAAGTCATTTCATCATCAAAATCTCAGTGGTTAAATTATTTCAACACTTAGTCAAAATAATTTGACCCAACATATTATGAGTGAATATCCTTCTCCATGTTTGAGAAGAAGGTGTGACATAGGAGTTTTATCTCCGAACATCCATAAATCATGTGTTGTGTTTTCCTTCTATTTCGTGTCCTCTTATTGCCTTTTAAACCGTGCTTGTGTTGATTCAAGTTGAAACAAACATTTCTGCACTTGAACTCGGTTCAAGAGTTTGCGACAACTTGCAAAGTATAGAGACCGATATTAACCTCTAACAGGGTTATTATCAACCATCGTGTGTGTAAGCGTTCACCATAACGAGATCCCAGCCTCCTTCGGCGATTCTGATCCTAACAAAAGCTAACGTTCGTTGTTTTAATTGTGATGTCTTAGGTCACTACAAGTCGGAGTGCCGGAAACCAAGAAGAGATGACTGAAAGCCGATGATCAGAAACCAAGGGAGGACTATGAACCATCCAAACATAATAAGGAGGTCCATAAAGCCTTTCTAGATGATGATGGCGGAAGAAAATGGGCTCAAAACAATTTAGACAGTGACAATGAAGAAGTCAGATGCTTCATGGAAAATGACGAAGAGGTATTCGACTTTGTCTCTAAGGAATTTACTCGAGAATATATGTTTATTGCACTCAATGACATGGTCATTGATTATAAGAATCTGTTTAATCTCGTATCAAGTCAACTAGATAGCCAAACTGGTAGAACAATTGAACTATCCTCTAAGAATGAAAAGCTAGAGGAGACAATTCAATTGTTATTTAAGGAAAACGAAAGAATCAAATATGTGATTGCTACATGAACAAAATTTGAATATGCTGTGAGCTAGATGACGAGTCATCAGAGACCTGCCAACTACAAGTTCGGTCTAGGCTACAATAACAACAATCCAGGTACATCATGCAAAGAGTTGAAACCCAAGAATGGCAAGTTTCTTTTTATAATCTTTGTCAAGTGTACATCAACTAACAATGAAGCATGTCATGATACAAATGAGTCGGGATTTAAAAAGGAACTGAAATACGTTGAGCCAACTAACCAGTCATGGTGGCTTAGTCCTAAGAGAATGAAAGTCAGTCGGTCAGTTGGACATGTACATGAGAAAAATCCAAAAAGGAACTCTCAAAACTTCCTTTCAAAATATGATGACTAATCTAGAGGCAGACAGGGAGATGCCATTCCTAATGCATATAGAATTATTAAGACGAGCACTAGGAGAACCATCAAAGTAAGACAAGTATGGATTCCCAAGGGACTAATTAACCGTGGACCCAATTAAATATGGGTACTAAAATATGTAAATAGTTGTATTTTGCAGGGTAAACATGTCAAACGATTAGATAATTCAGAATGGTACCTAGATAGTGAATGTTCAAGGCAAATGATAGGAAACAACAAGCTGCTAACCGATATTGTAAAAGAATCTAGTTCAAAGATCATTTTCGGTGACAACTCTAAGGGTAAGGCTGTGGGCAATGATAAGATTTTCCATGGAAACCTAACAATAAATAATGTACTACTTGTTGAAAATTTATATTATAATCTTCTTAGTATAAGTCAAATGTGTGACATATGATATACTGTTGAATTTAATAAATAATCATGTTTAGTTAAGAATCAATAGGGAAGTATCTTGTTGACAGGGCATAGGGTAGGAAATATTTATAAAGTAAACTGGAGAAATAAATCTGATGACCCTATTTGCATGATTACTAAAAACGACCAAAATTGGTTGTGGCATAAAATGTAAAATCATTTGAACTTTAAAACAATAAATTATATTTGTACTAAAGAGTTAGTTCAAGGTATTCCTAACATGAAATTTTTAAAAGATAAAGTTTGCTCTGCTTTCCAAATGGGCAAACAAATCAAATCAACCTTCAAAAGTAAAGGAAATATTCAATCTAACAAATGTTTAGAACTTCTACATATGAACCTTTTCGGTGCGATTAGAGTAACCAACCAAGTGGAATGAACTACACTCTAATAATTATTGATGATTATTCTAGGTTTACTTGGGTTATTTTCTTAGTTTCCAAAGTCAAGCAACCCCAAATTTAATTAAAATGCTTAAAAGAGTACAAAATGAAAATCTGTACGTGTTAATAAAATTAGAAGTGATAGAGGCACCGAATTCACTAATAGAATTCTAACTTCGTATCTTGAGGAATCTGGTATTAGACACGAGTTGTCTAATACTAAAACCCCTCAACAAAATGGTTTAGCTGAAAGAACAAATAGAACCCTTAAGGAAGCTGACAATAAGGTGTAGCTCAAAAACATTGGACAAAAACCATCAATACATCATGTCATACTCAAAACTGGTCCATGATAAACAAACGATTTAATAAAACTCCTTTTGAGGTTTACCATGACAAAGTTCATAATATCCGATATTTTAGAATCTTTGGCTATAAGTGTTATATCCACAACAATGGCAAAAACTATTTGACCGCTTTTGATGTCAAATCTGTTGTTAGTATTATGTTAGGATATTCTGCAGTTAGTGATGCATATAGAGTTTATAATAATAGAACTCTTATTGTTGAAGAATCATCCCACGTTGTATTTGATGAATCTGTTGAAAGTAACACTTCAATAACCATTGATTTATCTAACATATTGGAGAATTTCAATATCCAATCTGATAGTGAAGATGAAGTTTAGGTCTACCAAAGAATTGTTTATGATCAAACGGTTAATAACACAGAAGTTCAACAAGATCAAGTTGTTCCACAACAAGTAGTTGACACTACGGATATTGCCGAGGAAACCGGTCGGTCTAACATTGATCAGCGCACCGGTCAATCAAATCTTGATCAAATAATCGGTCGGTAAGAAAGCATTTCAGGACCGAACTTCAAATGGAATAAAAATCATCCTCCGGAGCTAATCATAGGTAACCCTTATATACCTATTAAGACCAAACATTAACTATTAGAAGAATATGCAAATTCTTCTTTCATATCATAGATTGAACCTAAAAAGGTGGATGAAGCATTGCTTGATACAGATTGGATTTTAGTAATGCAAGAGGAACTAAACCAGTTTGAGAGGAACAAAGTCTGGCATCTAGTTACTAGACTAACTAATCAATTTTTCATTGGAACTAGATGGGTCTTTCGTAATAAACTCAATGAAGAAAGTTTGGTTACGAGGAACAAGGCTAGACTAGTGGCCCAAGGCTACAAACTGGAGGAATGTATTGACTTTGAATAGTCATTTGTCCTTATTGCCAGATTAGAGACCATTAGAATCTTCCTAACATTTGCTGCTTTTAAAAATTTCAAAGTTTTTTAAATGGATGTTATAAGAGTGCTTTCCTAAATGGTATAATCAATGAGGAATTTTATGCTGAACAACCCCCAGTTTTAAGATTCCTACATTTTTTTTCATGTTTATAGACTGGATAAATCATTATATGGCTTGAAACAAGCTCATAGAGCTTAGTACAATACTCTTACAAAGTTTTTGTTTGGCCATGATTTTACCATAGGATTCGTAGATAAGATATTATTTAAATTTGAGAAAGATGATCATATCATACTTGTACAAATTTATGTTGATGATATTATTTTTGGGTCAACTAATCCCAAACTGTGTGAAAAGTTTTCCAAGTTGATGACAGATAAGTTTGAAATGAGTATGATGGGGGAGTTAATTTTATTTTTGGGTCTTCAAGTTCGCCAACTTGAAGGGGAAACTTTCATAAATTAAGTCAAGTATACAAAGGAGATATTAAAGAAGTTTGGCATAGAAAGTTGTTTTGTTGCCTCAACACCAATGAGTTCCTCGATTAAGCTTGACAAGGATAAAGATGGTCAAAGCGTTGACATCACTGCTTATCGTAGAATAATTGACTCTCTTCTCTACCTAACAGCAAGCCGACTAGATATTCTATTTGCGGTTGGAGTCTGTGGGAGATTCTAGACCAATCCTAAGCAATCTCATTACATTGCTGCTAAGAAAATATTAAAATACCTTAAAGGAACATAAAACGTGGGACAGTGGTATCCGAAGGATTCCAGTTTCAATCTAATAAGCTACTTTGATGCAGATTATGCAAGATGTAAAGTGGACAAAAAGAGTACCAGCGGAACTTTCTTGTTCCTAGGGGACCGGCTCGTCTCCTGGTACAACAAGAAGCAAACATCCATTGCAACGTCAACGATAGAAGCAGAGTATCTTGCAACCAACAGTTGTTATGCTCAACTACTCTAGATTCAACAACATCTAAGGGATTTCGGTATCGAGGCTGTGGAGTCCCCGATATTTTTTGAGAACACCAGCGCAATTTCCATAACGTACAACCCGGTGTTGCACTCGAGGACCAAGCATATCGACATCCGACATCATTTCATTTGGGATCATGTGACGTAGAAGCATATTCGGCTAGAATATGTGCCAACCGATCAACAAGTGGCCGACATATTCACCAAACCACTCCAAGAGACTATGTTTTTTACTTTAGAAATATCTTAGGACTTGCTGATATTAACTAAATTATTTCAAAAATACCGACATGCATTTAGGGAGAACCTCCATTTTATTTTTAAAAGAAATCATTACACGTGTTTTCAAGAAAAACCGGGCATATTTTCAAAGAGAAGCTTTCGCTTCTCAAAATATCTCAACAACATAAAATGTGATTTTAGTATTCTCTTAAACCAATCAGATTCTCAAAAGTTTCAGTATTCTCTTAAACCAGTCGGATTATTAGATTTTCAGTTTTCTAAAAACATTCACTTGCATAAGTATAAAAGAGAAATAATCTTAAGCAGATTAAACCGGGCATTTTTCTCCTTTTGAAATCAATAAAGATAATTCAATCGAGATACATGTAAAAACCGGATAGCTCAAGAACTCTAGAGCTCAAGTCGACCAACTATTTTGAATTTGAATAAAAACCGATCGTCTCGGTTTCTCTTTAAAAATTAAATATCCGGTCCCTTGGGCAAAGGACAAGCAAAAAACCGATCGGTTATTTATGTGAACATTTTGGTAGTGTCATCCTTAAAGACAAAATGAGAAAAATGTTTTAATTAATTTCATCTGCTTTTATCTCTTCTACAACATTAAAAAGGTCAAATCTCAGGCAACGTGAAGACCTATGTCTTTTAACGTTCACATTTATGACCAATATAACGACTAGATTCTCTTGACCAATAGACTTTAGGATGACTCTTAAGTGGTAACTTCCTACCATTTAAAGACATATCCGCTAAGATCAATTCACACAAACCCATTTCAGAACTCTCTAAGTAACTCCCCCTCCTCTTCCCTCACAAATCTTGAAATGGATCAAGCTTTTGCTTGCAACACTCTAATCGTCGATTTTGACTCTTTTTTATCCTTGAAGACGAGGAGGTCCTTGAGATGTTTCTATCTATATAAAAATCTAGGTTAAGAAAGTTACTCGAATGATCTCAAGTGATTCATGAAGAGGAAGTCTTTGAATTTTTCGAAAATGCAAAAGTTGTTGATGATTCCATCCTGTCAAAAGTGATAGGAAAGGAATTAATTCTTAAAGAGAAAGATTTCACTCAGCTTTCTGATCTTCCTACCAAAGGATTCTCGGAGTTCCTCCCATCCCCAAACAACATAATCCACGATATAACCTTTCTTTTCTCAAACTCCTCCACTCGCGTGGAAACTCATGGAGTCAAGTCCCTATTAAGACTTGATATCCAAATCATCAATGATATTGTTGGTAGATCTATCATGGAAAAAGACTCCACCCACTTCTATACAAAGAAAACGTTCGAAATGATGATTTCCATAGTTAGAAGCACCCCGATCAATTTGTCAAAAATCATTTTCGATAATTTGAAGAGAATGGTCTCTTCATCATGAATGATGACCGAGTATGTTTCTCAGCTTGGTTGCATCCTCCTCGATTTTCACGTCAACCTTGGACCTAGAACCTATCTAAAATCATCCAACCTCCTAACCAAAGAAAATGTCTTAAGTTGGATCCATAGGGTAGAAGCGGTACATGCTAGGAAGGAACTAACCTCGGGATCCTCAAGTCATTAGACCATATGTCAAGATTCCATTGTCCTTTTTAGTTTAGAAGAACGTGAACCGGTTATTTTGTTTTAAAACCGGTTACTTAAGTTTAAATTTATGAAGTTATTTACATTCTTCTTTATTATCTATATTTAATAAACTTATGGCTTATTTAAATCTAAGTGTGTTTAATTAATTTGCATAATTAAACGTTATTTTCTTAAATAACGGTCATAAAGAATTTATTAATAAAAATAATGACTGAATCTTGGAAATATTTTTCGAACTGGCGCCAAATTTCCTCTTTTAATAGTGTTTTAGTGAAACGCGCTTTTAAATTTGACGGTTCAAATTATATAAGGAAGTTTGAGACATGTTTGGTATATCCCACTTAAAATGGAATGCATGCCGAAAATATGGGATTAAAAATTTCCTCTGCAAACCCTAAAATATGTTTGCTCTACTTTCTCTCTAAAAAGCCTCTTCATCTTCATCCTTCATCTTCATCTTCTTCTAATCCATAAACATGGCTAAAGATAATGCGTTGTTTAACCATATCGTGTAGGTGAATTTCGACTCCATATACAAATCTAGAAGCATCGAGATGCAGCAAATACTTCGATCCGTTGAGGAATCTGGCCTGTGATATATTTTGGAAGGTCCTCCTATCTGCAACCCTAAAGAGGTCTGCCCATTCTTTGATTCAGCAACGCTAGTTGCAGGTTGTATTGTATCCAAGTTGAATGGTGTGAAGTTCACCATTACCGAACAATTGTTCGCTGAAGTCTTGCAACTCCCAACTACGGGCTAGGGTTTCTCGGAAGCGTTATCTCCGACCTCTCTATCTAAACTCCAGTCCTTGTACTCCGACAGCAACGTTCTAGTGAGCGTCAACGGCAAAAAGAAAGATTTTAAGTGCAAATATCGCGTTCTGTGCGATATTGCCGCTAAAGCCCTACAAGCAAGGGGCGGTAACTTCTAAAGCATATCCCAATCAAAGTTTGATATGATGGGTGTCATCGTCAGGGGAGATAATATAAACTAGGGGCGAATAATATTTAACACCTTGTGCGAAATGGTGTACTCAAACAACAAACGCAGTCTCGGCTTCGCGATGCAGATCAGATAGATTATGACACATTAGAAGGTCCCTACTGGTCCATGTATCCCATTGAACACCAGCAAAATTACAAATATTGTCTCTAGTGGCCGCTACATCACCAAAATAAACAATTCCAAGGAGTCTAACTCCGAGGAGACTCGCCAACATTCGAGTGGAGGAAAGACTTTCAATACGAAGAAGGCTGGAGGAAGGTCAACGAGCGATTCAAAAAATATTAATCCGTCCACTCATGCCACATCATTAAAGGGATTCAGTTCAGTCGCTGAATCTTCCGGTAGTACCACCAGCCTTGCCAGAACAAGACCAGGAAAAGCAACTGAAATAATATCCTCACGAAAGAAGCCCCGGTCCGAGGTAAATACTCCTACTCCACCTCGTTTTAATGACACTGCTATTGCTCCAAAGGAGGGTTTGGTACCTCCTACCACTACGATTGAGCCTGCGATTCTAGAAGTTCAATAGGTAGAAACTGATTTTCCAAACAGGGTGGTTGAACTTGCTAAAACCGGTTAGTTAGATGAAACCGATCGGGTAAATTTGGTATCTGAAACCTATTGGATACCAAATTAATTCCCTCTTGAATTATTACTATCAGAGTACATACAAGATCAAAGAATATCTCAGCTACTGTACTATTCTGAACTTCAACCAATCAAAGAGAAGAACAATGTCTTCTTGAAGAAGATATAGCCATTGAAGTCACAAATATATCCGTTGATGTATTTGCCTACTAAAGAAGACATAAGGCAACTTCTTTAGCACCTTACAACAAGCATCTTAGAAACCTTTTGCGCAACCATTTCACCCTAAACTATTTCAATCAAATCGTTCAAGCTTTCGAAACTTATCAGATGTCAAAGAGTGTGTTAGAAACTCAAGTGTATTACAATACTACCTATTCTGTGTGAGTGGTGAGCATTATAAGTTGACAGAATTTGTTTCTATTCAACAGAGTGAGTTTATTAAAAGGTCAAAAATAGGTAGTAACTAAGCCCTGATTTTCGACTAATGCTGTGTATGTGTTGTAATCAGATTGAATATTCTCGTGAATATCCTTCTCAAAGGTTTGAGAAGAAGGGGTGACATAGGAATTTCATCTCCGAACATTCATAAATCAAGTGTTATGTGTCTTTTACTTATTATTATTTTCTAAACCATTTAGTTGTTGTTGATTCAAGTTGAAATAAACATTTCCTCCTTTGAATTCAGTTCAAGAGTTTGTGACAACTTGTGAAAAATAGAATATAGATAATCAACCTCTAACAAGGTTATTATCGACTGACGTGTGTGTAAGAGTTCTTCAATAGTCGGACCCTAATCCCTATTGTCGATCCCGATCCTAACAAGTTGTATCAGAGCAAGTTATTTATACTCTTAAGCAACTAGTCATCATTATGTCTCACAACAATAATGCTCCACTACTCGAAAGCAAAGACTTCATTGATTGGAAGCTACGAATGCAAGTGCACCTATCTACCATAGACGATGAAATGATGTTTGTTATCTCTAATGGTCCAATAAAGGTTTACAAGGAAAAGAGCGAGTGAACAAGTGAGGACAGAAGAAGGAACAACCTTGACAGCCTTAGCAGAAACGTAATCTACAAAACCTTGGACAGAAACATGTTCGTAAAAATAAGAGGATACACTCTTGTAAAAGAAGTATGGGAGATAATCATCCATCTTCATAAAGGAAACGAACAAACCAAGGAAAGTAAAGTTATGGTGACCACTCAAAAATTTGAAAATATCAAGATGTGTCCTGGAGAAACCATGAAAAAATTTGGTGATCGATTCACAAGTATTGTGAATGAACTCTCACTTCTGGGAAAGACATACGACAACAAAGAAACAATCGTCAAAGCGCTAAGAGCTCTTCCTAGAGCTTGGGATGTCAAAACCATGATGATGAGAGAATCAAGGGGTCTCTGTAAGATGTGACTACATGACGTCTTTGAATATCTTAAAGCTTATGTGTTCGAGAAGAACTCAAGAAATGAAGATGATGCCTCAACATCAACCGCGACTAGAGCTCTGGTGTCCTCTGTGGAACCAGAAGCTCTAGTACCTGTCAAGAGAGTCGAGAAGTTCAGCGATGATACAATGGCTATGCTTGCAAGGAAGTTTGGAAAATTCATGAAGAAGAATAAACACAACAATTCCTACAACTACAAATATTAAAAAGGTAACAAAGCTAACGTTCGTTGTTTTAATTGTGATGTCTTGGGTCACTATCGGACGGAGTGCCAGAATCCAAGAAGAGATGACAGAAAGCCAACCGATCAGAAATCAAGGGAGGATCATCAGTCAACCAACCACAATAAGGAGATCCAAAAGGCATTGCTAGCTGATGATAGCGGAAGAAAGTGGGATCAAAGCGATTTAAACAATGATGATGAAGGAATTAGATGCCTTATGGCAAATGAAGAAGATGTATTCAATTTTGCTTTTGAGGAGTTCACCCAAGAAGATTTGATTACTGCACTCAATGACATGGTCATTGTGTACAGGAATCTGTTTTAATCTTGTAGAAACTTAGCCAGATAACTAAACTGGTAAAACAATGGAACTATCCTCTAAGAATGAAAAGCTTAAGGAGACACTTCAACTGTTGACTGAGGAAAATGAAAGAACAAAATATGTAATTGCTGCATGGAAGAAATCTGGAGATGCTATGAGCCAGATAATGAGTCATCAGAGACATGTAAATTGCAAGTTCGGTCTAGGCTACAAACACAACAATCCTGATACGTCACGCAAAGAGTTGAGACCCAAGAATGGCAAGTTTCCTCTTATAACTTTTTTCAAGGGAATATCAACCATTAGTGAAGAAAGTCATGACTAAGATGAGTCAGAAAAATAAAAAAGAACTAAAATACGATGAGCCAACTAACCACACGGTGTCTTAGTCCTGAGAGAAAGAAAGCAAGCCGATTGGTTGGACATGTATATGAGAAGAGTCGAAAGAGGTACTTTCAAAACATGATGACTCAACTAGAGGCAAACAGAGAGATGTCAAGCCCAATGCGAGTAGGATTATTAAGACTAACACTGGGAGATCTATTAGAATAATTCAAGTGTAGATTCCGAAGGGATTAATTAACCGTGGACCCAATTAAATGTGGGTACCAAAAGGTGTAAATAGTTGTATTCTGCAGGTCAAACGCTTGGAGGATTCAGAATGGTACTTGGACAACGGATGTTCAAGTCACATGACAGGAAACAACAAATTACTAACTAATATTGTGAATGAACCTGGATCAAAGATAATTTTTGGTGATAACTCTAAGAGTAAGGCTGTGGGCAAGGGCAAGATTTTGTCCATGGCAACCTAATTATAAATAATGTTCTACTTGTTGAAAATCTATATTATAACCTTCTTAGCATAATTCAAATGTGTGATATAGGATACACTATTGAATTTCATAAACAAGCATGTTTAGTTAAGAATCAATAAGGAATTACCTTGTTGACAGGGCATAAGGTAGGAAACATTTATAAAGTAGACTGGAAAAGTAAATGCTCTAATTCTGTTTGCATGATTACTAAAAATGACTAAAACTGGTTGTGGCATAAAAGATTAAACCATTTGAACTTTAAAACAATTAACTATATCTGCACTAAAGAGTTAGTTCAAGGCATACCTAATATGAAGTTTTCAAAAGACAAGGTTTGCTCTACTTGAAAAATGGGAAAACAAATCAAATCAACTTTCAAAAGTAAAGGGAATATTCAATCTGAAAGATGTTTAGAGCTTTTACACATGAATCCCTTTGGTCCGATTAGAATAAATAGTTTAGGAGGAATGAACTACACTCTAGTAATTATTGATGACTATTCTAGGTTTATTTGGGTTATCTTCTTAGTATCCAAAGATCAAGCAACTCCAAACCTAATTAAGATGCTTAAAAGAGTATAAAATGAAAAATCTATCAGTGTTAATAAAGTTAGAAGTGATAGAGACACCGAATTCACTAATAGAGTTTTAACTTCATATCTTAAGGAATCTGGTATTAGACACGAGTTGTCTAGTGCTAGAACCCCTGAACAAAATGGCTTAGCTGAAAGGAGAAATAGAACCCTTAAGGAAGCTACTAGATCCATGATAGCCGATTCAGGTGTTGCTCAAAAACTTTAGGCAGAAGCTATCAATACAACATGTCATACTTAAAACGGTCCATGATAAATAAACGATTTATTAAAATTCCTTTTGAGGTTTACCATAACAAAGTTCCTAATATCCGGTATTTTAGGATCTTTGGTTGTAAATGTTATATCCACAACAATGGCAAAAACTATTTGACCATTTTTGATGCCAAATCTGATGTTGGTATTATGTTGGTATGTAGAGTTTATAATAATAGAACTATGACTGTTGAAGAATTATCCCATGTTGTATTTGGTGAATCTGTTGAAAGTAACACTTCAATAACCATTGATTTATCTAATAGATTGGAAAATATCTATATCCAAACTGATAGTGAAGATGAAGTTAAGGTCTACCCAAGATTTGTCTATGACCAAATGATTAATAACGCTGAAGTTCAAAGATCAAGCTGTTCCACAACAAGTAATTCACACTTCGGATATTGCCGAAGAAACCGGTCGGTTTGACATTGATCATCTTAACGACCAGTCAAATCTTGATCAAACAACCGGTCGGTCAGAAAGCATTTCAGGACCGAACTTCAAATGGAATAAAAATCATCCTCCTGAGTTAATCATATGTAACCACCCCTCTACACCCATTAGAAATATGCATCATCTGTTAGAAGAATATGCAAATTCTGCATTTATTTCACAAATTGAACCTAAAAAGGTAGATGAAGCATTCTTGATCTAGATTGGATTTTAGCAAAGCAAGAGAAAATAAATTAGTTTGAAACAAACAAAGTCTGGCATCTATTTCCAAGACCAGCTAATTAATTTGTTATTGGAACTAGATGGGTCTTTCACAATAAACTCAATGAAGACAGTTTGGTTACGAGGAACAAGGCTAGACTAGTGGCCCAAGGATACAAACATGAAGAAGGCATTGACTTTGAAGAGTCATTTTCTCATGTTTCTAGACTCGAAGCCATTAGAATCTTTCTAGCATTCGCTGCATTTAAAAATTTTAAAGTCTTTCAAATGGATGTTAAAAGTGTTTTTCTTAATGGTATAATAAATGAAGAAGTTTTCGTTGAACAACCACCCGGTTTTAAAAATCCTACATTAATTAGTCACGTTTATAGATTAGATAAGGAACTTTACAGTCATAAACAAACTCCCAGAGCTTGGTATGACATACTTACAAAATTTCTATTTAATCATGACTTCACCATAGATCTATAAATAAAACATTATTCAAATTTGAGAAAGATGAGCAAATTTTACTTGTATAAATTTAAGTAGATGATATTATTTTGGGTTAACTAACCCCAAATTGTGTGACAAATTTTCCAAGATGATGACTAACAAATTTGAAATGAGTATGATGGGGGAGCTGAGCTTTTTCTCAGGCCTTCAGGTTCAACAGATTGAAGGAGGCACTTTCATCAATCAAGCCAAGTATACAAAGGATCTACTAAAGAATTTTGGTATGGAAAGTTGTTCTGCAGCCGCAATCCCAATGAGTTCCTCAATCAAGCTAAATGAGGATGAAGATGGTCAAAGTGTTGACATCACTACCTATCGTGGAATCATTTGCTCTCTCCTATACCTAACAGCAAACCGACCAAATAACTTGTATGCGGTTGGAGTTTGTGAGATATTTCAAGCTAATCCTAAATAATCTCATTATATGGCTGCTAAAAGAATATTAAAATATCTTAAGGGCACTTAGAATGTGGGACTAACGAGCTATTATGATGCAGACTATGCAGGATGTAAAGTGGACAGAAAGAGTACCAGTGGGACTTACTAGTTCTTAGGTGACCGACTTGTATCTTGGTATAGCAAGAAGCAAATATCTGTTGCAACATCAACGGAAGAAGCATAGTATCTTGCAGCCGACAGTTGCTGTGCTAACCTTCTCTGGATACAACAACAACTAAGGGATTTCGGTGTCGAGGCTGCAGAGTCTCCAATATTTTGTGACAACACCAACACTATTTCCATCACATACAATACAGTGTTGCAATAGAGGACAAAGCATATCGATATCCGACATCACTTCATTCGGGAACATGTGATGCAAAAGCATATTCGACTAGAATATGTGTCAACCGATCAACAAGTGGCCGACATATTCACCAAGCCACTCCTAGAGTCTAAGTTTTCTCACTTTAGAAATATTTTGGGTGTTGCAGATATTAATTAATTTTAAAATATCGGTATGCATTTAGGGAGAACTGCCATCTTCTTCAGAATGTTCACATTACATTGGTCTCCTAACAAACTGAGCATGTTTTCAGGGAGAAGCCTTCGCTTCTCAGAACATTTCAAAAAGCATGAAACTGTATTTTCGGTTTTTAAGCCATGGTCTCAAAGAAAAATGGTCTCGAGGTACTAATAAGTCATGGATTCCCGAGGTACTAATAAGTCATGGTCTCAAAGAAAAATGGATACATATTTGTTATTGTCTTCGAATGCAGATAAAATAGGAAAGTAGCTTGGAAGAGTAAAATGGCATCTAGACAGACGGCTTCTCGAACATAGCATATGACAATCAACATCCTGAAGTGGCTGACATCTTCAGAAAGCCACTTCCCTAGTCAAAGTGTTCTTACCTTAAAAATATTTTTAGGATTGTTAGATTACGATAATGCCTAGATTATGTTTAAATCATTAACTCACTTGGCATTGATAATGTAGCTTAAAAAATTAAAAAAGGAGAAATTGTTGGGTTAAACTTTTTATTGTTAAAGTATGTTTAAATCATGAACTCATATGGTTTTGATAATTTAGTTTAAATAATCAAAAAGGAAGAAATTGTTTGGTTAAGATTTTTAATGTTGAAGTATGTTTAAATCATGAACTCACCTGGTTTTGATAATTTAGCTTAAATAATAAAAAAGGGAGAAATTGTTGGGTTAATATTTTAAATGTTGAAGTATGTTTAAATCATGAACTCACCTGATTTTGATAATTTAGCTTAAATAATCAAAAAGGGGAAATTATTGGGTTAAGATATTTAATTGATTTAAAATAACTTAACAAACGTGATTTCAATGATTGATGAAATTGTTTTTGATAATAAACGTATAAAACTAAGTTCAATAATTGTTAGTCATATGAAATATATAAATATATATTTAAATATCAAGATCTTAAGTGGTGTAGTGTTAAGTATGCTCGCCTGTGACACATGTGATATGGGTTTAATCTCACCAAGTGCAAAATTAATAAATATAGTTTTATTAATTTGCAGGCACATCCCAAAGTTAACGCACGCGAGCACACATCTCAAAGTCAACACGCAGTTAAACGAGGGCGTTTAACTTAAGCAGATGGCGTCTAAGCGTAGTTAGACGAGGGTGTCTAACTTGAGTAGATGGCATTTAAGCGTAGTTAGACGAGGGCGTCTAACTTGAGCAGATGGCGTCTAAGCGTAGTTAGATGAGGGCGTCTAACTTGAGCAGATGGCGTCTAAGCGTAGTTAGACGAGGGCGTCTAACTTGAGTAGATGGACGTCTAAGATGATTAAATGGCGTCTAAGATGAGAAGATGGCATCTAAGATGAGTAGATGGTGTGTAAGATGATTAGATGGACGTCTATGATTATCAGATGAGATTATGGACGCCTCAGATGAGTAGATGACGTCTAAGAAAAGTAGATGGTCCTCTAAATAGCTGGAAGCAGAGCTTAACAAATGAACAACTACCACGTACGCCATAATTCAAATTACATGTACTTCATTGTACTACCACGATCTCAAGAATATTTTTCTGTTATACCACCCAGTACCTCATGGATAGTACATCCAACGGAAAGAGGACATGTGTCCAAAAGGAGGATTCGACCGTTGGTGCTTTTCAAGTATAATTAGCTGCCTAACGACAACGGACGAATTGCTGAAATAACAAAACAAATGAGAAGAAGCGCTCTCTCTCTCTCTCTATACTCAATACGTGAACAAACTTTTCCGGAAAGATGAAGATTATTTTGTAATTCATCAACTGTTCTTTCTGTGTGAAATGTTTGTATTGTAAGTTGAACATAGGGTGTTCTGTTCAACAATGTGTGTTCTAGGAGTTTAGAACAGGCGGTCAGTTAAGTCCTGGGTTTCTAACTGGGTTTGTGTAGTGTTGTTCTATACAAATCAAAGACTTCTAGTGAATATTCTTCCGGTTGAGGAAGAAGGGGTGACGTAGGAGAGTTTACTATGAACATCCAAAAACAAACCATGTGTTCTTTACTTTCTGTCATTTGTAATCATTTGTCTAAAGCTTCAAACCTAAACAAACAGTTCCGCACTTGGAATCATTTCAAGAGTTTGTGAAGGTTTACAAAGAATAGAAATAGATACTAATCCCTCATAAGATTATTATCGAAGAGTTTATTGGGAGCTATTAATAATAGCTAGACCCTAGTCTCTATTGCTAGCACCGATCCTATCACTTTAGTCTTAGGATCAAAAATTTTTTTATCATCTTATTAGAAAAAGGATACCGACCATTTTGTACCATGAACTAACTACTATTAATGTTGAATCGCATATTTAGCTAGAATCTTAATGAAGTAAAAAATTTATTAAAGAAAAGTTGTCTTAATTAATCTACCTTTAAGGTCAGACCTCGAGTAACGTGAAAAAATTATGTCTCTTAATACTCACATTTATTACCAACATAACGACTAGATTCTTTTGCCCAATAGATTTTAGTATAACTCTTGAGTGGCTCAATCTTCCCATTTAAGGATGCACCCCTTAAGAACAACTCACACAAATCCCTCTCAAATCTCTCTATGGTCTAGAACCCTTTCCTTCATTCACAAATTCATGAAATGAATCCAGCCTTTGCTCGCAACACTCTACTCGTAGATTTCACCTCTATTCTATCTCTTAAAGATGAGGAGGTTCTCGAGATGGTGTTCCTACCTTTGGAAATCTCTAGGTTGAGAAAGTTCCTTGATGGATCTCAAGTGATCTATGAAGAGGCGGTTTTTGAGTTTTTAAAAAATGCAAGAGTTGTTGACAATTTCATTCTGTCAAAAGTGGGAGGAGAGGCATTCACTCAGCTTTTTGATCATCCCACCGAAGGGCTTTCCGAGTTCCTCCCATCCCCAGAAAACGTCATCCAAGACATGAAATTCCTTTTCTTAAACTCTTCCAATCGCGTGGAAACCCATGGAGTCAAATCCCAATTAAGACCCGATATCCAAATTCTTAGTGATATTGTTGGCAGATCTATCATGGCAAAATAGTCCACCTACCTCTATACAAAGAAAACCTTTGAAATGATGATCGCCATAGTTAATGGCATCTCAATCAACTGGTCACATGTCATTTTTGAAAATTTGAAGAGAATGGTCTCTTCACCAAGAATGATGACTGGGTATGTCTCTTAGCTCAGCAATATTCTTCACGCCCTCAACATCAATATTGGACCCGGAACCAATCTTAGATCATCCAACCTCTTGACCAAAGAAAAGGTCAAAAGCTAGATCCTTAGGATAGAAGTGACACAAGATAGAAGGAATTAACTCAAGACCTTGCGTTAAGTTTTCTTGTTTATTTTCGGATCAAAACGGATTATTTTGCTTCAAAACCGGTTACTTAAGTGTTAAATTCATGAAGTCATTAATATTTTCCTTTATTATCTATATATTCATGGCACATTTAAATTTAAGTATATTTATTAATCTACACTTTCCTAAATAACAGTCATAAAATATTTATTATTAAAATATTGATTGTACCTTGGAAATATGTCCTCCTTTTGAACTGGCGCCAAATTTCCTATTTTAATAGGGATTTGGGAAGCGCGCAATTGAATACGACGGTTCAAATTCCTGGAAATTTTTTATACAAGTTCAACACTATCCCTTTAATACAGAATGCATACCGGAAATCTTGGTTTTAAAAACGAAATATCTGCAAACCCTAATATCCTACCATTGCTCTGCTCTCTCTTTAGAATTCCACATTCTCCTTCTCTTGCGCCTCTTTTAAGCTTTCAAAATGGTTAAGGATAATGCTCTGTTCAACCATATTGTACAGGTCGACTTTCAATCCATATATGACTCAGGAAATATCGATATGCAAAAGATACTATGATCCATTGAAGAATCCGGCCTGAGACATTTCCTAGAAGGACCGCCTATGTACTATCTGGAAGCTGTTCGGGGGTTCTTCAACTCCTCCAAGATGAATGAAGGATCCATTTTCGCCAATGTAAACGGTATGGAGTTCACCATCATCGAAGAGCTATTCGCCAAGTTCTGAAACTCTCGACCAAGTGCAGGGGTTTCTCTGGAGCGCTATCTCCATCCGCTACATCTAGGTTACAAACTCTATTTTCCGATAGCGTTGTTCCTGTAAGCCTTAGAGGGAAGAAGAATGAGTTGAAATGTGAATACCGCGTTCTGTGCGTTATTGTCTCCAAAGCGCTAAAAGGAAAAGGGGGAAATTTTGATATAATGACCTAATAAAAATTTGATATGATGGGTACCATTGTCAGGGGCGATAACATCAACTGGGGGATTATTCTATTCAACACCCTATGCGAAATGGTGTCCCTCTTCAACAAGTGAAGCCATGGGTACGCAATGCAGATTGTACGGATCTTAACACATTTAAACATTCCTACTGGTCCAGGCACCTCATTGATTTCCAATAGGATTTTAAATGCTCTCTCTACTAGTAGATACTTTATAAGGATTAGCAAGGACAAGTAGTCTAATTCTAAGGCCTCAAGTCCACAAATTGACGACAGAAAGGCCGCTAGTGAAAAGACAGCAGGATGATCGAAACGCACCAATGCTTCCACCCGTGCAACTTCCTTTAGAAGACTCAGGACAGTCACTGAGTTCACCACTAGCACTACCAATATTGCTGGATCAAGACCGAAAGATGCGAATGAAATTACTTCTTTACAAAAGAAGTCTCGATCCAAGGTAAATATCCCTCTTCCTCCTCTATTTAATGTTAAACCTGTGTTGGTAATTGCTGAAAATCAGAAGGAGAGTGTTGCACTTCCTGCCTCTACGATTGAGCCTGCGGTTTTAGAGGTTCAATCAATAGTGGTTGATACTACAATACAGGTGGTCGATCCGGCTACAACCGGTCGGATAGTTGAAACCGATCAGGTGAATGTTGCATCTGGAACCGATTGGTCGATTCATCCCGAAACCGACCAGTCAAATATTCCAAAAATCGATCAGCTAGAAGTCGCTGAAACCGGTCAAGTTCACGATAAACGGGCTTCTTAAAAAGAGATCTACACTCCTGTTATAGGCCCCTTGCTTACTAAAGTTGAAACATATATGGCAGTCATCCACAAAGAACACATTCCAACTCTATCGTTTCCACAAGAGATTCTGCATATTTTGACTCCTCCAAACGAACATACATTGATAAGGGCACCGGTTGAATCATTCTCTTCGTTTGCTGCAATGAGATCTTCAAGGCAGCTTGAAATTAGGGAGCCTACTCAAGAACCCAAACTAGAGAATGTTGTTGAGATACCCATAGATCCCACTACGGGCAAACCATATAAAAACAAAGGCATTGCATCACCACCTCCTAATTCACCCTTAGATGTATCTCTAGTATCTCAGAAGACTATTAACTCATTCTCGAAGAGGCCGAGACCATTTCCCAAGAAATGATAAACATATACAATACGTGGGTGGAATTGAGACTCGAGAGGAATTTCGTTGAGATCTTCCCCGAGGTCGCTGAAAGTAAGAAATGGGCTGCACTTCTCGCCTTAGAAAAAAGGACACTTTCTATTGCCAAAACCAAATCGGTTGCCGAATCCATACGAAGAAGTATATTTGTGGATGCATATGCAAGGGGACGATCAATCTACTATTTTCTTAAAGATTGCAAGGAGAACTTTGACCCATTTATAACAACTACAAAGGCAGACATGGAAGTAATTAAACACTTAGAAGCTGTTATGGAATAATACATGTCCACTACTGCGAGTGTTTTGGATGGAGGGGCTACGTAAACTTTTGAAGAGGCCGATATTCCTTGCCCACGAGCCGATCTAAATCATGATGACGGGATGAAACCAGTAGATTTCATCGAAGAAATGCCCCATTCTCAAGGTGAACTTCAAATTATTGGAACTGAGCAACCACTTGTTGAAAATGCTCAAACTTCAAACTCAACCTGTCCTCCTTCCGAAGAATGAGAGCTCTTTGAGGGATTTGAAGTTAAAGGATGATACGTTAAAGAGAAATACCTTGGCATGTCTAGACAGGAGTAAGAACAAATAGCCAAAAGAATGAAAATCACTTCGGCTGACGAATTAGACCCTAGCCTAATGGGATCAACTTGTGATGAATCTGAAAATGAGGATGGCCAAGACATGACTAACTCTAATCTTCTTCCATCACAACCACCCGTTATAAAGGAACTTGAAGCTCCTCTTTCCAAGACTCCGACCCCTATTAAGTGTAAATTGGGTAAGTCTTCTAAAGAATTATCTAATCATTTTCATGAAAACATGAATAATAACGTTGAAGGACCGGCTCGTCTGGAAAGTTCTCTTCAAATTAGCTCTCACCATGTATTACCTATTCAATCCGTTGCTCTTAATTTTCAAATCTAAACTCGATCCGACTTTAAGGAAACTCTAAGGCCGGACGTTGAGTAGATTATCTGGAACGTTCTAGCTCTATGGCAAGCATCTATTATGGCCCGATTGGATGAAATGGAAAGAAAGCAAGCATCTTCGTTAGGCTCTCATAATTAGGGACTGGTAGGGTTAAGGCAAGAGTTGAGGCAGGAATTGTGATAGATAATGTTAGGATCGGGGACGCCCTTGGAGGACCGGGGTGTTTTTCCGGTTTTCGATAAGGGTGACCGCTTACACGCACAACTCTTTGGTGATAGTCCGGTTAGAGACTAAAACCTTTCTCAGCACTGCACAACCTGTCACAGACTCTTGAACCGGGTTCAAGGGCGGAAATGTCTGTTTGAGGTTGAAGCAACGAATGCGACTTTTAGATGATGTTTTAGAAGGAGTAGGTTTTATGGATATGAGTGACCGGTTTTAGAAGTATGATTGGTTTTGAGGTTAAGGTTTAAGCAAGCAAGAAATGAGAGCAAGAAAATGAACACGAGACACAAGATTTGTTTATGGATGTTCGGAGCGAAACCTCCTACGTCACCCCTTCTTCTCAGGTTATGAGAAGGATCTCTACTAACTCTTTAGAGTTACAGTTACACTTCCGGTCGAGCCCAACTTCGCTACTCGCCAGTTACACCAAACTCACACTTTGATGTAATACAACAACTCAACACAAACACACACAGAAAGCTTCCGGTTTTAAGCACACCGGTTTTAGAATACAGGACTTTATCTCTCTAGAATTTAATGCTCTATGACTTTCAGAATTTATGATGCTCACAACTACAAGTACCGAACTGCATTGAATGAAGACGATCCGTCTTCCTTTTATAGCTGAAAGTAGCCAACGGTTACTTTCTTCTCTCTCTTGCGGATTGGTTGATCATTAGCACGCCTATTTGCAGAAAGGTTGCTTGCACGCTTCAACTTCCTCAACACCTGGCATTCATGCAGGTGACTCTGAGCATATGATGACATAGCCGGTTTTCAGATTAATACACGTGTTGAACATCCGCTTCCGGCTGTCAGCATCGGATCAGCAAAGCATCATTGCTTTCCTCGCATGCTTCTGATCGGATCTGATCTTCTTTTATTCTTTCAAGACACGTTTCTTCCGTCATGGTACGTCACTCTTGAGATTTGAATCTTCTGACTTTTGATCTGTACTGTCCGGTTTCTGTGTCTTGTGCATTATGATCCGGTTGGAATGTAATCTTTTGTTATTCGTTAACCGGTCGCTTTGAGAAAGTGAAGCCGGTTCCTGTGATCTTTTAACTCGATCACTTGAGGCTGGTTTCTTTGAAGTAGTAGCAACCGGTTTTTGATGCCTCAACCGGTTCCGGTTTGTTGAGTACCTGCACATGAAGATTAATCTCTGTTTAGTTTATTTGGCCGGTTCAAAAATTAATCTACTTAATTTTTTCTATCAATTTCTCTCTTTTTGATTATTTAGAATAAATATTCAAAAATTGTAATGTGTGGCCGGTTTTAAGAAAATTAACTTACTTAATTTTTCTATCAGATAAAACCCATGATCTGCAAGACACTCACTGTTGTTGAAGTCGTATCATCGCAATTCATTGAGATGACCAAATCCCAGAATGCTGCTGATGCCGAGAAACATAGAGAAAACGAACAGGCTACTAGACGTATTCAAATGAAGAGAAAGCAATTGCTGAGGCATCTAAACAAGTTAAGACTGAGAAAATCAGAGCTGATGAAGAGGTTGCCCGACGTATTCAGGAGAAGATTAATGCAGAGGATGCAGCCATGCCATCAACTACTGCCAAAAAGACCAAAGCTGTTAAACGAAAGAAAATTGCACAACCTACAACAATAGAGGATGACATACTAGAGGATGATGCGCCGTTATACCAATATAGAGTTGCGAACCCTCGGCCTCAATCAGAAGTACCCCAATCGAAGATTCCACGTAGTGCTCGTTCAAATTGAAGGTTACATCGAGGTGGTGGGTCTGCCATTGAAGATGATCTTGTTCCATCAAGGGGAAGGGGACGTGGAAACGTTACAGGAGATCCGCCCGGTTCCTTCATGCCCGGGCTAAAGATGGATATGAAAAAGAGGGTTGTTGAAGCTGAAAGGAAAAGAGGGAGACACTAAAACTTTATTCTTTCACTATGTCTTTTTTATTTATGTCCTTACGATCATAACTTTCTTGTTGAAACATCTAGTTTGCCTCACTAACATCATTTCTCATTATGTTTATCAAACAGGAATGCTTCATGATAATCAGTATGCCTTTAAAATTGCTGATTTTGATAAAAAAAAATTTAAGCAAAAATATCAAAGAGGGAGAAATTGCTAAAAGAACAAATGAGGAACACATCACTGATTTTGAAAACTCAACTGTCTTTGATAATTTATTCTAAACAATCAAAGAGGGAGAAATTGTTAGATTAAAATGAATAAATAACCTAATATAAATGGCCAACGATTACAAAATTACAATGTTTTGAATATTTAGATTAAATAATCAAAAAGGGAGAAATTGTTAGATAAATAGGTAATTAATTATTTGCATTAATTAACTATTAATAAAGAACTTAATCAAGTTTATTCTGTACAGGATATAGAAAACCGAAAGTAAAGATGATTAAATCTATTTTAAGTCGGGTGCAAAATCAGTACTATACAGATAAACAATCGGATCCATGTAAAACCGACTTTATCTCCATATCGGTTTTATGTCAAAGTCAGTTTTATCTAAACACGTAGCCGATAGTATCTATACTTCAGTTCTATCTCATGCGTAACCGGTAATATCCCAAAGTCAGATTTTATCCTAAACATATCCGGTAGTATATTAAGATCAGTAGTATTTTAAGACGTAACCTGTTTTTATCTCCAAGTCGGTTTTATCCTAAACATATCCAGTAGTATATTAAGATCGATATTATCTCAAGACATAATCGACTTTATCTCCATATCGGTTTTTTGTCAAAGTCGATTTTATGTCAAAGACGTAATTGGTTTTATCTCCATATCGGTTTTATGTCAAAGGTTTAACCGGTAATATCTCCATAACGGTTTTATCTAAAAGTCGGTTTTATCTAAACACGTAGCCGGTAATATCTATACTTAAGTTCTATCTCATGCGTAACTAGTAATATCCCAAAGTCGGTTTTATCCTAAATATATCCGGTAGTATATTAAGATCTGTAGTATCTCAATACATAATCGGTTTTATCTCCAAGTCGGATTCATCCTAAACATATCTAGTAGTATATTAAGATTGGTAGTATCTCAAGACGTAACCAACTTTATCTCCATATTTGTTTTATGTCAAAGTCGGTTTTATGTCAAACACGTCACCGGTTTTATCTCCATATCGGTTTTTATGTCAAAGTCAATTTTATGTCAAAGGTGTAACCGGTAATATCTCTATATCGGTTTTATCTCAATATCGGTTTTATCTAAACACATAGTCGGTAGTATCTATACTTTGTTTCTATCTCATGCGTAACCGATAATACCTCAAAGTCTGTTTTATCTTGAAGCGTAGCCGGTAGTATATATATCCCATGACTGTTAATTGTAGAAATCAGCTTTATACTACCTCAGACTTTCTACTTCCATTTCAGTGCAAGTTCGAGGAAGATCTTCTGATAGCAGTGTCTACCAACAAAAGTTCAAACTATCAAGACCACCAGAAGAAAAATTATCCTTGTTGTACGCTCCTAGGAAATGATAATACAATTAATGCCATCTTGACTTATTATTATTAGAGTATAGACAAGATTAAAGGATATCACATATGTTGTACTATTCTGAACTTCAACCAATCAAAGAGAAGAACTGTGACTTTTTGAAGAAGATATAGCTGTTCATGTATTTGCCTACTTAAGAAGACAAAAGGCAGCTGCTTCAGAACTTTACAAACCTTTTGCGCAAACATTTCACCCTAAATTATTGTAATCAAATCGTTCAAGCTTTCGAAACTTATCAGTTGTCAAAGAGTGTGTTAGAAACTCAAGTGTATTACAATACTACCTATTTTGTGTGAGTCGTGAGCATTGTAAGTTGACAGAATTTGTTTCTGTTGAACAGAGTGAGTTTATTGAAAGGTCGACAACAGGAAGTAACTAAGCCTTGATTGTTCGACTAAGTCTGAGTACGTGTTCTAAACAGATCGAATATTCTAGTGAATATCCTTCTCAAAGGTTTGAGCATAAGGGGTGATGTAGGAGCTTCATCTTCGAACATCCATAAATCTTGTGTTGTGTGCCTTTTTCTTATTATTATCTAAATCATTTAGTTGTTGTTGCTTTAAGTTGAAACAAACATTTCTGCACTTGAACTCGGTTCAAGAGTTTATGACAACTTATGCAAAGTAGAAATCAAATAATCAACCTCTAACAAGGTTATTATCGATCGGCGTGTGTGTAAACGTTCTTCAATAGTCGAACCCTAGTCCCTATTATCGATGTCGATCCTAACAGATTCCACTACAAAGGCTGACGGGGAAGTAATTCAACTTTTGAAAGCCGTTATGGAGGCTGGTATTCCCTGCCCTCAAACCACATTAATTCATGATGACGGGAAGGAACCACTGGTTCTCATTGAAGAGATGCATCCTTTTCTAGGCAAACAACAATTAACTCCTATAGGAAGAACATCACCAAGAAAATGGACAAGTTCAGAAGAAAGAGAACATTTTGATGGGTATGAAGTTAGAGGATGGTGCGTTACAGAATAATATCTTGGAATGTCTAAACAAAATTTTGAAAGAATTTCCGAAAGAAATAAAGTTACCTCGGCTGACGAAGAAGATCTAGGTCTGTTTGGTTCAACCTCTAAAGAGAATGAGAAAAAGGATGAGCAAAATGAAGCTCACTCCAACTAACAATCCATAGTTGACAAGAATCTCGCGTCTTCTCGTCAAATTGAGAATTCGGAGCCAACCGGTAATGCAAGTCCTCCACCAGAACTACCGGTCATCGAAGAAGAAATTGAAGCTCCACCTGCTAAGAAGTCGACCCATGCTCAATCTAAATCTGGTAAGTCTTCTACACCTAAGAAAATATCCAGTCATGGTCATAAGAACATGAATATAAATATTGAAGGACCGGCCCGTATGGAATGGTCCCTTCAAGTTTGCTCTCATCATGTCCGACCTATCCAATCCGCTACTCTTTGATCTCACGTCTCAACTCGATCCGACTCTGAGGAAACCCTAAGGTAGGACATCTGGCAGATCGTTTTGGATGCTTTGTCTCCGTGGCAAGAATCTATTAATGCCCAATTGGATGAAAATGAAAGGATGCAAGCATCTTCTTCAGGTTCTCACAATCAAGAACAGGAAAAGTTGAGGCAGGAGATGAGGTAAGAACTAGGACAGATGAAACCTATGATTATTAAGACACTCACCATCTAGAAAGAAACAAAGTCTACTGTTAAAGTCATCTCTTCGCAACTCATAGAAATGGGTAAATCTCAAAATGTTGTTGATGTTGAGAAACTGAGAGAACATGAAGAGGTGGCTCGACGTATTCAAGAGGAGGAGAACGCAACTGTTGAGGCGGCTAAACAAGTTGATGCTGCCAAAAAGTCTAAAGCCGTTAAAAGAAAGAAGACTACTCAACTAAAGGCTGCAGCGGATAATATGACGTTGTCCGAATATAACACTCAAGTCGCGAACATTCAGTCTCAACCTGAAATACTTCAACCGGAAGTTCCACGTAGTGCTCAGTCCAATCAAAGGTTGTGCAGAAGTGATGGACTTGCCTTTGAAGAAGAATTTTCTCCATCAAGAAGAAAGAATCCTGAAGTCAATATTCCGGGTCAACCAAGTTAGGGCTTCGAGGAAAGATGGATATACGACGACCTCGCAAAACCGAATCCGAAGCCGAAAAGAGGAAGACGCTAAAACTCTTATCTTTGTTCTTTAATTTATGCGTCTCAAACTTAAGGTTATTTTATGTTGAACATCCGGTTATTTTGTTGATAACACTATTTTCTGTCTACCAAACAGGGGTGACTTTATGATAATTATTCTTCTATTTATTGCGGGTTTTTGATAAATCTTTAAAATAAAAATATCAAAAGGAGAAATTGCCAAGTAACAAATAAGTAACAGATCGCTGATTTTGATAAATTTAATTGGCTTTGATAATTTATTCTAAACAATCAAAAAGGGAGAAATTGTTAGAAATTAAAATGAATAATTAACTTAATATAAGCCGCCAACGATTATAAAATTACTAGGTTTTGAATATTTAGATTAAATAATCAAAAAGAGGGAAATTGTTAGGTAAAAATAAATAATTAATTATTAGTATTAATTAACTATTAAATAAGAACTTAATTAAGTTAATTTTGTGCAGATTAAAGAAAAACCGGAAGGAAAGCTGATTAGTACTTTATCTAATCGGCTCAATTTTCTACTTCAGCACATAAAGAATTCGACTATCTCAATTATCGTCAATCTGCACATCAGTCTAAGCGTAACCGGTAGTGAAAAATATCAGTTCGGCAAGAAGTGTAACCGGTTGTAGACATCGGTTTCCTAGATCGGTAGCAGATGTCAGTCTCCCAGATCGGTAGTAGACATCAGTTTCCAAGATCGGTAGTAGACATCGATTTCCAGATCGGTAGTAGACATTGGTTTCCCAGATTGGTAGTAGATGTTAGTTTCCCAGATCGGTAGCAAACATCGGTTTCCCAGATCGGTAGCAGATGCAATCGATTTTACTGCCTCTCAAAACAAAAATACAATTCCGTTAGCGACAGAAATCAACTTTATGTTACATCAGAATTTTATTTCCATTTTGGTGCAAGTCTGAGGAATACCTTTTGATAATAGTTGTCTGCCAACATAGTTCAGACTGTCAAGAGCACCAAAAGACAAATTATCCTTGTTGTATGCTCCTAGAAAATCATGATCCAATTAATGCCATCTTGACTTATTATAATCAAAATACATACAAGATCAAAGGATATCCTATCCAATGTACTTTTCTGAATCTCCACCAATCAAGATCAAGAATGATGTCCTATGAAGCAAAATGTATCCGTTAAAGAAGAAAAATATATCCATTAACATTTGCCTATTTACGAGAACGAAGCTCAACCGGATTAAAATGCCTTCACCTTTGAGAACCGGTTAACAAGCTTTTACTTCAACCTTTCGAACAACTTTTCTCGATCGATAACCAACTGTAATACACATCTTTCGAGCGATCCTTTAAAGTGTCACTGAGAATTCTAAGTGTGTGTTATATTTCCAAGTCTGTATTACAATACTACCTATTCTGTGTGAGTGGTGACCATTGTAAGTTGACTGAATCTGTTCCTGTTCAACAAGAGTGTGTGCTAGGAGTTCGAAAGCCTGCAATAACTAAGTCCTGACTATTCGACTGGGTTGTATACGAGTGTTGTATTCAATCAAATCTTCTAGTGAGCATCCTTCTCAAAGTTTGAGAAGAAGGGGTGACATAGGAGTTTTACTCCGAACATTCAAAAACATTGTGTTGTGTCTTTTCTTCCTCATTATTCTCTAAACCGACCATTTATTGTATCAAGTTCGTACTTGAACTCGATTCAAGAGTTTTTGATAACTTTCATAGAGTAGAAATTAGATAATTAACCTCTAACATGGTTATTATCGATCGGCGTGTGTGTAAGCATTCATCGTTGCGAGACCCTAGTCTCCTTCTTCGATTCCGATCTTAACAGTTTTAATCATTAAAACAATTAGTTGTGAATTAAATTTTTATTTTGATGTTTGAATATATTTTTGTAATTAAATTTGACATCTTATATTAAACCATGTTATTGATATTCATTTACACTCACATTAAGATTCAAATTATTTTGAATACACGACCTAATTATCTCCTATTAACCATTATAATATATTGAAAAAAAGAAGATATAACCATTCAAGATAAACTCCTTGCATATACAATTCACATATACTATCACCCATTTAAATATGTATAATTTTTTAAATAGCATTCTCAAATGCGCATCATATATGATCAAACTCTAACTCTAATATGTGTGGAATTTGAACACTTACTTTAATTATTAGACCATTTGTGGTGGTTCAATTATAGTTATATTTTTATGTATAAAATATATATTTTCGGATTGCTCCGTATATTGACCAACAAACTATCCATACTCATTTACATTTACATAAAAGACCTAAAGTGTTGTGAGCACACAACCTAATAGTTTTCCTTTAACCATTATCACTCCGTCGACCACTATTTACCGACAGAAGATGAGTCATCACTATCCTTTGATTGAGGAGTTTTCTTCTTTATGGATAGAGGAGATCTATGTAAGAGTTGTACCATGCTTAAGTCCATCCCAAATTTTTTTTTTCCTTAATTATTAAACTATATGTATTCAAATATATTAAAGCACAAAATATAGTATTAGTCTAATGCCTTTTGAAGATATCTAATGTATATTTTGTCATCGATTCAATTATCTCTTTATGCATTTTTGTTTATTTTTCTTATATTGTGTAGCTCCCAACAACAATGAGAATCTAGGTAAACCCTCACTTTAGTTAACTACTACAATAAGAAGCACACAATTATTAACTATGCTATTTCTTTCATTTACCCTAAGTTTATAAGACGTTGACACTCTTCCTAATTTTATTACCTAAAATAAAAAATTTATTAAATGTTAACAAATTAAATTTTATAAATTAATTTACTTATTACTCATAAATCTTCATCAACTGTCTTTTGAGTTTATTGAACATCTGCAATACACAACACATCCAATTTTTTGTGTAAAAATCTCGATAACCTGCCGCTTTTTTGCACCTCTTCACGTCATTTGGATTTTATTTTAATTTTTATAAAACACAATTTTCATTAGTAACAGTAACGTGTGGTGACTTTTTCAAAACAAATAAAAACTTTGAACTTTTGCAATTGTATTTTAAAAAAAAACTTATAAACATCGTTAAGCATTATTGGATCCCATTTGAATATTTTTATGATAATTCATTTAGCTGTATTAGATCATTATTAGGCAATCATACATATTTATGGAACTTAAATTTAATTTAACCTCAAAATGAGCTCACCACAAGTCTTTTTCATATTAAGGGATTTAGTTCCCATTTACTTACACCCCTCCAATATCCTATCACAATTTTCTTTATTTTCTTTGTGATGGTTGAATCAAAGCTAAATAAATAAAAAATAAAAAAATGTTAGTATAATTACTTCATGAACTTAAAAAAAACAAACATTTAGTATAATACTCCCTTGACACCTTCAAATTCGAATAAAATTTTTACGCTTTTTAACTTGTGTTTTTATAACATATGAATTCTTAACATCTTTTTTCAGCAACACAATCAATTAAAACTGGTTAAGATGGTGGTTGAGTAAGATCAATTGTTAAACATGATGGTATAGTAAGGTTAAAACAGGTTAAACATTTAATGTAGGTAAATGAGCTTGAGTAAAGGGGTTTAAACATTTGATTTGAGTAAAGGAGCTTGAACATTTGTATTTTCTTGAGCCTTCTTTTTATTGAGATTTTATATATTTCTTTTGTTGTACTTTCTTCCTCGATCTCCCTTAAAGTAGTTACACCAAATAAGTAAGAATCATTATAATAAATTCATATATTAATTTCAAATAGACAATATATGACACAAGAATTCAGAACTGCTCATCGTTTTCTTAAACTTATTGTAAACATCCTCTTATTACACCTAAAAGATATCTAAAATTTGAATTACATGTTTGTGAGTGCTTTTGTAACCTAGATCACTATTTATCAAGGTGAACATAAGAAGTTAAATAAGAATTTTAAGCTATACACTTACAAGAATAGTTGTACATCAACTAGGAAAATAATCAGTCATTTCATTTTTAATTTCTTCACTTTATTTTAAAACAATTCTCTTTTTTTTCTTCTGAAAATAACAAGGTGATCTCTCTTCTTGTGTTTTGGGTTTCTATTAAGTTAAGGAGTCTAATTCGATAATCCAAATATCCAACCCTACATCAAACAAGCTCTTAATACATAAAAAAAATATATTAATTACCCAAATACTCTTCAATATCAGCTTTAACTATATGTCCATCAGATCTATTCTCTTGATACTTGAGAGATCCACATATGTCTAATGATTGTTTCCAAACGAAGTAGAAAGCAACTACATATACTAAGGACATATATGCATTGAAGTAACAATTAAAGAAACTGCACGATTACAGTATTGTATTATACTAATTTTCGTACCAGAGGACTAGCAAATATGCGACCATCAATAGAAAGTTGCATTGGTTTGACAACTTACGACATTTCAACATTTTGTTCTTTTGGTGATGCATAATAAACTAATGATTTATGGGCAGGTTAGGAGTAAGAACAACGTCCGATTCTGAAGGACTATAATCTTAGAATTTTGTAATGTGATACTTGTCTTCTATAGTTTTGATGATGATATGCAGAATATGAGCCACAAAGACAAATAAGTATGATAGAGAAGTTTACTATATCAAATTCAACTTTATAACATTATTGATAGGATCGGCTTTATCGATAGAGATGGGGTGTGGTTAAGGATGAATACTTATTAAAAACGGTTTGAAAGAAATCCTGTTAGGGATTTAATTCGATTTCTATTCTATGCAAATACTTGTAAACACTTGAAACTGATTCAAGGCAGAATTGTTTACTTGGGTTTGAAGCACAAGATGAAATATGAAAAAATGACAGAAAAGTAAGAACACAGCAGTTTGTATTTGGATGTTCGGAGAAACTCTCCTACGTCACCCTTTCTTCCAACCACCGAAAGGATTCACTATGATATGATTCGAATCAAATACAGTTTACACACACTTAGCTCACTATTGAACATAACACTTTCTGTTCAATTACAACATGAAGAATATCACTCAGCTAAAGGTGTTTTGATTCTAGCTCTCTCTTAATTCACACACAGTACAATCAGAAAGCAGCTTCACAGTATGAATATTCAAAAGCATAAATTCTCTCAAGATCGGCAAGTTCATAAGGTTAGCAGTTGTGCTTGTTAAGGCAGATTGTCCGTTGTCCTTTAGATTTGTTAAATACTGAACAGGAGCTAACAGTCGAATATTTTAGAATGATACGTGGCACTCTTCCATTGGAAAGCCTCCATTATACACAGCAGGTTCTGAGCACAAGGATTGTGGCCGTACATCACTGGTAGTGCGCCGAATATTCCATCAGGGATGTACCTGCAAAACAAGTAATGTGAGGAAAATTCTCTTACGCAGCATTCCTTGGTTGGTTGCATATAGCTGTTGTACTAATCTTCACTAGAAAGTGGAGCAGGAGTAGGGTACAGCTATAGCACGTGGGTAGGTGAAATATTAGCTTCAAGCATACTTCTTAAGTTGAGCATTAGATGTATTTCAGTTAGACGGATTGTAAAATCAGTCTAATGAAATCAAATATCTCCTTCTAATAGAAACGTCTATTAGACCGCCTAGTCTAATAGAATTAGACTCACGTCTAATTACAATAACCATTAGACTGTAAGTCTAACCCCACTAAGTTAGACTACACGTCTAATTCCGGTTCTACCTCAGACTTGTCTGAAGGAGTTAGACTCACCTCTAACTTTCACTAATTAGACTGCACGTCTAATTATCCAATAACCATTAGACTGTACGTCTAACTCCATTGAGTTATACTACACGTCTAATTCCGGTTCTACCTCAGACTTGTCTGAAGGAGTTAGACTCACGTCTAACTTTCACAATATATTAGACTGCACGTCTAACTCCACTAAGTTAGACTGCACGTCTAATTCCGCACATATTAGACTATCTGTCTAATTGCAAATACATTAGACTACACGTCTAACTCCGATGAGTTAGACTGTATGTCTAATTCCGAATATTTATTAGACCATCCCTCTAATTACAAGTCTATTAGACTACACGTCTAACTCCGATGAGTTAGACTGTACGTCTAATTTTGAACACATTAGACTTATGTCTAATTCCGTGTATATTAGACTTACGTCTAATTCTATACATTCATTAGACTACACGTCTAACTCCAATGAGTTAGACTGTACGTCTAATTCTATGCATTCATTAGACTACACGCCTAACTCCGATGAGTTAGACTGTACGTCTAATTCTTATGCATCTAATGCCAAAATCGGTCTAATGACCCTCATTAGAGCCAAGTCTTATGAAATATGACTTCAATACACCTGTATTAAAGCTCATAAGTCATTTCATCATCAAAATCTCAGTGGTTAAATTATTTCAACATTTAGTCAAAATAATTTGACCCAACAATTTCCCCCTTTTTGATGAAGAAATTAGAAACCTGCATACATATACCAAAATATTCATTCATCATATAAATAAACTAAACTTTCACATGCAGATTCATCATACAAAAATATAATGTTAATAAAAATCCAAACGTGAGTGCTTTCAGAAGAAACACACAAAAACTTGTTCTAAAAAATAACCAAAATAAGTTAACATCAAAACATTAAAAACACATGTTTCAAAAACTTTCATCTTAAATGAAGATAATTTCTATTATAATCTTCTTCTTCTTCTTCCTAGTCTTGACTCAGGAAAGGATAGACTTCAACCTAAGAGATCTCTAAGACTGCGGTTAGAGGGGAGTTGGAGTCTTCTCTTTTCCTTTTCTTGGACTTAAGCGTCTCCACCCTTTGAACATAATCGACAACCTTCTGGAAAATAAAAATTTTAGAAGGAATGGGAAAACTCTTAACGGGTTCATTCAGAAGGAAACAAAGAAGAGAGTTAAGAGGACCATCAAAGCCACAAATCTTCTTCCGAGCAACAACCATTCTGACAAGATTTCCGAAGAGGATGTTTGTCCAGTTGACAGGAACACCTCTGGTGATGGACACCATTATCTGAAAAACCTTCCTACAATACTTGTAAGAAGACTCTTTAGATAGAAGAGATTTCGAGACGACATCGCTTAAAAGAGCATATTCAACCATTAAGAGGTTTTTCTTTCCATGAATGTCTACTTGAGGGGAATCGGAAAAGACTTTCATCATCGTAATCATTAGATCAGGAGGAGTGGTTGAGAAATCATCAATGCCTACTTTTGGAAGTTAGAAAAACGTACCGAAGGACTCTTCGGTGATTGGCAGAACATCTGGCCCATCACGGCCCCAACAATAACTTTATCCTGATAGAAGGCAGCGGTTTCGAAAAATTCGTTGACTAGCTGTTCGTGATAGAGTTCATGAGGAGAAAGGAACTTCCTAAGCCTGGAGGCTTTAAGAGACTCAAACATCCTATGCATTCCCAGAGATTGGAAAGTGGATACGGATTGAAAATCCACTTGAATCGATTTTGGACGGAAAGACGACATTTCGATTTGATGAACAAGGGTTTGGACGATTCAAGTTCTAAAGAGAGAGAGATTGATTTCGAAGATCTTCTATCTTTTAGAGTGAATAACCCTATGAATATCAAGGTTTAATCATGCAGAAAATAACTAATGATTACTCCTACCGTCAAGAACTTCAAAGGTTTGTTCCCAACAAACGCAGCATTTAATGTAAACATAAAACCGAACGTTTAATATTAAGTATACAAGCAAAAGTTGTCAGAAATATTAGTCATTCCTTGCATTTTGAGAGACACGTGTCTTCAATTCTTTTGAGGAATGACTGATTTGATCTTTGGCGGGAAAATGAACTTGAGCAGAAATAATTAAAGGACAGTTGTCCAAATAGCCAGAAGATGAAGAGTCTAATTACACCAGTAGTTAGACGTTTATTCTCCTTTTCACATTTTCACCTCCTTTTTGAAAATCAGTCTATTAGACGTATCCGTCTAATTATGCAATAACATCACGTGAGACACGCGTGTCTGGTTAGACGTGAGCATCCTCTTGCTCATGACGTAAAAACGTCTAACGTTTATTAGACGTATCCGTCTATTAAACGTATCCGTCTAACCATGCATGTTAGAATAACCAAGACAATAATTTCAGATGAAGATGAAATTGCTAAGGTAGACGTTCGTCTAAGTAGCTGTGTTTCTCAAACTCTGAATCCTTAGGACAAATTGAGACATCTGTCTTTCATGTCTGTTCAGTTGCATTTTAAACAATATGTTCCCCCTTAATTTATGCACGTAGTCACATCAATCAAGATCAACAAGACCTAACATGTTTCTAAAGTGAGAAAACTTAGTTTCCGGTAGGGGTTTCGTGAAAATGTCTGCAGTTTGTTGATCTGTAGGAACATGTTCAAGACGAATCTGCTTCTGATTGACGTGTTCTCGGATGAAGTGATGCCTAATTTCAATATTCTTTGTCCGAGAATGCAGAACTGGATTGTAGGAGATTGTAATAGCACTTGTGTTGTCGCGGAAAATTGGAGATTCATCAACCTCAATCTCATAGTCTCTGAGCTGTTGTTGAATCCACAGAACTTGAGAGCAACAACTTCCAGCTGCAAGATACTCTGCTTCACCTGTAGACGTGGCTACCGACGTCTGCTTCTTGCTGAACCATATGATTAGATGATCTCCAAGGAACTGACAAGTTCCACTTGTGCTTTTTCTATCAATTTTGCATCCTGCATAATCTGCATCTAAGAAACTAATTAAATTGAAACTGGAATCCTTCAGATACCACAGTCCCACATATTGAGTTCCCTTTAAGTATTTAAGAATACGTTTAGCAGCAGTAAAATGAGAGAGTTTAGGATCAGCCTGAAATCTGCCACAAACACCAACAACAAATTGAATGTCTAGTCTGCTAGCAGTTACATACAGAAAAGAACCGATGAGTCCTATATATGCTGTTACATCGACACTTTGGCCACCTTCATCTTTATCCAATTTAATTGAAGAACTCATTGGAGTAGCTACTGCAGAACAATTCTCCAAACCAAATTTCTTTAGCAGTTCTTTGGTGTATTTGGCCTGGTTGATAAGAGTTCGTTTTCTAGCTGACGAACTTGAAGCCCAAGGAAGAATGTCAATTCTCCCATCATGCTCATTTCAAATCTGTCCTACATCAGCTTTGCAAACTTCTCACACAATTTATAGTTAGTTGAACCAAAAATAATGTCATCAACATATGTTTGAACAAGTAGAATGTGAGAATCTTTAGTAAATCTAAACAGGGTTTTATCCACAGCTCCAACAACAAAGTCATGATCAAACAAGAAATTGGTTAATGTGTCGTACCAAGCTCTAGGAGCTTGTTTCAGACCATACAATGCTTTGTCGAGCCTATAAACATGATTTGACAAAACATGATCTACAAAACCAGGGGGTTGCTCTACATATACTTCTTCACTTAATTTTCTATTTAAAAATGCACTTTTCACATCCATTTGAAAGTCTTTAAAATTCTTAAATGATGCATATGCTAGGAAGATTCTGATTGCCTCTAATCTTGCAACCGGTGCATAAGACTCATCAAAATCAATACCTTCCTCTTGTTTGTATCCTTGAGAAACTAAACGAGCTTTGTTTCTAATGACTAAACCATCTTCACTAAGCTTGTTCCTAAAGACCCATATTGTTCCTATGACTGACTTGTTAGTTGGTCTAGGAGTAAGATACCACACTTTATTTCTCGCGAATTGGTTTAACTCCTCCTACATAGTATTGATCCAATCTGGATCAACTATAGCTTCACCAATTTTATTGGGTTCAATTTGAGAAATAAATGCAGAGTTGGCCATTTCATCCATCAGTTGACGTCTTGTCCTTCAAGAAGAAAAAGGATTTCCGATTATCAGTTCTGGTGGATGATTTTTGTTCCATCTGATGTTGGATCCAAGAGGATTGGTCATCTGAACTGGTGACACCGCGACATCCAAACTCTCAACTTCTTGTTGAACAAGAGTTTGCACGTCTGGTTGAACTTCAACCGCATCAACCTCTGGATCAGATAGAGCAATCCGCTTTCCAAAGTTTCTTCTTCTTCACTTACAGACTTAAAACTAGTCGCTTTTAGTCTGTCAGCAAGATCAATGGGTTCATTAGATTTGCTCTCAACAGGTTCATCAAAAACTACATGGAGGGATTCTTCAACAGTCTGTGTTCTTTTGTTGTAAACTCTGTAAGCCTTTCTTACTGATGAGTATCCCAACATGAATCCCTCATCTGTTTTAGCATCAAAAGCGGTCAAATAAATCTTTCCATTGTTATGGATAAAACATTTACACCCGAATATCTTAAAATAAGAAACTGTGGGAATTCTCCCAGAGTACAGTTCATAGGGAGTTTTATCAAAACGTTTGTTAATTATTGACCGATTTTGTGTATAGCAGGCAGTACTAATGGCTTCCGCCCAGAACCTCTGAGGTACATCTGATTCAGCAAGCATAGATCTCGCTGCTTCCTTGAGAGTTCTCACTCTTCTCTCAGCAATGCCGTTTTGATGTGGAGTTCTGGCACTAGACAACTCATGCCTAATTCCACTCTCCTCGTGATATGATGAACGGTATCTGTTAGTGAACTCAGTTCCCTGATCACTTCTAATGCATGTAATATTTAAAGATTTCTGATTCTGAATTCCTTTAAATATCCTAATCAAGTTTTCAGCAGTTTTATCTTTTGATGGTAAAAATGCAACCCATGTAAAACGAGAGAAATCATCAATAACAATTAAGGCAAATCTCATTCCTCCAATACTTTTTACAGGAATTGGACCAAACAGATCCATATGTAAAAGTTCTAGGATACGGCTGGATTGTGATTTCCCTTTGCTTTTGAACGATGATCTGCCCTGTTTGCCTAACTGGCAAGCAGTGCATATCTTGTCATTTGAAAACTGAAGTTTGGGCAAACCAATGAATAAATTGTTTGAACAAATGTTGTTGATAGTTTTAAAATTCAAATGGTTCAAACGTTTATGTCATAACCATTTCTGGTCATTCTTGGCGATCATGCACATAGGATCAGAAGACTCTTTTTGCCAATTCATTTTGTATGAGTTTCCTACCCTACTTCCAGTCAAAAAAATGTTTCCATCTTGATCTTTAACTAAACATGCATGAGTTTGAAAGTCTACTGACAAACCATTATCACATAATTGACTAATGCTGATTAAATTATAGCACAAATTGTCAACAAGAAACATGTCATTAATAGTTAGGTTACCATGGATAATCTTACCCTTACCCATGGTCTTACCCTTCTTGTTGTCACCAAATGTGATCTTAGGTCCAGAGCAATCTGATATATCAGTGAGAAGTCGTCTGTTTCATGTCATATGCCTGGAACATCCGCTATCAAGATACCATACAGATTCTTCCAGTCCTTCGTTTATTTGCACCTACATAAATAAATATTTACAATCTTCTGGTACCCACTTTCAATTGGGTCCTCGGTCAATCAGTCCCTTAGGAATTCACATTTGAGTTATTCTGATGGATTTCCCATTTTGAGTTGTGATTAATGCGTATGTTTTTGACGGAGCAGGCGACTTTATGCTAGCCACTAATCCTTTAGCTTTTGAAGAGGACTTTCTTTTAAAACTCCTTGACTTAGAGTCAGGTTTTAAATTGCCAGACTTATTAGCTTTTTCTAGCTTATTCTTAAGCCAGCTAACAGTCGGCGGAACATAAATTATTTCATTTTTGAAAGCAACTTCTTCATGAATAGGATCAGATTCACTGTCAGTCATACTTCTTTTGACAAAGTTTATAGGCTTAAACTTGTCAGTTGGAGAAATTGACTTTTGGCAGGACAAATTAGGGTCATTGCTGTCATATCCCAATCCGGATCTAGATACAGCAGGTTTTAACATACTGATCTGATATTTGACAACATCTCCGGATCTTGTCCATGCACTGACTACATAGTTTAGTCTATTGTTTTCAGATGAAAGAGTTTGAATCTGTTCTTTGAGCACTCAAAAGAGATCTCTGTTATGTTTTCATCAAAAACGTTCGATTCAGATTCTTTGTTTGAGAAAAGAATAGCTGATTCATATTTGACTTTCATTTCATAAAAAGAGTCAGTTAACTTCTTGTACTCAATAGCCATTTCATTGAGTGCATTAGTTAACTCCTCGTTTGTAAATTCTTGTGTAGAGATATCGTTTACCTTAGATTGGTCATCTGCCATCAGACAAGTTACAGCTTCATTCTCTTTTTCAGCAGGAGACTCCTCTGAATCACTGTCAGCCCATCTGGATTTGTTCTCATTGCATACAAATGCTTTCTGGTTCTTCTTTGCTTGAGTGTTCATACCGTAGATCTGATTAAGCTTATCCCAAATCTCTTTAGCAGTGGAACATGACTTGATCTCACAGAACATATTCATGTTGATCGACTGGTACAGAATATTCTTAGCAACATTATCCAGGTTGTTGGTCATCTTATCTTCAGAAGTCCACTCATTTCTTGGCTTCAAAATCTTTATAGGGCCATTAGTAATGACGCTCAACATATCATAATCAAGAGCGGCCAAGTGAGCTTGCATTCTTATCATCCACTATTGAACAGAACACTTTCTGTTTAATTACAAGATGAAGAATATCACTCAGGTAAAGGTGTTTTGATTCTAGCTCTCTCTTGATTCACACACAGTACAATCAGAAAGCAGCTTCACAGTATGAATATTCAAAAGCTTGAATTCTCTCAAGATCGTCAAGTTCGTAAGGTTAGCAGTTGTGCTTGTTAAGGCAGATTGTCCGTTGTCCTTTAGATTTGTTAAATACTGAGCATGAGCTAACGGTCGAATCTTTTAGAATGATTTGTGGCACTCTTCCATTGGAAAACCTCCATTGTACACAACAGGTTCTGAGCACAAGGATCGTGGCCGTACATTACTGGTAGTGCGCCGAATATTCCATCAGGGATGTACCTACAAAACAAGTAATGTGAGGAAAATTCTCTTACGTGGCATTCCTTGGTTGGTTGCATATAGCTATTGTACTAATCTTCACTAGAAAGTGGAGCAGGAGTAGGGTACAATTATAGCACGTGGGTAGGTGAAATGCTAGCTTCAAGCATACTACTTAAGCTGAGCATTAGACGTATTTCAGTTAGACGGATTGTAAAATCAGTCTAATGAAATCAAACATCTCCTTCTAATAGAAACGTCTATTAGACCGCCTTGTCTAATAGAATTAGACTCACGTCTAATTACAATAACCATTAGACTGTACGTCTAACTCCACTGAGTTAGACTACACGTCCAATTCCGGTTCTACCTCAGACTTGTCTGAAGGACTTAGACTCACGTCTAACTTTCACTAATTAGACTGCACGTCTAATTATCCAATAACCATTAGACTGTATGTCTAACTCCACTAAGTTAGACTACACGTCTAATTCCGGTTCTACCTCAGACTTGTCTAAAGGAGTTAGACGCACGTCTAACTTTTGCTAATTAGACTACACGTCTAATAATCTAATAACCATTAGACTGTACGTCTAACTCTACTGAGTTAGACTACACGTCTAATTCCGGTTCTACCTCAGACTTGTCTGAAGGAGTTAGACTCACGTCTAACTTTCACAATCTATTAGACTGCACGTCTAACTCCATTGAGTTAGACTCCACATCTAATTCCGCACATATTAGACTATCTATCTAATTGCAAATACATTAGACTACACGTCTAACTCCTATGAGTTAGACTGTACGTCTAATTCCGAATATCTTTTAGACCATCCGTCTAATTACAAGTCTATTAGACTACACGTCTAACTCCGATGAGTTAGACTGTACGTCTAATATTGAACACATTAGAATTACGTCTAATTCCGTGTATATTAGACATACGTCTAATTATATACATTCATTGGACTACACGTCTAACTCTGATGAGTTTGACTGTACGTCTAATTTTATGCATTCATTAGACTACACGTCTAACTCCGATGAGTTAGACTGTACGTCTAATTTTATGCATTCATTAGACTACACGTCTAACTCCGATGAGTTAGACTGTACGTCTAATTCTTATGCATCTAATGCCAAAATCGGTCTAATGACCCTCATTAGAGCAAAGTGTTATGAAATATGACTTCAATACACCTGCATTAAAGCTTATAAGTCATTTCATCATCAAAATCTCAGTGGTTAAATTATTTCAACACTTAGTCTAAATAATTTGACCCAACAATTATCATTATCTAATATTTATCCAAATGACATCTTTACAATCAAATATAAAAAAACTTGATGATTAAAATTACATACTTAAGCAACAACAAACTTTCACTAGTCATTTCATTTCTTAATTTCTTCACTTTATTATAAAACAGTTATTTTTTTCTTCTTAAAATAGAAAGGTGATCTCTCTTATAGTGCTTTGAGTTTCTGTTAATCTAAGGAGTCTAATTCGATAAAAACTAACATTATTGTTTTTTTAATTGTCAATTTGGATTGTTGTGCTACATTGTTTTAATTTTTCTTCGTAAAACAATTTTTTTGTGATTGAATATAATGAGCCCGATTGTATTTGGATGTATAAAAAAAGATCTATTAATGAATTTTTAAATGGTGTTAAAGAGTTTATGTCATTTTTTACGAGTTAGCTTTGGTACATGGATGACGACAAGATTATGTGTCCTTGTATAAAATGTGGTATTCAAAATTTTATTCCTAAAGTATCAAAGATATTTGTATACAAATGACTTCATAGATAACTATTATGCATGGACAATTCATGAGAAATACATTTAAAACCTAAGTGTATTCCAATATCCGAAGCGAAGACCAAGTTGAGGCAAGATTAAATCCAATGAAAAAGTTAGTGAAGATCGTTTGAATGTGTACGAGGTAATACTATTTGATATTGCGTCAAATAAACAACCTAATGTCCAAAATCAAAATTCTAATTCTAACTCCTATCACACATCTTTTATTTGATTTTGTTTGGAAAGTGTTGAACATGGCACATCAACTCATCTATCCTGGTCATCTAAGTGAAACTAAATTATTTTCCAGTACAAAACTTTTACTATAAAATATAAGATTAATTGTTATGAAAGAGTTGTCGACAATTTTGCCTCAAAATCATCTCTGCATATTTGATACATGTCATTTTACCAAACACTAATTTGAGATGACCACTCCACCGTATAAGCTTAATGGCGAAGAAATATGGTCTCAGATTGTGCAATACAAGTTTTTTATAATGAACCTTCACGAAAATTCTCACAATTTTAATGATTCTCACAAATGGACAAAAAAATATTTCTAGGAATTATCATATTGGAGAAAACTTTTATTCGACATAATTTGGATTTTATGCATATTAAAAAATGTATTTAAAAATGTCATAATACGATTATGAATGTTAAAGGTAAGATAAAAATACAACTTTAATGCTTGAAATGATATATTTCTTACACACCGGACCAATAAGGTAATTTACACCTTGATGAGGGATGAAAACCAAATTATTTGTCAATGGATAAAATGTTTGAAATTTATAGGTGGATATATCTCATATTTTTTAAATGCGCTGAATAAGATGATTCTAGGTTGGTTAGATTAAAAAGTCATGATTGTTATATGTTTCTCAAAAAACTTGTTCTTATCGCATTTAAGAAATCATTGCCAAAATTTGTGTAGAAAATATTGACTATCTTAGTAATTTCATGCATGAACTAAGTTCAAGATCATTGAATATTTCTAAAATGTAAAATTTGGAAACATAAATTCTAGTCATATTTGCAATTTAGAAAAAAAAAATCCTCCCTTCATTTTTAATTTAATGAAACACATTTTGATGCATCTACCATATTAAACCAAAATAAGAGGTCAATTTCAAGAGACGTCAAATTAACAAAGTTTCTTAAATTTTAAGAAAATAAAATTTAAATTAAAAATAAAGACTTTAATTATTATATCACTTAATATTATTAATTCATATTTTTAATTTTGTTTATGAATATTAATTGATTGAGTTGACTAATAAAATACAAAATATGCATATATCTTTCGGTAAAAGCAATAAAGCAAAATCGGAAAAATATATATATATATATATATATATATATATATTTCGGTAAAAGCAATAAAGTAAAACCGAAAGATATGCATATATCTTTCGGTAAATGAAATAAAGCAGAGCCGAAAGGAAGTAAAGAAAAGCCGAAAGATATGCATCAATCTTTCGGCAAAGGAAGTAAAGCAGAGCCGAAAGATATGCATAAATCTTTCTGGAAAGGAAGTAAAGCATTTCCGAAAAAATTTCAATAAATCTTTCGGTAAACGTAGTAAAAGCATTTCCGAAAGATTTAACTAAAACTTTCGGAAAAGGATATACCGAAAGATATGAAAACTGTCGGCTTAGGTCTCAACACCTTTACCGACAAGATCAATACCGACAGATGCCGACTGTCTGACAGGTTGTCGGGAGAAGACTTTTAGCGACATATATAGGGCTTTTACCGAGATTTTATACTTTCGGTAAAAGATCTATTTTTACTAGTATTTATCTCCATTACAAATATTATACCCTCTAACATATATAACAATTATGAAGAAAAATCGGAGAAGGATGAAGAAATCAATGAAATTGATGAAATAGGGGATTCTAAAGAAGATAAACTTAAAGGTTAGGAAGAGGAAGAGGCAGAAGATGAAAGCAAAAATACAACATAAGAGAAAAACAAAGAGGAAACTAAGGTTATTGATCCTTAAACACGAAAAACTGAAACAGAGAAAAGTAGTGACAAAAACCCTGAAATCCTAAAAAATAATACATTTTATTATGTTAGTACAAATTCATATAAAAGAAGATTACATCATAATCTGCTTCAATTCAATCTCCCTTCATGAAAAACGCGAAAAGATTGGGACGTGGAAGAAGGCAATATGGTCAAAAGGCGGATATGGAGACAACATAAGTTGGGATAGCTAGATTGTAGTCTTTGTATATTTTAATCTGTGTTTTGTAATATGATTTGACTACCACCATTGAGAAACTTTTAGATCTTTTGTTTGTTATCTTACAATCAAAACTAGAGTTTGTCTAATTTTGATTATTGACCCCTCCCACTTTTAAGCTTTTTAATAAAATGGTATAAACCGTTTAAAAAAAAATATTATTTGTCATATAGAAATACATATTGACTCATTCCATATGATTACTTCCTGCAAATTTTTACAAACCTACTTGTTATTACCAAGTAATTATTACTTACATATTAATTTAATAATTTCTACAAATTTACGCTTAACTGAATTTGAACATTAATTTTTATTGTACATTATAAACATTTTAATAATTAAATTATTTTAATAATATTAATTTATGTTTATAATTTTTTATATAAATATATTAATTAATAAAATTTTATATTAACCCATTAAAATTATACTCATCTAGACCTAAAATTATACTCATCTAGACCAGAATTGGTACTATGTAAACCCATGGGCTATGATAACCTATTTAATAAAAATAAAAAATATTAGCTTTTTAGTTGAATTTATTAATATTTTAATACGAAGGTGTGTCGTATAATTATTTAGAATAAATAAAAAGAATTTTTATTTAGTTATATGTTCAAATCTTACAAAGAAGAAAAAATTAACTGAAATGAAGGACAGTTAATTTTTTTAATATACTTACCTACAAATTTAAATGAATAAAATTAAACATTATAATTTATTTAATACATTCCATTTTTATCAACTATTAAAATTAGTTTTTTTCTTACAATGACTCGCCGTTCTTCGATATTAGAAATCACTGTCTACCTTTTCCGGTGTCTTTAAGATGGTGGAGTGAGATGTTTGTATATGACCTAATCATCATTATTATTATTATTAGTATTATAATAATAATTATTATTATTATGATGACCTAATCATTATTATTATTATTTCACTTAAGTTATTTGAGTAGACTACCTAATAATTATTATTAAAACTCTTTCTTATATATATATATATATATATATATATATATATATATATATATATATATATATATATATATATATATATATATATATATATATATATATATATATATATATATAAATATATATACATATTTATATATATATATATATATATATATATTTATATATATATATATAAAAGGCTTAATTTGAATTTCATTGGTTTGTTGGATAAAGAATTGTCGTTAATTTAGATATATGTGAGAGTAAACAGATACTTGGATCGGATCGTGGGTTGACCCGTTCATAAATTTTAAACGGTTAAAAATAAAATTAAAAATGCTATAGGTATGTTTCAAACTTACAACCTAACATACAAGTACAACCCTTTAACCAATCATGATTGTAATAGAGTTAGCTGATAGATAAGAGAACGATAAAAAAAAAGTGGTTATAAAATATGAATCAAAAGTGTGATTATAATGTGGTTAGATAAGGGATAAAAAACCGGTAACAAACGAGAGTGAATAAAAATATGAATCAAATATTTGATTAATCAAAGTGTGAGGTCACAAAGCGAAATGTCAATTGAGATTGGTGGTAGATTTGATTAGGGATAAGAGACGTTTGAAAATGTGATTAGGATGTAGTTTACTAAGGGATATGAAGCCGGTAACAAATGATCATGTGATCACGGGATTAGAGGTCGATTGAGGTTTTGTTTTACTTTGGGATAAGAGAAGTGTTATATAAAATTAGATCGGATAAATAAAACTTAACAAAAACAAATTTCCTGTCCAGGAACAGGTAAAGAATTCAGCCGGCCAAGTTACTCAACCGGTTAAGAAACTCAATCGGTCAAGCAATCCAACAGAACAAAAACCTGACCGACCAAGAAGAAAAGATCGGTCAAATCAGAAGGCCAAAATCATTGAACATTCAGTCAATCTGAAGCTATGGAAAAACCGGAAGTCATCCGGTTAACATAAACAATCGACCAATACAAATAGATACTTCGAGTATCTATTGAGAATGATACCAAAGGGACAGACTTTAGTATTGCCACTTTCATACAGGTCTGAGGACAGTCTGCAGGCTGCAGAAGATCGTCCGGCAGGATCTTTCTACATCAGGATAAATCAGAAACGCAATCTTCCAAGTACAGGCAACTATCCAACCGACAGTTGCCATATTGAGTAAAAGACAAACCTAGCCGGTTTGACCTACACACTAGAAGACTAGACCGCCAGGTCTGAATCACTGAACCTCTGCTCAATCAATCAGATTCAAGGAAATGAAATGTGACCGTTGGCACATTTCACCTATAAAAGAAGGAGCTGAAGAGGAATAAATGCGGTTACAAGTTCTAAGAGTTTTCTACAGCCTAAGTCAAAAATCGTGTTCTATCTCTCTAAAGAGCTTAAGCGTTTATTTGAAGACTAATTACAATTTCGGTTAAAATTGTACGGGTGTTATTGAGCAGAAAATAAGTCTCGATCGGATTGAGTTTGTGTATTCCTTAGTGGATATCCTTCTCGCGGTTTCGAGAGGAAGGGGTGATGTAGGAGTTTAATCTATGAACATCCATAAAAACCTGTCTTGTTATTTACTTTCCGCCGACTTTACATTCTAACCGATCTGCACTAACCTACTAATACCGCTCCAACCGATTCAACATCACCTAAACCGAATTACTAAGCTGCAAAACCGACCCAGTAATCTCCAAACCTATCTTATTCAAATCCGGTTCTGCCTATCTCGTGTGTGTGCTGCTTCAACCTGAAACAAACCACTTCCGCACTTGAACTCGGTTTAAGGGTTTGTGACAGTTTGTGTAGTATTGAAATCCCGGTGTTAATCTCTAACCGGATTAATCACCACCCGTTGAGTGAAACGCGTTAACCGGCCAGACCCCGGTCCGCCAGCCGCGACCTAGATCCTAAGAAGAAGTGTGAAAGTGTGATTGAAAATAGTGGTTGGTTTTCCAAGAGATAATAGATGTGTAAAATGTGATTGAGATTGGTGCTTGATTTGTCGAAGGATAAGAGGCGTGTAAAAATATTATTGAGATTGGTGGTTAGCTTACCGAGGGATAAGAGACGTGTAAAAATGTAATTGAGAGATAAGAGACTTGTTAAAGTGTGATTGAATCAAATATTTTATTGACCAAATGTGAGGTCACAAAGTTAAATGTCAATTGATATTGGTGGTTGGTTAGCCTAAGGATAAAAGACGTGTGAAAGTGTGAGTTTGATGTGGTTTGTTGAGGGATAAGAGGCTTATAACAAAGGATTGTAAGGTCATGAAATTAGAGGTTAATTGAAATTGGTGGTTAGTTTGTTGAAGGATAAAAAACGTGTGAAAGTGTGATTGAGATTGATTTGCTGAGGAGTAAGAGTCGTGTGTAAATGTGATTGAAATTGGTGGTAGGTTTATCGAGGGATAAGAAGCATGTAAAAATATGATTGAGTTTTTTAGTTAGTTACTGATGGATAAGTGGCGTGTAAAAGTGTGATTGAGAATTATAGTTGGTTTGCCGAGGGATAAGAGGCTGGTAACATCGGTTTACCGAGGATTACGAGACTTGTGAAAATGATTGAGATGTGGTTTTCCAAAGGATAAGATGTCGGTAATAAAGGATCATGAGGTGATGAGATTAAAGGGCGATTGAGATTGGTGGTTATTTATCGAGGGATAAAAGGCTTGTGAAAGTGTGATTGAGATTGGTGGTTGGTTTACTGTGTGATAAAAGTCACGTGAAAGTTTGATTTAGATTCATGGTTAGTTTATCGAGGGATAATAGGTTGATAACATTAAGATTAATGGTTGGTTTGCCATGGTATAAAGAGATCATTAACAAATGATCGTAAAGTCACAATATTAGAGGTTGATTGGGATTGGTTTATTGAGGGATCAGAGGCGTGTAAGTGTGAAATTGTGAGGTTATGAGATAAGAGGTCGATTGAGATTTGTAATTGGTTTACTAATGAATATTGTCGAGGGATAAGATGTCGATTTAGGTCGGTAGTTGGTTTGCCGAGAGATAAGAGAGGCATATGAAAGTGTTATTGTGATTGTAGTTAGTGGTTAGTTTGCTGAGGGATAACAGGTGTGTGAAAGTGTGATGTCACGAGATGGAGAAATTCATTGGGATTTTGATTGGCTTGGCGAGATATAAGAGGCATATGCAAGTAATAATGTCACGAGATGAGAGGTTTGTTTACCGACGGATAATAGGCTATTAACATTAGGATTGGTGGTTGGTTTTATAAAGGATAAAGAGATCGGTAAAAAAGATCGTAAATTCATGAGATTAGAGGTCGATTAAGATTGATTTCTTGTTTGAAAAGGGATCAAAGACATGTAAGTTTGATAGTGTGAGGTTATGAGATAATATATTGATTGGGATTGGTAATTGGTTTACTGACAAATAAGAGACCGATAAGATTGGAATTGGTGGTTAGTTTGCCAAGGAATAAAAGGTCGTTTCAGATCAATGGTTGGTTTGCTGAGAGATAAGAGAGATGTTTGAAAGTGTGATTGTGATTGGTGGTTAGTGGTTGATTTTCCAAGGGATAAGAGGCGTGTAAAAGTGTGATGTCACGAGATAGAGAGGTTCATTGGGATTGGTGGTTGGTTTGGCGAGAAATAAGAGAGGTGTGAAACTAATGAGGTCAAGAGATGAGAGGTCCATTGAAATTGGTGATTGGTTTGCCGAGAGATAAGAGGTCGGTAACAAAAGATTATAAAGTCACGAGATTAGAGATCAATTATGATTGGTAGTTGGGTTGTCGATGGATTAAAAGCATGAGATCATGAGATGAGAGGTCTATGTTATTAGTGGTTGGTTTTCCAAGGAATAAGAGGCTGATAAGATTGAGATTGGTTGCTGATTTGTTGAGGGATAAAGGATCGTAAGATCACGAGATTAGTGGTTGATTGTAATTGGGGGTTAAAACTATATGTGAATGAGATGTTGATTGACCGAAGTATGATGTCACAATATTAGAGATCAATTGGGATTGATGGTTGATTTGTCGAGGGATAAAAGACATCTAAAGTGTGAGGTCACGAGATGGAAAGGTCAATTGAGATTTTGGTGGTTGGTTTGACGTGGGATAAGATACATGTGAAAGTGTGTGAGGTCATACTATTAGTAATGAGAGTTGTCTATTGGGAATAAAAATATTAGTGGTTAAATGTGTGACTGAGATAGTTGGTTGACCGAAGTGTGAAAGTGTGGTCACAAGATAAGAGGTTGATTGAATTGGTGGTTGATTTGCTAAAGTGAGGGTAAAGAGATCGCGGTAATGATATGAGATGATTGAGGTACAAAATAATCGAAATGAGGTCACGAGATTAGTAAAATATGTTCATTAGAGAATACAAAATATTGGTGGTTAAATATAAGAATGAATTTGTTAGTTTACCGAAGATGTGAGGGAAAGAGGTTAGTGATATGATTAGATGGATGGTTTGCCAAAAATGATGATAAAATTATATTGGTACTGTCAAGATGGTTGAGTGCAAAATTTAGGTAACAAGATTACTAATATGAGAGGTCTATTAGGTAAGAAATGATATTATTGGTTAACTAAGAAATGAGAGTAAAAGCTCGAAGTTGAAGAGTTCGGTGCTGATGAGAAAAAAAGTGAAATGAATGTCTTTTTATCAAATTTGTTATCATTTTTTATTATCAATAACGAAAACAACGATAAATGAGAGGAGTAACACGATCACTAGGCTGTCCTAACCATTGAAGCTCTCTCATGTTTATAAGATATATATTGACGGCGAAGAGGATAATGAAGACAATGAAAACGATAATAATAATGAAACCATAAGGATGTGAATATTTTTTATTTCAATTTTGTAAATGTAATTTGTATTTAAGCGTAAGACATTAGGCTAGTAATTATATTTAAACAAATATATAAACTTCATTAGAAAAGGAGAATCTATGAAACATAAGTAATCAATATATATAGTCATCAATATCCTCATGGAAAAATAGAAACTACTACATAATAACACAAAAAAAAAATTATGTTTTTATCATTTATTTTAATTTTAATTTTAAAAAATATATATTGGGGATCACTTGTATAGCCGTGAGTTAGAAAGGACATCAAAATATATTGGTGTTCATCGTGGAAGTATAAATAAGATCATTTTCTGGTAGGGCGGATTATGTAAGACTAGGCTCACCCTGAATATATATATTAAAAATGTGACTACCCCTAATTTTTTATTTATTTTTTAATATAATTTAATATTTATTTAATTATTAAAAAAATAATAAAACTTACTTTTATACAATCGTTTTATTCAAAATTTTCTCGTTATTTTTTTACTCACATTCCAAATTTTTTTCAAGCCCATCAAAACTTTAAATCATGAATCCGTCCATATTTTCTGGTGTTATAATACACCTTCAAATTAAATTATTTAATTCTATTTTAAAATTCAACTATCATTCCTTCCATTTGCAACATAAACTCTCTTTTTTAATATTTTCTTAGTGGAAGCTTCAAGATGCTTAACAACTTCTCTCATGTTTAAATTCTTTGTAACACAAGTCAATTAAGTTTAACGACCTAAGAGAATAAAATGTTATATTTTTATTCTTACTTAAAATATTTTAAATTAAAATGAGTTATAACGACGTAAAATCGTGTTAATTTTTAAAAAGTATATAGACTAAACTTGATGTTGGATAATTTAACTTTTTTTTTTGAGGTGTCTTTCATCTCAATCATTAGTTAAACCAAAAATATAGTCATGTGGGTGTTTTCCTTACATAACTTCTTATTCACCTCATTAAATGTAGAATTTATAAGACAAAGTTAATGATGATAATAACAACTTATTAGAGAATATTATAATCCAATTCTATTCATACCCACAAAATAAGTCAGCTTGTTAGACAACTTAAAAGATTTTGTTAGGAAAATATTATAATTACCAAAGATTTTGTACATGTCCTTTTTGCTTTGAACAACAATATATTGTCCACAATAATTTTTTTATTTGAAAAGTAATGATGCCAAGTTTTTGAAGCAATTGTTCATTTAAAATGATACCATGTTTAGATGAATCCGTTGCGTAACAATTGTGCTTATTGTTGACAGTGTTCGGAGGATGGCACATTTTATAAATTCACAATTTTGTTAAAGGTAGTAAAATTATAAATAAAAAATATGATAAGAGTTAGTCTTAACATAAATTTTTTTAATCCTATATATTTCAGATATAATAATGCAACGAAAAGGGAAAATAAAAGTGTCCTTTCAGTAACATCTAATTATAATTCTCCCTAAATATATCCCTTGAAAATGAATACTCAACGACTCAGTATTTGTTTCAAAATGTTTTTAGCTGATCTCATTTTTAATTTGATCAATTCATAGTAAATAGTATTTAAAATTCATACACTTTCACGTTTTCCAAAAGCCATTTAATAATAATAATCCCCCGTGCAATGTATGTATCCATAATGGTTTTGTTGAATAAATTTTTTTAAACTACAATATAATATATAAGCCACGCCTCCTATAAAAGTCTCTAAATAACAAAAGCACAAACCAACTTGCCAATCTCACCTTCACGCTTTTAAGTCTCAACTAGGAAAAAAATATTAGACTTCATAATATATTAAATTATTATAAGGTTTAATTTATCAATATTAAATTTTATACATATAAAAATATAATAATAATAATAATTATATTGCAATATTATATCGTCTGTGCTGCCTCAAAGGAAACTTTGGTTTCAATGTGAAAAAATGTTCTTCGCAACTGGGTTAAAATCGTCGACTCTGGTGGGATTTTATCACTTTCTAAAGAGGATTTCACATAATCTGGTTCATTAGTTTTACGAGATGACCTTCACAACTGGGGAAAAGGTCGACCAGTCACTTTATCATCTTCCGTTACAAGAAAGAGATGCAATCACTTTATGACGCCTCTATTTGTGGTGTGGGGATCTTTAACAAAAACTGTTTGGGGATGAACTACTCCCAATTCTGTTTGAAACAAGCTTTGATAACAAAAGAAATCTTGATCCTACTCATGTGTCAGGTTAACTTGGATTCGAAACGTGTTTAGGGCTAAGCTACGAGCATTCTTGTAATTTAGTAAAGATTGTCTCGTTTTGAAAGATTCTGAGTTCCTTTTTCTCCTATGTTAAGATATGGATGATAAATTCAGTCTCGTGTAGATGGTTATCAATATATCAACTTGTGGGAAAGGTAACCATAAAAATAAGGTCATGTTCAGTTATATTTTTGATTGATTTCGCCATGGACCGTAATCCTTCGAAAGTTTGATAATTTCGGGTATAGTTACAGAGAGATTTTCAACATTTTTGGCTTCGGGAATTTTAACTTTTCTTTTCTTTTTCTGTTTTTTTCAACTTCCGAGATATATCTGGAGGAATCGATACGTTTTTCTCTTGCGATAGCCATCGAAATAGCCGCCCGAATGAGCATAAATAGTGATTTGAACATGTCAGCCTACACCGGAGTATTTCTATTTTTGGGGTTCCCAAGGTATATCGGGGAGAATCGATATGTTCTACTCTTGCAATAGTCATCGGGACAACCGCCCGAGTGAGCATGAACGATGACTTCATCTCAACATGCGGGAGATTTTTTAGGTATTTTTTTTAAGCTTTGAGTTTAGTTCTCTCTATTCTCTTATACAAAGGGGAATGAGACGTCCTTTCTCATATTGCGGCTTTGGCTTGACCTTTGAGGGTTTATTCTAGTTCTTTTTTCAAAATCTTTCCACCAAGGGTTATCTTTCTGATAATCGTGTAGCACGAAAATAAGCTTATAAAGGATATCCATCAATTAGAGTTTTTGGGAAGCTCGGGGTGATGGAAAGAATAAAGATTCTTACTGTCTTTTTGACTTTATGTCAGACAGAACAAGCAATAACTATTCCTTTATTTATTTATTTTTTGAGTTTAAGATCGGAACTAAATATAGGCAGCCTACATATCTTCCTTTTGTCCTTGATATATATATATTTTTTATTTCTTTAGATGAAAATCAGGTCTCGCGTAGTTCTCGCGATCTTCGTGTGACGTAGTTATACAAAACTAGATTTCGATTAATCCATTCGAATTTGAGGACTATATGGGGAATGACGTAGTAATACAATATTAGCGGTCGATTAGTCCGCTGTGAGTTGGGGATTAACTGTTGGAGAATTTTAACATGGTCCTACAAGATTACAAGTTTGATTAGTCCATTCGAGATTGGGGACTAGCTCTGGAAAATTATACCATAGTCATACAATGTAGGGTTCGAGGTATTCATTTCTGGCTGGGAAATGATCTTGTTTTTATCCTAGTAAGGTTGGATGGGGAGTCGTTATAATCATACTAAGGTTGGATTGAAGCCGTGATAATCTTACTAAGGTAGGATTTAAGCCGTGATAATCCTGCTAAATCAGGATTGGAGCTGTGATAATCCTTCTAAGGCTGGATTGGAGCCGTAATAATCTTGCTAAGGTTGGATTGGAGCTGTGATAATCCTGCTAAGGCTAGATTGGGAGCCGTGATAATCCTACTAAGGTTGGATTGGGAGCCGTGATAATTTTGCTAAAGCTGGATTGGAGCTGTGATAACCCTACTAAGGTTGGATTGGAGTTGTGATACTACACGAAATGATATTACACATAATATCGTTTTATGGCGTCTAAATTGCTTGGAGTAATAAACTCATCACCTTCTACCGTGGAAATGTGAATTGTACCTCCGAAGAGGATTTTCTTGATGAGGAAGGGACCTTCCCATCGTGGTCGGAACTTGCCCTTAGAGTCTAACAGTTCTTGGGTTAGCCAAGTCACCTTCTTTTAGGTTCCTAGGTTTGACCTTTCTATTAAAGGTATTGGCCATTCGTTTCTGGTAAACCTGGGTTTCGCATAACGCGTCTAACCTATGGTCTTCCATCAATGTCAACTAGTCATATCGATCTTTTACCCAGTCTTCTTCAATGACGTGAGATTCCAATAAGACTCTCAATGTGGGGATTTCAATCTCGCTAAACCTTAAACCAGGGAATAAGGAGTTTCGTCTGTCGATGCTCGAACAGTCGTACGATATCCCAATAAGGTAAATGAGAGTTTTTCATGTCAATCATTATATGTTCTAGTTATCTTCTTGATGATCCTAATCACATTATCGTTTCCCGCTTCGACCGCACCGTTAGTTTGGGGTTGATAGGGTGAAGATTTGTGATGTTCAATTTTGAACTCTTTGAGAAAGGATAAAACCTTTTCCTAAAAGTGTCTTCTGTTATCTGAAATAACGATGTGAGGTACTCCGTATCAGGCGATGATGTTGACAAGAATGAACTTTGCCACTTGAGTAGATTTCATAACCTTGTAGGATGCTTCCTCAACCCATTTAAAGAAATAGTCGATGACTATGAGTACGAACTCAAGTCCATTTGTCGCATGATGACAGATTTTCCCAATGAAATCGATGCCCCATGTCGAAAAGGGACATGTTGATATCATGTAGTACAACTAAGATGTTGGAGTATGCTTTAGATTAGCATGATTTGACATTAGTGACAACTTTTCACATAGCCGATACACTCTTTTTCAATGTTTTGCTAATAATATCTGAGGTGGTGTATTTTCTTGGCGAGGGCTAGTCCATTCATGTGTGGACACAATACTTCTGTGTGTGCTTCTTCTATGATCCGTCGTAGTTTGGGACCATCGACACAAATCATATTTTGATGAATATTCTCCATACATGATGTAATTTTGAAGAATATCGAACCATGGATTGGTGGGCAATTGAACGGAGGCTACCACTCCAGCTTCAAAATCAGATTTCTGTTTCTGACGGATCTTTAGAGGTTTGACCTTCATTCCAACAGAAATTTGGGTCACAGCCGCTAGCGAAGAAAAAGCATTGGCAAAGAGATTTTGGCTTCTTGGCGCGTGTACAAAAGACACAAGATCAAACTTGTCGATAATCCGGAGTTGGCAAGTATGATAGGGTTTGAGATTTTCCCCTCGTACTTTCCATGTTCCGTTGACCTAGATATGACCAGGTTAGAGTTGCCAACTACGTCTAGTTTGGTTGCTCCTCTTTCGTATGCGATTTTGAGACCAAGAGACATGCTTCATACTCAGCCTCATTGTGGTTATAGAATACTCAAACTTAATAGAGATGGGATTGTAGGTTCCCTTGGGATCTATCAAGAGATTCCAATTCCATAGCCATATTTGGATGAAGCTATGTCAAACATTAGCTTGCATGTGATTGAAGAGATAAACATTATGAAATCATAAGGAAAGTCGAGTTCAAAAGAAGGCTCGACCGTGATAGGTTGATCTACATGGAAGTCTGGAACAAAGCTTCCATTAACAGATTTCTAAACCGTATAAGTGATATCGTATTCAGAAATCATCATCATCCATTTAGAGAGTCTATGAAATAACAACGTTCGCTGAAATAGTTAGTGGATTGCATCTAGTTGGAATACTAATTTCATAGGGTGGGCTTGCATATAGTGTCTCAGTCTTTTGGTGACCTATGCAAGTTCTCAACACACTTTCTCGGGTGTCGAATATTTCAATTTGTACCCAGTCATTCTCTTGCTGAGGTAGTAGATGGAGATTTCGAGTTTGTTCTCATTTTCTTGAGCCAATAGGCTACCCATAGCCGAGTATGCCATTGTGAGATAGAGAATTAGAGGAACACCGGTCCTTGGAGGCATAAGGACTAGTGACGACTTTAGATAGTTTTTTATTCTATCAAATGCTTGTTGACAAGTGTCATCCCATTGGAATTTCTGATCATTTTTCAGTAAGCTTAAAAAGAGGATTACATGTGAGAGTCAATTTTCTGATGAACTGTATTTTATTGGAGAAGCCTCGGACTTCTCCCTCATTCTGAGGCGTAGGCATAACCGTAATGGCCTAAATTTTGGAGGGATCGGTTTCTACTCCACATTAGGTAATATGAAATCCTAACATTTTACCAGCAGTAACTACGAAAGAACACTTCTTTGGATTTAACCGAAGCCGATATTTTCTAATTAATTACAAGAATTTTTCTAAGTTGGGAATATGACCTTGTTGATCCTTAGACTTCACGATCATGTCGTCAATATAGACTTCCACTTCCTTGTGGATCATGTCATGCAAGATCATAGTGAGTGATCTTTGGTAAGTATCCTAGCCATTTTTTAGACCGAAAGGAATGACCCTGAAACAGAATGTTCCTACCTCTGTGATGAAGGTAGTCTTTTCTTTGTCTTCTTCAGCGATCATGATTTGGGTATATATTGAGAATCCATCCATGAAAGACAATAATTGATTTCCAACGACATGATCGACCAGAATGTCGATGTGAGGCAACACACGTGCATCCTTCCATCCCTTTTCAAGACAGGAACCACATTGGCTATCCATGTGGGGTAGTCCATAGTTTTGAGGAAACTTGATTCCAATTGTTTCTATACTTCTTTAATCTTGGTAACAACCTCAACTTTCATCAGTCTCAACTTTTGTTTAGTGAGTTTGTTTTCTGGATAGAGGGGAATCTGATGTCAAACGATGGAAGGATCCACTCTAGGAATATCCTTGTAAGACCAGGCGAACACGTCTTTTTGGTCTTTAGTAATTCTATCATCTCATGACGTTCGTCCTCACTCAGCCTTTGTCAAATCAAAACAATTTGAGGATCATCTATTGTATTGAGGTTTATTTTGCTTATCGTTCCAACTGTGGAAACGATTTCGGCCTAGTATTCCAAGAAGCTTTTCATTTAGAAATTAAACTCAGACGGGAATGAAACATCATCATCTGACATGTATTCGAAACTGCACTCTAGAATTTTATTGGATGCTTTATTACAAAAAGAAAAAGACATCCCATCAACATTATTATTAAAAACTTCTTTATTTATTACAATATCAGATACTATTTTACAATCCAAAAGGTGTGTGATGTTGTTATCAATACTCATATTGATTAGGGGAGCTCTATCAGTTATTGGTGGGTTTATGGAGTTTATCTTACAAGAGCCTTCATCAACATCCAAGTCTCCCTCTGTTAGAGAAAGATCTCTAACCAACTTTTCCAGGGTTTCGTGTCAATTCCTAATCATATTATGGGATGAATTAAGAGTAAAATAATATTCTAAAAAGATTTCGAAACCTAGAGAGCGGGTTTTTAAGACTTGGTTGTAGAATGGCTTAGGGAAATCAAAACATAGTATGGTTTCCTTTCTCGCACAAAATGTCAATTTAGGGTTGGACGAATAGGTATATATTTCTTATATATTTTACCTTTTCTACATCATTCATACCCTATCGAAATATAACCAACACTGAAGTTGTCTGAGTTGTAATAAGACCAAGGAAAAGAAGTTATGCGAGTAGCATTTTGCCCTAGACCCATGCTTGGGAAATATCCCTTTATTTGCATGAGGCTCATGGAGATGACACTATATGGAGTAAAGTTAGGATTTGAAGGAGTCTTCACCTTGCCTAAATATAGGACATATATCGAACCCACTTAACTCAATCTCTAGGTTAGTGGAGTTAGTTGAGCTGATGATGGATGTGACGTATTTTTAACCTTCTATGGCAACGAGTTTGTCGTTACTCATGAAACTGATTTTTTGATCGGGGTAAAGGCAAAACCCTTAGCCTACTGTAACCATGGTCGTCCCAAGATTAATTTGTATGAAGGTCGCATATAAATTACGCAGAACTCTACCTCAAAAGGTGTATCATCTATGTAAATCTTTATTCGAAAGATACCCATAATCACTCGCCGAGAATTATTGAAGCCTCGGACACACAAGTCTAGGGGAAGAACTTTATCAGCATAAATTCTGATCTCTTCGAGAGTCTCCCATGGACATAAGCTCAGTGATGAACCATTGTCGATCATAGTCATAGGAATGACTTTATCATCCATCTTTACATAAATATAAAGTCCTTAACATGGGCTTCATTAGGAGCAGGTAGATATTTGTCTTCGAATCCTATCATGTTGATCTGTAGAGTTTCTGAGATGATACTAACCAACTTTTCAGGAGTCCTGTTGGCTAGTATACTAGTCTGACTTAGTTAATTAAGAACAATATGTATTTGTTTGATAGAATATATTAGTATTTCCTAAATGGAAATGTTAGCATTCGTCTTCTAAAACTGAACAAGAAGACTATCGCTAGGGTTTAAAGCTTTAGGATCGTTTTCCCTTCTTCGGTTATTAGATGGCCCAGGAATATTAACCAAAGGGGTTGTTTTAATGAAACTAGGATGGAAGTCATATTCATTTCGGGTTACTGAGACTTCTGGTGCACCTATTCTTGGAAGATTAGTGTTAGGATTATCGGGAATCCACCAATTACGAGTTATGCACGATGTAAGTGGGATTCTTTGATTCTCCTTTTTGGGCCATGGATTGACCATATTAACTTGAAGGATGTAAATAGGTTCTTCCAAAGAGATAATGTTTACCTGATGCTCGGGTAATAGATTACTCGCGTTTTCTGGTATAGGAATGATCCTTTGATTAACGAGCTCTTGACACTAATGCTTAAGGGCACAACAATTATCTGTAGAGTAACCTTTCATTTAATGATATACACACCATACCCCTTCAAACTTTCCATGGAACTCTTTACCCTCTCGAGGAGTTAAGTGTTTAATCAGATTCCTTTGTTGAAGGAGGGTAAGGGCTTGACTAAGGGTCATACCCAAATCGTCAAAGGTATTAGGAAGTCATGAGACCCTTGGTATTGGAGGTTTAAATGTCGTTGGGATATTTGTTTTAGCCAAAACCGGTTTGCTTGGACTGGAATTTAGAGGGTCTGGAGTTTTCCATGAAACCGTGGCCTAGTGGATTTCGGCTTTGTCCTTCCTCTAAGGTCGAGTAGGAGAAACATATACCTTCACGGTTTTACCTTCTTTTGTTTCCTTATCAAAAGCTTCGTCGAGGTTATTGCCCATTTTGAGGAGCTTCTTCATGTTTTGAAAAGTTTTGACGACACATCTAACATAATATCTGTCGTTAATATTTTCCAAAATCATTTCGATTTGTCTTTGCTCACTAGGTAGAGATTCGATCTCTTCAGTGAAGATCGCAAATTTCTCATTTTCGCCTTGTTTCACATTCCTGAGTTTATTCTCAGGCCATTCTACGCTAAGATTCATGTTGAAACATTCTATGAATTTTGATGCGAGTTCCTTGATAGTTTGAAGATACACTATCTTCTTTCGATGATACCAACTAATAGGATCGGCTTTATCAATAAAGACGGGGGTCTGGCTAATGATGAAGGCTTATGAAAAATGGTTTGATAGAAATCCTGTTAGGGATTAATATCTCTTTCTATTCTATGCAAACTTGTGTAAACACTTGAAACAGATTCAAGGCGGAATTATTTACTTGTGTTTGAAACACAAGATGAAATATGAAAAGATGACAGAAAAGAGGAACACAACAGTTTGTTTATGGATGTTCGGAGAAACTCTCCTACGTCACCCCTTCTTCCAACCACCGGAAGGATTCACTATATGATGAGAATCAAATACAGTTTACACACACACTTAGCTCACTATTGAACATAACACTTTCTGTTTAATTACAAGAAGATGAAAAATATCACTCAGCTAATGGTGTTTTGATTCTAGCTCTCTCTCTCAATTCAGACACAGTACAATCAGAAAGAAGCTTCACAAAATAACTTTAGTAAGTAAAGTGATTGAGTAGTCTCTCTCTGCAAAATCAGAATGCTTGTTCGTAAGATTGGTTAAGGCAAGATCCGGTGTTTCGTCCGTTGCTCTATCGATTGATTAAATACTGAGCAGGAGTTAACGGTCAAATCTTAGAGAATGATACGTGGCGCCCTTTCATTGGAAAGCCTCCATTGTACACAGCAGGTTCTGAGCACAAGGATCGTGGTCGTACTGAACTGGTAGTGCGCCGAATATTCCATTAGGGATGTACCTACAAAAGGGTAATGTGAGGAAAATTCTCTTACGTGGCATTCCTTGATTGGATGCATATAGTTGTTGTACTAATCTTCACAGGAAAGTGGAGCAGAAGTAGGGTACAACTATAACACGTGGGTAGGAAAAATGCTAGATTCAAGTGTACTGCTTAAACAGAGCATCAAACGTATTTCAGTTAGACGGATTTGGGAAAATCAATCTATTGAAATAAGTCAACTCCTTCTAATGAAAAGCGTCTATTAGACAGCCTGGTCTAATATAATTAGACTCGCTTCTAATTTGCATAACCATTAGACGGGTACGTCTAACTCCACTGAGTTAGACTACACGTCTAATTCCAGTTCTACCTCAGACTTGTCTGAAGGAGTTAGACTCACGTCTAACTTTCACTAATTAGACAACCCGTCTAATTATAATAACCATTAGACCGGCACGTCTAACTCCACTGAGTTAGACTGCCATGTCTAATTCCGGTTCTACCTCAGACTTGTCTGAAGGAGTTAGACTCACGTCTAAGTTTCACTAATTAGACAAGCCGTCTAATTATAGTAACCATTAGACCGGCACGTCTAACTCCACTAAGTTAGACTGCCACGTCTAATTCCGGGTATTCATTAGACCATCCGTCTAATTTCTTTACGTCTATTAGACTTACACGTCTAACTTCGATGAGTTAGACTGTACATCTAATTCTATTAGACTCACGTCTAATTCCGCGTATTCATTAGACTATCCGTCTAATTCTTTACGTCTATTAGACTTACAACTCCGATGAGTTAGACTGTACGTCTAATTCTATTAGACTCACGTCTAATTCTATGTATTCATTATACTACCCGTCTAATTCTTTACACATCTATTAGACTTACACGTCTAACTCCGATGAGTTAGACTGTACGTCTAATTCTATTAGACTCACGTCTAATTCTATGTGACTATTAGACTGCCCATCTAACTCCGTTGAATTAGACTGTGCGTCTAATTCCATTAGACCTGCATCTAATTTTATGCGAATGGAGATCAAAATCGGTCTAATGACCCTCATTATATCCAAGTCTAATAACATGTTTTCTTAATACACCTGTATCAAAACTCATCGATTATTTCATCATCAAAATATCAGTGGGTAAATTATTTCAACACTTAGTCAAAATAATTTGACCCAACAATTTCCCCCTTTTTGATGAAGAAATTGCAAACCTGCATACATATAACAAGACATGCATTCATCCAATAATTAAACAAACAACTTGTTCACTTACACCAACCATTCAAAAGAACAAGTATTCGAAAAGCTTATCAAAAAGTATGTTCAATAAAGTTAAACAGAGTAAAAGAAGAGAGATCATTGTTCTTCCCTTTTTACTCGAGGATCGATTGGACTCATTTCTTGTCCGGGAAGCATGTTCATGAAATGAGGATAGCCGCGACCACCACGACCTCCTGTATTCGATCTTCCTCCACGCTCAACAACACTCCCACGTCAACCTTGATCAACATTGGACAACCTACCTCGGCCGCCACCACTTCTACCACCACGCTTAGAACCACTTCGACCACCACCTCTCTTGGTCGTCCTATGATTGTCATCAGAAATTGGGGCCCGCCTGGATCTGGTCCCGGTTGACACACCATCATTCCTCCTACTTGACTCACCTTGAGTTGGTCGAGGTTGAGCATTTTCAGCATTGCCCAAGGCATCCTCCTTAGCTTGAAACTTCCTGGCAAGGTTCTCGGCAAAAGCTTGTCGTTCATTGTCATTTCTGTTCATGCATCCTTGCATTTCTACCAGCTGATTATTCACCAGACTGAGTTCATCCAATGTTTCCTTGTGGCATTCGTCATTGATGTGTCTCTCAATGTCAAATAGTTCACTTTGATGGTTGAAGCTTTCCTGTTGAAATTTTGAAAACATTACATTCGAGACATGGGTCTCATACAGCTCAGTTAGGATCTTGAAAATGTTGCTAAAATTCGCTCTTTCCTCTTCCCTGGATATCATTGACTGACACATAGTCTTCTACATTGAGGAAAGCATAGACCTCATAGATCTTAATAATTTATTTCCTCTAGCGGATGGACCTTCGTGAGAAGACACTTCTTCAGATTCAGCAGCCATACTTTGAATAGGTTCAAAGTTTGAATGAACCTGCAAGGATTGCTCAAGCTGATTTACTTCAGCATCCTTAGCCGCTTTCTCTTGTTCCTCTTCTTCGTCAATTTCTCTTTGTGCCCTTTTGAATCTTTCGAGCAAACTTCCAGAATAGTGACGGGGAGTGGTTATATTTTCGTGAACACTTCCCACAACACCATCAGGAAATAAGTAGGTCTTAACAAACTTAGGTTGCTCATCCTGTTCCTCCTCAGACGAGGCACTTTCTTCTTCATCATCTTTTTCTTTAGAGGGTTCCCCCTCAGTTCTTGCAGTCTCTGGCTGAGTTACATCGGCCAGTTTCTCTTGAGCACCATCTGTTCTCGCAATAGGGGTTATAAGCACATCTTCTTTAATAGGAGATTTTAAAGCCTCCTCAGCTACATCTTCCAAGATTACTTCTTCAACATTTGTCTCAAGAGCTTGTTTAGGCTCTTGAATATTCACCATTTCTTCATCTTCATTAGGAAGCTCTTGAACAGGATGATCTTGAATGCATCTCTCTTCGGCAGAAATATTCTCGAATTCGATCAGGAGAGCAGCATCTGATTCATCAGCGTTTGGGATGTCCATTGCCTCTTCCTCGTTGAGCGGTTCTGTGCCAGAACAATCGGCGCCATGAATGTATCTAGAAGCAGCGGAAACATAGTTTTCCATGATATCATTCAACTTCTTCAGCACTTTGCCCTCAACATCATCTCCTTTTGCGTCAGGTTTGAAGTTTGCTTTCCTGGCTTCATAGATTGGAAACAGGACTTTTCCAAGAATGCAAGCTTCCACCAGTTCTCTTTTGTTCAACGCTTCACCCACATCTGAAGTTCTTGCCCACTTCAGAACTTTCTTCTCATTTGCTACTCTCTTCTTCCATTCTTTTGAGATGGCAGCATTGGACAGAGAGTCGTTGTACTTAGATGACAGCCTTTCAGTACGCCAAGAGTCATAGATTTCTAATTTTTCAGAGGAGAGAACTTTTACTTGATCCAGAATGAGATCAACAATACTTATTGCTTCCGATACCTTCTCAGGAGTCTGAAACGCAATGGACTTACCTTTTCCACCAACCTCTACAGGTTTTGGAGCTGGTCTTGGTTCACCAATAACAATTCCTTGTGTCCCTTTCCTGGCCCACAACAGTTTGAAGGCCGATTGAAGTTTCAAACAGAGCTCAGAAGGAAGCTCTCTACAAACAATTTTTCCGACTACCAAGGAATCCTTGGGAGCAGGAATGAAGGGTTCACCAGCAGCAATGGTAGAAACAGCACCTTGTTCTGGTATAGATGACTCTGTAGCACCGGCGGCTACCTGATCAGATTCAGTAACAGGGGACTCCGCCTTGTTAATAGATTCAACATTTGGACCGACTGACTCAAAAGCGGGCCCTTCAGCAGATTCTCTCAGGGGAGAGAAAACAGATTCAGCTTGTTCCACTTCGGGAACAACAAATTTTGGCACAGAAGCCAAAGACTTAGAAAACGTTACCTTAGTGGATTTAGACGCGCGTGGCGCCTTTGTCTTCTTCTCCTTTGAGGTACAAGACCTCGAAGGTATCCTCAAGAAGGTTGAGGGAGTAGATAATGATGTCATCGGGGTTGCAGCAAGTACGCCTGGACTTTGCTTTACCATTGAATCGACAGATTCCGTGTCCTTCTGACTTGGACTTTTCATGTTGAGGAACTAGCCTCCGATTCATTTACAATTCTGGTTCTCTTTGCCCCTATTGACATGATAGAGGCAGAAGGCTTTGATCGGGTGGAAGGCCTTCCACCAGTCTGGAAACTAGAGGCCCCAGATGCAGACTCTAAGTTTCTCTTCACCCTCAACAGAGTGCTGGCCACCGTAGGGGCAGTAAAAACTCTTGCAGAGTTCATTTGCGCCGGTTCACCAACAGGAACCCCCAAGAACTTCAACAGGTGGCTCAGTTGAGCCGCATAGGTGATACTCTCCTTGTTCGTCTAACAAATAGAGTAGCAGAGATTCTGAAATAGGGTATGACCCCAGTTCACTTGGATTCCTTTGGAGATGGTGCACATATAGTCAAATCGGTCTTGACTGTAGAGGTTGAACGAGCTGGACTTCCCTTGCAGCGCCTTCGCCACCACGTCATTTAGGAGAATAAAGTGGGGTTTGAATACATTCTTATATCCATTCACATGGATCTTAGAACTGTTAGTAGAGAAGGAAGTCTTCATTTCCTCCATGATTTCAGAAGAGAGCACCAAATCGAACAGATGACCCTCCGTTGGAAGTTAAAAGAACTCCGCATACACCGCTTCGTCAAAAGAGATCTAATTTCTGTTGACGGTTGCTACGATGGAATCATCCACCATAACCGCCGTCTTGAAGAACTCGCGAACTTCATCTTCATAGAAGATGAACGGTCCGCCCAGATACTTCCTCAACCCAGAATATTCTAGGGTTTGGAACATCTTCACCACCTCCTGCTGATCAAAGGAGTACACCGATGGAAAGTCCACCTGCAAAGTACAGTGACCGAGCGTGATTTTCTTCACCATTTTGAGAGAATATGAATCGATACGATATCTCAAAGAGTTTTAGTGAGAGAAATGCAAGAAAACTAGGGTTCTTAGAGATTTCAAGAGATTGAAAGTTTTCAAAATCATGTAGGAATGTTCTTATATAAATGAGAAATGGAAATACTGAATAACCATCTATTCTAGGTGTATGGCCCATTAATAAATGTTAGACGTCCTTTTTCAAGAAGTAATCATTAAAAATGAGGGTATATTATTCATTTTCTTTAAACTTGATAGACACGTGTCTTCATGTTATTAAGAGATGACTGTTCGATATTTTGAGCGGGAAAAGTAGATAGCTCTCAGCGTGTGACAACTGTCCTTGATCAGTTTATTCGGCAAGTAGTTAGACGTTTTTCTTACTTCACAAATAACACAGCGTCTATTATACGGATGAGTGTATTAGACGCATACGTCTAATTCCATGTTTATGACAAATCCGTCTAATGTTTATTAGACGTGTACGTCTAATTCCGCATAAACCCCACGTGTTAGACGTGTGTTTATTAGACGTGAGCATCCTTTTGCTCAAGACGTAAAAATGTCTAACGTCTATTAGACGTGTCCGTCTAATTGTGTGGATATAAAATCCCAACATATAGACTTAGATGTATGGATTGTGAATAAAAATACGTCTAAGTACATGCTTTTTCTTTTAGACAACCTTGTCTAATTAGACTGATTAATGATATTCGTCTAGAGAATATCTTTAATTCCAAAGAAATTTTCCTTCAAAATAAATTAATATGGACAAAAGAGTTTTGTAAACAATTTTTGTGGTCCAAAGACCAAAAAATATTTTTAACAAAAAATAATTAATCTTCCAGAATGGCAAGTGCCATTGTTGATCTTCCAAACTGTGTACTCAGATGAGTACTCTTCTAGCTTCCTTCCAGCTATCCTCCTGCATCACCTACAAAATAAACTATTTACAAATCTTGGTTCCCATACTCAATTGGGTCCTCGATCAATTAGTCCCTTAAGAATCCATATTTGAGTTATTCTGATGGACTTCCCATTTTGTGTCGTGATTAATGCATAAGTTTTTGACTTAGCAGATGACTTCCTGCTAGACACTGATCCTTTGACTTTTGAAGAAGGTTTTCTTTTAAAACTCCTTGACTTAGAGTCAGGTTTTAAGTTACCATACTTATTAGCCTTTTCAAGCTTATTCTTAAGCCAGCTAACAGTTGGTGGAACATAAACTATTTCATTTTTTAAAGCAACTTATTCATGAATAGGATCAGATTCAATGTCAGTCATACTTCATTTGACAAAGATTATTGGCTTAAGTTTGTCATTTGGCTTTGACTTTTTGCAGGACAGGTTAGATCCAGTAAGTTTCAACATGCTGATCTGATATTTGACAGCATCACCAGACCTTGTCCATGCATAGACAACATATTTAAGCCTTTTATTTTCAGATGAAAGAGTTTGAATCTGTTCTTTGAGCATCTCATTTTCAGATGATATTTCTTCAATTTTCTTTTCAAAAACATGTGATTCTTTCTCTTTAGTCAGATTTGGTTCATTTAAATCTGATGAAGATTTAGTTTCATTTAGATATTCTGCTAGCTTTCTATACTCGATGACCATTTCATCTAGTGCAGCTACCAGTTGTTCGCTTGAAAACTTTTCGGAAGAGAAATCAAATACCTCAGTTTCCTGAGTTCCTTCCTCATCTTCTCTGGCCATGAAGCAAGCCACGTCTTCTTCATCGCTTTCACTGGATGAGAAGTACGAGCCACGGCTGCTTCCTCTGCTCTTTCCGTCACCGGCCATAAGAGCCTTCAGCTCTTTTCCATCTTCCTTTGCATCTTCACGCATTGGCTTCCGGTATTCCGATGCATAATGACCTTTAATACCACAGTTAAACAAGTAACATTAGCTTTAGATTTTCTATTATCATTAGAATTTGAAGAGTTTGAGTTAGAGTTGCTCTTCTTCATAAAGTCGCCAAACTTCTTCACAAAGAGAGACATGGCATCGCTGCTCAGCTGCTGAGCTGCCATCTTCACGTCCGGAGCAGTTGGTGGCTCTTCAGAAGTTACCAACGCCTTGGCAATAATAACGGACGAGGGTTGATCTTCTTCCATCCTACAGTTCAGCTCGAACTCATAGGCCTTGAGGTCAACGAAGAGATCAAAGAGAGAGATCTTGTTCAGATCTTTGGATTCTCTCATCGCCATAGTCTTTATGTCCCATTCCCTTGGAAAAGCACGCATGACCTTGATAGCAAGCTCCCGGTTGCTATAGGTTGCCTAAGATGGACATAGAGGAGACGATCTTGCGGAATCTGGTGTCGAAATCGTTCATTGTTTCACCAGGACGCATTTTGAAGCTGTCGAACTATTGAGTGGCAACCATGATCTTTTTTTCCTTGGTTTGCTTGTTACCCTCACACAGTTGAGTGAGTGTTTCCTAGACCTCTTTGGCAGTGTCACATTCGATGATGTAGTTGAACATACTGTCATCGAGAGATCTGTACAGAACATCAAGAGCCATGTTGTTGAGGTTGTTCTGCCTCTTTTCATCAGCAGTCCAGTCGGCCTTCTCCTTATCAATCTTGATAGGACCTTTTGTGACAACATTCCACATGTCATCATGAAGAGATGAGAGATGAGCACGAACCCTTTTCTTCCAAAGAATATAGTTTTCGCGAGAGAATGTTGGAATTGTTGTAGCACTGGCATCTTTGGGTATGTTTGACATATTTCAGGAGAGGCTTGAGAATAGAAACCTTGCTCTGATACCAATTGATAAGATCGACTTTATCAATAGAGACGGGGGTCTGGCTAATGATGAAGGCTTATGAAAAACGGTTTGATAGAAATTATGTTAGGGATTAATATCTCTTTCTATTCTACGCAAACTTGTGTAAACACTTGAAACAGATTCAAGGCGGATTTGTTTACTTGGGTTTAAAGCACAAGATGAAATATGAAAAGATCACAAAAAATGTTCGTAGAAACTCTCCTACATCACCCCTTCTTCCAACCACCGGAAGGATTCACTATATGATGAGAATCAAATACAGTTTACACACACACATAGCTCACTATTGAACAAAACACTTTCTATTCAATTACAAGAAGATGCAGAATATCACTCAGCTAATGGTGTTTTGATTCTAGCTCTCTCTCGAGATTCACACACAGTACAATCAGAAAGAAGCTTCACAAAATAACTCCAGTAAGCAAAGTGATTGAGTAGTCTCTCTCTGCAAAATCAGAATGCTTGTTCATAAGATTGGTTAAGGCGAGATCCGGTGTTTCGTCCGTTGCTCTATGGATTGATTAAATACTGAGCAGGAGCTAACGGTCGAATCTTCAAGAATGATACGTGGCGCCCTTTCATTGGAAAGCCTCCATTGTACACAGCAGGTTCTGAGCACAAGGATCGTGTCCGTACTGAACTGGTAGTGCGCCGAATATTCCATCAGGGATGTACCTGCAAAAGGGTAATGTGAGGAAAATTCTCTTACGTGGTATTCCTTGATTGGATGCATATAGCTGTTGTACTAATCTTCACAGGAAAGTGGAGCAAAAGTAGGGTATAGCTATAGCACATGGGTAGGAAAAATGCTAGATTCAAGCGTACTGCTTAAACAGAGCATCAAACGTATGTCAATTAGACGGATTTGGGAAAATTAGTTTAATGAAATAAGTCAACTCCTTCTAATGAAAAGCGTCTATTAGACAGCCTGGTCTAATATAATTAGACTCGCGTCTAATTTGCATAACCATTAGACGAGTACGTCTAACTCCACTAAGTTAGACTACACGTCTAATTCCGGTTCTACCTCAGACTTGTCTAAAGGAGTTAGACTCACGTCTAACTTTCACTAATTAGACAACCCGTCTAATTATAATAACCATTAGACCGGCACGTCTAACTCCACTGAGTTAGACTGCCACGTCTAATTCCGGTTCTACCTCAGACTTGTCTAAAGGAGTTAGACTCACGTGTAACTTTAACTAATTAGACAACCTATCTAATTATAGTAACCATTAGACCGGCACGTCTAACTCCACTGAGTTAGACTGCCGCGTCTAATTCCGGGTATTCATTAGATCATCCGTCTAATTTCTTTACGTCTATTAGACTTACACGTCTAACTCCGATGAGTTAGATTGTACGTCTAATTCTATTAGACTCACGTCTAATTCCGAGTATTCATTAGACTATCCGTCTAATTCTTTACGTCTATTAGACTTACACGTCTAACTCCGATGAGTTAGACTGTACGTCTAATTCTATTAGACTCATGTCTAATTCCATGTATTCATTAGACTACCCGTCTAATTCTTTACACATCTATTAGACTTACACGTCTAACTTCGATGAGTTAGACTGTACGTCTAATTCCATGTGACTATTAGACTGCCCATCTAACTCCGTTGAGTTAGACTGTGCGTCTAATTCCATTAGACTTGCGTCTAATTTTATGCGAATGGAGATCAAAATCGGTCTAATGACCCTCATTAGATCTAAGTCTAATAACATGTTTTCTTAATACACCTGTATCAAAACTCATAGATTATTTCATCATCAAAATATCAGTGGGTAAATTATTTCAACACTTAGTCAAAATAATTTGACCCAACACCAACATAGGGCCACACCATATAAATACTATAGAAATAGATGGATGACTATTTTTCTCCCAAATATAAAGGTATCATAGCCATGGTGTATATCTGGAAAAAAGCAACAGGGTCAATCTTGCATACATACCTTGACAGAAAAGGTAGTTTTATCCCAAAAGGTATCATTGCTCGTTCGACGATTTTCATGGCGTTTTTCTAGTCATGGTGTTATTCCAAACTACCTTTAGTCAATTGATTGAGCTATTCTTGGAACTTGGCCGGGTTAGCATTCAATTGAGACATTTGAACCTCATATTCTGTAGGAGGAATAATCGTAGGGTTTACCCCTTCTTAGGCGTTGGGTCATTAGTAACTACTAACTTAGTCCTTGTTGACCTATTATCATCTTCAGGAGGCTCTTCATAGAGAGAAGCTTCCTCTACATTACGACAAGTATAAAGATTAATCCTGATCGGATTGACAATATGTATAGCATGTTGTGTTGTCGTGATGAGGATGGTTGCTTCTAAATAGGGATGGAATGCTTAATTAATATCGCCAACTTTTCAATTACTTGCTGAAGAGTAGCTTTAACTTCAGAAAACTCATTTGGAGATATTGTGTCCTTATGATTCTTTGGAGTTCCTTAGGCCATTGTTTGGTGTATAAAACGTCTAGTTCTTGGATCTCTTTTTCGTGGAGCCGTATTTGTTCAAAACTAGCTAGGAGACTTTGAAGAAGAGAGAGAAAGATCAAGATGTTGTTAATATAGTAAAATACAAATGCAAAAGCATTGAAAGGAAACCTAGTGAGATGATTTGAGTAGATAAACAAATATAGAGTTGTATATAAACATAATCGCAACACTTGTTACAGAGAGACTCACTTATTGAAATTTTACAACAGAGTCTAAATGGGAAAAAGTGCTAGACAAAAGCGAAAACTTCTTAAGTCTAGACATAATCATCTGCGATAGTAGTGACTTCTTTTGCCTTAGCTTGTTGAGCCCTCTCATACTCATTGACAATAAATTCCAGATATTTCCTTTTCTTTGGAATGACGTTTATCTGAAGAGCATCGTTCCATCTTCTGAAGTATTCCACATATAGCCTTCGAGTTATAGGCCTATAGGTTGCGGCAACAAGTTCAATGTGGCTATAGTTGAATTTTCTAAATAGTTCATGGGTATTGTAGTAAGTGATTCATTCTAAATCCATGAGTAGAATAATTGGATTATTGTCCATCATGAAAGTGATTTTATTGATGGGATACTAGGGAAGAATGTTCTATATTTCATCAATGTCATGTACTGGGAGTTCGGGCAGAGCCTCCCTCATTCTTTGGTACTGGACAAAAAGGGATAAGACGTTGTTAGGTAGAATTGGCGGTAGGCGCTTGAACTTGTAAAGCATCCATATATAGAGGGTTAGGGGAACCCATTTTACTCATGGTGGAAATCGATAAGAGTTATTCAATCCCATGAGTGTTTATGGCAAGACAATGCTAGAAGGATCCTTACTGCCTTTTTGCAATTGATGTGCTACTTCAATAATTCTTGAGGAAGGCCTATCATTTTCTGGACTGATGAAGAAATGAGTGAGTAGGATTGATATTGTAATTATAAATGATCTTATTACTACCAAATCTTCTCCATCTTTGATTTCTATCTCGGCCCAAGCCGGGAGAATGATCCTCATGTCAGTGATGATGACATCAAATGTTGTTTCGGAGTAGCAATATTCCTTTTGTAGAAGTCTTACGATAAACATTTATGTTATTTATCATTAGGATAACCCATAATTCTTCTATGGTGGAGCATATAATCTTGTGACCGAGGACATAGGCTCTTTTATCAGGATTATACTTTTATTGCATTTCCATCATGAAGTTAGAGTTTACTTCGTAATTCAGGAAACTCATGATGGGGTTGAGGCCGAGTCCTCAAAGAACCATTGAATTTCACAAAAGTGCTTTGTCCATGGGAGAAACTCGACATCCATTAGCATGGACATCGTGGATGACTGTGATAGTATAAGAGGGAAAGTATTGCAGTTGTAACAACAAAAGAAAATGCATATACAAATAACATGACCTATAGATAAACATCTAGTAAGGTTTTATATATTTTCTTTTAAGAAGAACATCCGATGTTAAATTTTTTAGAATTTCGGAATTCTTAGGTTTTTCTAGTTTGATTACACTAGGCTTCTAACTTTTTCTGTTTGTACAAAAAGGGTAAAACTTAGAGATCCTCTTCAGGGGGAGCGTGTTCGGCTTCAGAAATTGGAGGTGACAGAGCCTTCACAATTTTCTTCTACTAATTGTTGGTGCAACTCATCCATGATCTGGTCGATGTAGTCCTTTATGTCTTTAAAGATACACATCTTGACAGAATCGTTCCAAAGCTCCAGATAATCGGTAAAGTCATTGTGTTCAATTGGCCTGTCTATGGCCATCACACAATCATGACAGGGAAGCATGGTGTCATGCTTGAAATATTTGAACAGTTCACTAATGTAATACGAAGTGATGCATTCGAGGCCCATAAGTAAAATTATGGGGTGGTCATTCATCAGATAGACCATTTTCTTGATATCGTACCACGATAGAAGTTCTCGCAAGGTATCGTTGTTGTAGATGGGAAGGTCTAGATTAACATTCTTGAGGTGTCGAGTCTGAAGGGAGGTATTCATTTCCTTGCCTAGAAGAGGAGGAGGTATGCGCTCCATTTTCTCCAGAAGCCGTACATAGAGGATGGTAGGAGCTCCTCTTTTATTGAGAGTGTAGGAATAATATGAATCTTTGAGACCCAATAGTATCTCAGCTAGGATGATTTAGATGGGATCCTTATTCTTAGCCAAAAGATGATAGGCTACTTCCAAGATTTTCGAGGATGGAGGGCGATTGCTCGAGGAAGCAAGAAGGAAATGATCTAACATGATTGTCATAGTGAGCAAAGAATTGCCAAAATTCAGCGGAGGAAATTCCCCAATTTGGGTTGTCATCTTAACCTAGTGAGGAAGATCAAAGTAAGTTCTAGCAAGAATCTTTTTTGCCGCGGTTCTCGTGTATCCAAGCTTCTTAGACGAGTTGCCTAAGAGACATAGATTCTGTGAAAAGCTTGAGCCTTATGAGGTTTTGTTGTCAATCATCATAATGGTTCTAAATTACTCGATGGTTGGGCAAATTTAACGATCCCCCAACATGAAGGCGCGGTGCACTAGATCCCTTTTGCGTTGCATCTCCATCATGAAGTTATGATGGAGCCAGAAAAGAGTGTAGTTAAGAGCAAAGTTGATCCCATAGGCGTGATAGTATCACTCTAAGTTGTAGAAGTGGTGGGCCTACATGAATAGATCCTCATTTTCTTACAAGGCCATTCTGCGATGTATAATCAATTCTGACAAACATGTCGTTTGATTTTGATAAAACAAAATATGCTTAAAGATGTTTAGTATATCTATTATAGATGTATGCATGTATAATAAATAAGAACGTACTAGATCAACTTGTCGCGATGCTGTTGTTTGGGCACGTTCAAACAACGGTCGGGTAAAGTAACCAAGTTATGTGTGCTAAGGTGTTTGTTGAGGTTTAGGTTGGAATCGCTCTCCACCATCGCTAAGATTGCATCCCAAAGGATGGATCAAAGCCGATAGGGGAATCCACTCCGAATTCTTAGCTTTTTCCACACACAACATCTCTTTGTCACAAAACGGTATGATCAATATAAAAGTAGTTTGTAGAAGTACAGAATTCCGATCTGGTACTCCTTCACGTAATACTGGGTGATATACATGTTTGGTCTCCAGTAGTTATTAGGGTAAAACCTAGATACAAGGTAAAACATAAGTACCTGTTGGGGTGATAGACCTTGTAATGTCGACTATTGTGAGGGTGGAATGTTATAAATGAAAATTTATAAATTGCCAGAGTTTTCTTTATTTTTTTACATTTTTAAAATAACAAGGTATTCCCAATAGAGTTGCCAATATAATTGTAACCCCCACAGATCTATCTCTCGTCCCATAGTTTAGCACACGCCGTGGTTAGGCGAGCGCATGACAATATGGGGGGAATATCGTTGGGTGGCTCGAGGTTCGATGCTTTTCAACCTTAGTTGTGTGTTAGACATCTTTTAAAATTAAACATTTAGTTTTTATAAATTTTGAAAATACCTGAAGTGGTAAGAATTTAATTATGTAAAAATAATTAATCATTTGTTCAAATTTTAATAATATGGTGGATAAATAACGATTTAACTAAAATCCTGTTTAAATCAATTAAACATAATTAATTGGAAAGATTATTTATTTGAAAATCAGAGTCTCTAAATGATTTTATAAAAATCAATAAAATGATACGTGTATAAATGTATTTATACTAGAGTTTTTGAAAAGGGTTCGTGGTCTGTTTACGCTCGGGAAAGGGCTTTCACACTATGTCATTTGCGCCCGTGTATGGACGATTCATAACTTTTTTTACGTATGGCTATGATAAATTCATTTATTTCCTTTAATTAGTAGTCCATGGGTCCTAAAGAAGAATAATATTAGATTAAGTAAATAATTGTACAAAATTATTTAAAAGGGGTGTGTACCTATTGCGCTAGTATTAAGATTTAACAAAACCTTAAAATATCAGAGAAAATTGTTAGAATTTAAAAATAAATTCCAAATGGGCTTTATCCAAAATATTGGTTTAGGAAATATCCCGAAAATATAAAAATATCATTTTCTGACCTTTCGGAATTATTTGAAAATGGGATCAGGTTCCAAAATTAAAAAAATAATTTTGGATTTTGAAATGTGGTACCAAAAAGGCCATAGGATCGGAGTCCTAGGGTCTAGGTTCGATTTGGCCGATCTAGGCTCAGTCAGGCTCGATCAAGACCGGGGTGGTCCGTGCTAGGGCTCAGGTCATATGGTTCAAGGGACCGGAGAGCTCGGTCTTGGGTTCAGGAGACTCGGTCCCAAGTCAAGTCTACCGATCTAGGTTCTCGGTCCTAGGGTTAGGTAGTTATCGGTCATAGGTCTAGGTGGCTCGATCCTAGTAATCGGTCCCGGGCTAAAGGTTCTCGGTCGTAGTATATAGTCCTAGGCTAAGGGGAGGACTTAGTACTAAGTTAAAATAAACTCGGTCAGGTCCCACAATCCTAGGATAAAACCATCGGTCTTAGGGCTCGATCCTTCCTCAAGAACACTAATCCTGGTCCATGTTCGGAGTTGAAGAACACTGGCCCTGGTCCTCGGTCGGAGCTGAAGAATATTGATTCTGATCCTCAGCCGGAGGCTAGATTTTCTCGGTCGTTGCTGAAGAACAGGATCGAGAATTACGCAAAAGCTTTAGGACGGAGGTATTATTATTTTGGTTAGAAATTTCAGAACTCCATAACTTTTGATTTAAATAATAGAATCATGATGTGTAACCTACAGTTTGTTCATTCGATCATTAAGAACAAAAATCCCTAACATAGATCACGATTTCAAGATCTTTACAAAAATCAATTTCAAAACAACATTTCTAGGTCAAATTTTGGGTTTTTTCAAATTAGGTCATTTCAAGGCCTGACTATTGTTACATCAGTTTTGAAATGATGAATATAGTTGAACTTGACCAAAACAAGAACATCATTCAAACATTAAAACAGCTTTGAAGATTTTGAATCAAAATCTAAAACATTTCAAAAACACAATTTGATCAAAATGATGAAACAGTTATTTGGAAATCATTCTAACAAACATGTATAACAACTAATTGGATCAAAAAACCCATAATAAAACCAAGAACACAATTTTTTTTTTTAAATCTAGTTTTAAGATTAATTATAAAAACTTCAGTTTGATCAAAACTTTGTTATAGTTGCTTGAAAATCATTCTAAAATGTTAACAAATATGTATAACAACTAACTATATCAAAAAATTCTGATTAAAACTAAGAACACAAAATATTTTAAAATCCAGTTTTCAAACTCAAATTTTCGAAATTCTTGATTTCGGTTGATTTGATAGATTTTATTTCAACAGAAAGTTCATACATGATATATATAATGATTCTAAATATAGAAATCACATAATCAAGCTCAAGCTCAAATTAAATTTTCAAATACAAACTGAAATTCAAGCGTTCTAGATTCATACCAACACTTGGAGAATACACCTAGGAGGTGTTGGAAAGCTATCTAGAAGTCTGGATCGAATTAAGAGTCGTAGGAGGAGGTATTGACATAAACCAGTTTTTGCTGAATTCTTCAAATCTTCTTTCAGATCGTTGGGTTGTGTAATTGTTAGATGATTTTCTTTATAAAGGATTGGGGAGTATTAATAGTACGGGTAGGTTGGTTAAGGAGGAATAATTCAGGTGGAAATTGCCCTCCGGTGAGCTTATCTATAAGTTCTATCCATTTCGTTGTCAGCCTTATTCATGGCAAGATAAGGCTTCTAGATAAGGGAGTTTTGTAGGCGATGACGAGGGAGCAAGTGGCCGAAAAATCAGCGGATATGCTTGAGAAACGAGGATGCTAGAGCTTTTGGAAGTTCGTGCGTTGATGAGTCGCGTTTCGGGCGAGGTCGCAAGTTTATAGAAGACTACGAGTTGGGAGACGTCCTTTCGAGTGACAGAACGCCAAGTTTCATTAAAGTTCCATCTGAGATCAGCTCGTTTGACTAACGGGGTTAGTCCATCCCATTAGTTGATCCAATGTGGGCGCGCGCGCGTGGATTTACAACATTCGACTGCATGTGAGCGTTTGGGCTGTTGGATAAAGCCTGTGTGCTCATCTGATGGACCAGATTCCTATTGTAAAGATTAAAAATAATTTATGCTACACATGATTATCATATTTTATTTTTATTAAAAAAGGTTATTAAAAATCGATTTTAATCCTTTATTACATTTTTTTTCACCAAAAATTTCAAAAAAAATATTTTTAGAATCATAATAAATTTTATATACATGTTTTATTTTTTATGGTATGTTTAGGAATTTGGGGGTATTTAATTTTATTACTTTAAGTCATAAATTAAACAGAATTCATGATTAAATCACAATTAAATATTTTTAACCTCTTCTTTGGTCTAATTTGGAAAAAAATAAATACAATATTTTATTCTCAAATTATTTTTGAAATTTTTAATATTTTCCTAATTAGAGTTCAATTATCACTATAATTAAGTCTTAATTATGTTTAATTCTTTTTTGAGTTATTTTGAATATAAAAATTCAAAATATTATTTTAATATTATTTAAAAATTAAGATAAGTCAAATATGAATCACATTAAGATACAAACATAAGTTTGTAAGATAGATGAAACATACACAAGTGAGAGAAGAAAGAGATCCTATTTACCCAAGATAACACAATCATAATGAAGTAATTGGTCTTGTAGATGCAAAATCTACATGAAAACTAAAAGTGAGAAATATTCTCAATAAACTAAAAAAGAAACACATGGATTCCAATGTTAGGTAGTTTACAACCATGGATGAAGAATTAGTGACATTAAGCTTCATATATCATTGTATAATTTAAAAAAGAAATTAAAACGATCATATTTCAGATTAACAAACAGAAAAGTAAAATATATGATTGATTGGAATCTTCATGAGAGAGTAAAGAATAAGGAACACACTAGTAGAGATTGCACTTGAGACGACTATTCCATTTGGAGAAAAAATGAGGAAAAGTGAATCTGGAGAAGTATTCTGAAATAGAACGAAGAGGTGAAAAACAACATTAACATATAAGAAAGCAAGTGGATAGGTAGCTGACCAGGAGAGTAGCGATGATATAAATGCATAGATCACATCAACAACATAACTAGCAAATTTTCAATAAGGAATGTATGTATCGATTTTCAAGCTGCATCAACAAAAATAAAGCCAACGATCGATAAAGAGTGCGATCGATAAATAGTGAGACAGAAATGAAAAACACTGAAACATACTGTTAGATAAAATAAGACCGGTTCAAATAAACCTAACTTAAATAAACTTTCCATGCAGGAACAAGGAACCGGACCGGATAAACAAAAAGAACCGGCTAAAGAAAACCAACCGGTCAAGCTACCAAACCGATCAAGAATACTTGGAACGTGACCGCACAAAGAAAGGATCGGCCAGAGCCTATAACCGGAATCATCAAACAACCGATCATCCACAAGGAAGAGAAATAACCGGAAGAAGTCCGGCTACATTACTCACACCAAAAGTCACTCGGCTAAGTCAAGCGGCCGACCAGTACAAGAAGACAATTTGGGTATCTGTTGAGAATGATACCAAATGAACAGACTGAACACTTCCATATCCATGCAAGTCTGAGGAAAGACCGTAGGCTGTAGAAAACAGTACTACCGGATCCTTTTACTTCAGGATAAGCCAGAAAGGAAATCTTCCAAGTACAGACAACTGTCCAACAGACAGTGCCTACATTGAGTAAAAGACAAACCCAGCAGGTTTGTCTTACAAACCGGAAGAACAGACCGCCAGGTCTGAGACATAATGCCAGGTCTGAGCTTGACCATCAGGTCTGAGGAAACGACCGCAGGTCTGAAACACTGAATCACTGCACCTATGCTCAACCAATCAGATTCAAGGCAGTGAAATATGACCGTTGGCATATTTCACCTATAAATGGGGCAGTTGAAGAAGAGTAAATGTGGGACATACATTGGGATAACAAGCGCTAAGAGCATTTACTACAAGTGATAAGATTGTGTTACTTTAAGAAAGCCTAAGTGTTAAGGTTAAAGTGTGCTTTACAATTTCGGTATAAATTGTAAGAGTATTATCGAGCAGAAACAAGTCTCGATCGGATTGTACTTGTATTCCTTAGTGAATATCCTTCTCGCGGTTTCGAGAGGAAGGGGTGACGTAGGAGTTTTATCTTCGAACATCAATAAAATCTGTCTTGCTATTTACTTTCTGCCGGCTTCATTGTCTAACCGATTAACTTAACTACACCGCTCCAAACCGACTCTATACGAACCATACCGAATTTCCAGATTACCGAAACCGACCCACCATTCTTCAAATCTCCATCATTCGAAACCGATTCTGCCTATCATACAAGTGTTCCGCTTCAACCTGAAAGCAAATCTCTTCCGCGCTTGAACCTAGTTCAAGGATTTGTGACAGGTTGTGTAGTATTGAAACCCCGGTGTTAATCTCTAACCGGATTAACCACCACCTTACGAGTAAGAACCGCTAACCGGTCCAACCCCCGGTCCTCTAGCGGCTACCTAGATCCTAACACATACCTAGAAAGGAGTGATTTTCGTTATTTCGTGATGGATTGTGGAGAGTTAGAGCAGAGACGATAAAGTCTTACTGATTAGATTTTATCAATAGAGAATAATAATTACGTTGTTCTACCTATAAAGAAAAGACTAGATTCCTAATTTAAATAAATATTTAAGTTCAAATTTTATTTTTAAATATAATATAATGATTAATTAATTTATTTTTAGTTTATATTATTTTTTATTTTTTATTTAATTAAATTTAAATAATAATTAATTAAAAGACATATGTTAATAAAAAAATTAATAATGTTATAAAAGATGTTTTTTATATGTTATATAAAAAAATAATAAAATTTTAAGGTTAATAAAATTTTATGTCAAATTTAATTTAAAAAAAATTAAAATAGTGAAATAAAATATATATAAAGTTTAAAAATAAAACATAAAAAATATAAAAATTTAGAATAGTTAAATTATAAGGTTCTTAACAAAGTTTGTATATTAAAAAATAAAAGTTATTGTATATGAATAAATATTGCTAAAAGTTTTTTTCCTTACTTTTCTTATTATGCGTTGTCATATAAGTGTCGCTGAAGTATGTTTTTGTTATAGTGATAATATTATAATAATATTTATAATATATAATTCTTAAGGTTAAAAAACATAATTCTAAAGTCAAAATATTTGTGAATGATAAAGTATAAATATTCTTAAGTTTATAATATATAATTCTGAAGTTTATTTGGCTCCCTTTCCGCACAATTATTCTTGACTAAATATTGATTATAACATAAATTTTAAGAAAGGCATACAAACTTAGCTTAGAGCATCAAAAGATTTGATCACAATGACCATAATTGAAATGAATGAAACCCAAAAACATGTTATATACAAATATCCCAACCTTCATTGATATAAATACTTGTATTATTGAGAGCACAAAATAGAACCAGAGGTAATAATCATTATAAACCGCACACATCCACTCTTATTAACCAACAATGTTCAAATAAAAACAGTTGTAAGGACGAGAAAAAATAAGTACAAATACGTGAAGGTATCTCATTTATGGTAACAAAAGTTTACATAGTAGATAAAATATATCAAATAACACATGAATATATATGTTTGGATAAAAACACCTAAGAAACTTAAACAAATGGGTCCATCTTACAAGAAGAATGTCTCATCATGTCTTGAATGATTATAGTGAAAACATTTCAATTCCCTATATTTTACAAATAAAATAATTAATTAAAGACTAAGAAATGATAGCACCAACTAACTATAAATATTAAAAACAAGATTAGATGGAAATGCACCACAACGGTAAACAATAAAATGCGGAATTTATCCTTTGTTTGGCAACACTTTCCCAAACCGTTTAAACCTGTGAGGAAGCTAACAAATAGGTATGCAAAATTCAATCAACGCAGCTCCTAAAACAGTGAGTAACAAACCAAGGAAGCACACACAAACAACACCGAATTTTAGCGTGGAAAACCCATCAATGGGTAAAAATCACGGGACACCTAGTGCCGCTTAAAATCCACTATCACCAGCAAGAGAGCAATACAAAAAGTTTTATCTAGACAATACTAGAGACATACAAATTCATAATACCCTTGGAAATATGCACATCAAGGATATATAAACAATCAAAGAACAAGAAAGGAAGAATATCACCAAAAACAACTGTTACTGTTCCGGCAACGAAACCCCAACCTCCAGACCTCTGAATCCGATCTCCACCGTCCAGAATGTTCGCCCAAAAGGTGTGAAGCTGCTGTCCAAAAATTAGGACGATCCAACGGTGCAAACTCCGACAATCATCAAAACACTAAGGCTGCTGAAACTTGAAGTTTTTCCCCTCTTTTCTTTCTTGATTTTCTCTCTCTTTCTTTTTCTCTTATTTCTTGCAAAAGAAGATTTCTCCCCTTTTATATTGCTCCCAAATAAGTGAATCAAGTGGGGGCCCAAGATGGGCCTATTTGCTGGGCTTTTCCTCATGGACTAAGGAAACAAAAAACCCAACAAATCTCCCCCTTTTCCTGACTATGAGGAAGAGTTTGCCATCCCGGCGATCGAATAACACACCTTCAACTTTTCCCTTGCCAATGCCTTTGTCAACATATCGGAACCATTATCATCAGTGTGAACTTTATCAAGTTCAAACAACCCATCTTCAAGAGATTCTCTAATCCAATGATACCGCACATCAATATGTTTCGTTCTCTTATGAAACATGGAATTCTTAGCAAGGTGTATTGCACTTTTATTATCACAAAGAACCACGTAGCGTTGTTGCTTGAAGCCAAGCTCCTGCAAAAATCTTTTCAACCACAATAGTTCTTTACAAGCTTCCGTTGCTGCCATATATTCAGCCTCTGTTGTCGATAAGGCCACACACTTTTGTAATCTTGATTGCCATGAAACAGCCCCCCCTACAAATGTCATCAAATATCCAGAAGTGGATTTTATGTTATCCTTATTTCCAGCCATATCAGAATCTGTTTATCCCATAAGCACCGGATTTTCATTTCCAAATGTGATATCAAATTTGGAAGTACCGCGCAGATATCTGAGAATCCATTTAACTGCTTCCCAATGCTTCCTACCAGGATTTGATAGAAACCGACTAACAACACCAACTGCATGAGCTAAATCTGGCCTCGTACACACCATAACATACATCAAGCTACCAACCGCTGAGGCATATGGAACCTTATCCATATCTTCAATGTCCTCCTTTGAAGTAGGACAATCTTTATCTGTTAACTTAAAGTTGATAGTAAGAGGAGAACTAACCACTTTAGCTTTGTCCATGTTGAACCTACAAAGCACCTTCTCAATGTATCGCTCTTGTGACATGTGCAACTTCTTGGCAACTCTATCTCGAGTGATCCGTACCCCAAGAATCTGTTTCACTGGCCCCAAGTCTTTCATTGCAAAAGACTTGCTCAACTTCTGTTTCAACTTAGCAATTCTTTCTGCATTCTTGCCAACGATAAGCATGTCATCAACATAAAGCAATAAAATGATACAATCATCATCACCAAACCTCTGAAAAAAAATGCAATGATCTGAAGTAGTCTTTCGGTAGCCTTGCTCCCCCATAATAGACTCAAAGTTCTTATACCACTGTCTTGGTGCCTACTTCAGCCCATATAGACTTTTCTGAAGTCTATACACATAGTCTTCTTTACCATCTACCTGAAATCCTTCAGGCTGCTCCATATAGATTTCTTTATCCAATTCACCGTGAAGGAAAGCAGTCTTGACATCCATCTGCTCAACCTCAAGATTAAGACTGATCGCTAAACCGAGAACCACCCGAATAGAACCCATCTTCACAACCGGAGAGAAAATCTCATCGAAATCAATACCCTTTTTCTGGATGAATCCTTTGACCACCAATCTAGCTTTGTATCTGGGTTGTGAGGTGAACTCATCAGTCTTCACCTTATAAACCCACTTGTTCTTCAATGCTCTCTTGCCTTTAGGCAACTTTACCAACTCATAAGTATTGTTCTTATACAAGGAATCCATCTCATCTTGCATAGCTTCAACCCATTCTTTCTTGTACTCATCTTCTATAGCTTCTGCATAACACTCAGGCTCTCCCTCATCAGTGAGAAGAATATACTCATTTGCAGAATAACGTACAGAAGGATAACGATCTCTCGTAGACCGTCTGAGTGGAACACATGGTGGCATGTCTGGAACTGGTAACTCTAGATGAACAACTTCATCTACATTTTGCTCTTGAGCATCAACATCATCAGTACCATGGTTATCAATAGGAACATCATCTCCAACCTGTGTGTCAACATGTTGTAGAGAAACTGGACCCAAATCAATAAGATCATCACTATGTCGAGGAGTTGTCTTTGTCTTCTCAACATCCTTCAAAATCTGATCTTTAATAAATACAACATCCCGGCTTCGAACAAGCTTCTTCTGAACTGGATCATAAAGCCTGTATCCAAACTCATCATCGCCATAGCCGAGGAACGCGCAAAGCTTAGAATTCACATCAATCTTTGACCTTTCATCTTTGGGAATATGCACAAATGCCTTGCATCTAAAGACTCGCAAGTGACTGTAAGAAACATCTTTGCCGCTCCTTACCCTGTTAGGAACATCATACTGCAAAGGAACACAAGGGGTTAGATTAATAACATGTACCGCCGTGTTCAACGCTTCACCCCAAAACGAACGCGGCAACCCTGAATGTGAAAGCAAACATCTGACTCTCTCAACCAATGTTCTGTTCATCCGCTCTGTTAAGCCATTCAACTGTGGTATCTTTGGAGGAGTCTTTTGATGCCGAATACTATGCTCTCTACAGTAAGCATCAAATGGCCCAATGTATTCACCTCCATTGTTTGTCCGAATACACTTGAGTTTTTTTCCAGTCTCTCTCTCAACTGAGGCATGAAATTGCTTAAACACATCTAAAACTTAATCTTTAGACTTCAAAGTATAAAACCATACCTTCCGGGAGTGGTCATCAATGAATGTGAAAAAATATAAGAAACCACCAAGTGTTTTTGTCGTCATAGGACCACAAACATCGGAATGAACAAGATCAAGTATGCGCTCTCTTTTGTAGGGAGGATGTCTCTTGAAGGAAACTCTGTTTTGCTTACCTGCAAGACAATGAGAACACCTCTTCAACTGGACATCACTTACACTTGATAACACTTCCTTCTTTGACAACAAAGCCATGCCCTTTTCACTCATATGACCAAGTCTCTTATGCCATATCTCAGTCATGTCAGCATTCTCCACAACGTTAACAATGCTCTTGGAGATCTTCGGTTGTACCACATACAACTTTGAGCACCTTTTACCTCTTGCCACGATCAATGAACCACGAGTGAGTTTCCACAAACCATTACCAAAATAGTTGTTGTACCCATCATCATCAAGTAAACCTGTAGAAATCAAATATAATCTCATATCCGGGACATGTTTTACATTTTGTAAAACCAACTCTATCCCAGTATCACATTTTAAACAGACTTCTCTAATGCCAACAACCTTTGATAGACCACTATTACCCATCTTGACATCCCCAAAATCACCTGGAGTGTAAGATGAATAAAAATCTCTTCGTGATGTAACATGACACGAAGCTCCACTGTCAATAACCCAACTCGCCTCATCATGTGCAAAGTTCACCAAATTATCATCACAACAAACAAAGAAATCATTAGTGATATTATTCACTTCAACCTTATCACCGCCATCGTCATCTTTCCTTTGATTGTTGTAGTTTTTCTTCTTGTTCTCTTTCTTTGCATGTCTACAGAATTTTACTGTGTGCCCTTTTTTACCACAATAGTAACACTCAACATTAGCATACTTCCCCTTACCGGAGCTACTAGTACCACGCTGATTTCCTTTGTTACCCGGACCTCTACTCTGACTTCTTCCCCGCTTTTCAAAGACCAAGACATATGATTGTGAAGAGGAACCCTGTGACTTTCTTCTCATCTCTTCATTCATAATACTGCCCTTAGCCAATTCCATGGTAATAATACCATCCGGTGTAGATTTGGACAAGGATGCCCTAAAAGTCTCCCAAGAATACGGTAATGTACCAAGTAGCCATAGACCTTGTATCTCATCATCAAACTTGATACTCATTCCTGAAAGCTGATTCACAATGCCTTGAAATGCATTTAAGTGATCTGTAACAGGAGTTCCATCTTTGTACTGTAACTTGATCAATTGCTTAATCAAGAACAATTTATTGTTCCCAGTCTTCCGAGCATACAACTGTTCAAGCTTGTTCCACAAAGTACAAGCATATGTCTCCCCAATAATATGATTCAACACATTATCCTCCACTCATTGCCGAATATATCCATAAACCTGTCTATGCAAAATAGTCCATTCTGCATCTGTTTTAGTCTCAGGTTTATCAGTAGCAAAAATAAGTAAGTAATAATCTTTCACATATAGGAGATCTTCCATTTTTGCCTTCCAAACTTGATAACTAGAACCATTCAAATTAATCATCCTACTTGTATTAGTTTCCATCATTCAAACAGTTCAATTCACAAATAAGCAACCAATGCTCTGATACCACTTTGATGGAAATGCACCACAACGGTAAACAATAAAATTCGGAATTTATCCTTCGTTTGGCAACACTTTCCCAAACCGTTTAAACCTGTGAGGAAGCTAACAAATAGGTATGCAAAATTCAATCAACGCAGCTCCTAAAACAGTGAGTAACACACCAAGAAAGCACACACACAAACAACACAAAATTTTAGCGTGGAAAACCCCTCAATGGGTAAAACTACGGGACGCCTAGTGCCGCTTAAAATCCACTATCACCAGCAAGAGAGCAATACAAAAAGTTTTCTCTAGACAATACTAGAGGCATAGAAATTCATAGTACCCTTGGAAACATGCACATCAAGGATATATAAACAATCAAAGAACAAGAAAGGAAGAATATCACCAAAAACAACTGTTACTGTTCCGGCAACGAAACCCCAACCTCCAGACCTCAGAATCCGATCTCCACCGTCCAGAATGTTTGCCAAGAAGGTGTGAAGCTGCTGTCCAAAAATTAGGACGATCCAACGGTGCAAACTCCGACAATCATCAAAACACTAAGTCTGCTGAAACTTGAAGTTTTTCCCCTCTTTTCTTTCTTGATTTTCTCTCTCTTTCTTTTGCTCTTATTTCTTGCAAAAGAAGATTTTCACCCCTTTTATATTGCTCCTAAAATTTAAAAGGACCTAAATAAGTGAATCAAGTGGGGGCCCATGATGGGCCTATTTGCTGGGCTTTTTCTCATGGACTAAGGAAACAAAAAACCCAACAAAGATATAGTATACAAATGATTTATTAGAATCAAGAGGAGTACAAGAGAAGTATATGAAGTGGATTAGAATAATTGAAAGAAAGATTATATTTAGAGTTACATAAGTTATAAACTTTAGATTAGATTTATAAGGAAATTAATATAATATAATAATATAATATTGATATTATCACAATTTATCATATTGTGATAATATCTTACAGATATATTATTTTTGTCTTATAACTTTCTTCATCAAACTCAAGATGAAAAGGACTTGAATAACTTGATATTAAAGACGAGATTTTGAAATTTTGATGATGTATTTTTCAAGCTTCAGAAACTCGTGAGTTCTATCCAATTATAAGATGGTAATGTTATTACTGATAAACCAACGAAGAGTTAGAATCCCATGTGCATTGAATGCTGGGGTGAAACAACAATTAAATAAACTTTGAAGTTACTGGTGAGTCTCGAGATCCATCCAACGACAGGATGAAAGTGTTTTGCATAAAATAAAACTAGCAAAAAAAGTAGATTCACATGGGCATAAAATGTTGGGGATGAAACAACACTTTAAAAGAAACTCATCTTAACTAAAGAATAACAGTGTGTTGACTAAATAACCAATAAATAAACACATATGATTGAATTAAGACCAATAAAAATATGGGCATTGACTATTGAGATAAAACAACAATTGAAAACAAATTAAGAGAATATGATTGCCGAAGAAAAATAAAAACATCAATAATTTTTTTTAAAAAAAAAACAAAATATTATTAAAAATATAATAATAATAATGATTAGAACTCTCCATCAATTGTTAAGGTAACCATTGATGGAGGCAGCGAAATACTAAATTATGTAGGTCTAGAATAAAATTTTGACTTTAATACCATATTAGATTATAAATTGAGAAAAATATATTGAATGTTATATTTAGAATTACATGAGTTATGTCTAATATATATATATATATATATATCTTAGATTAGACTTATAAGAAAATTAATATAATATAATAATATAATATTGACATTATCACAATTTATGATATTATGATAATATTTTATAAATATATTATCTTTATATTATAAAAAGATAATGTACTCATTTGATTACTACTTCTCTACTAAATTATTTAGCTTTTCTTCTCAATTTAGTATGATATATATTATAATATAATAATAATTTAGGTGTCATTATCATTGACACCTTCATGAAACAAATCAATTTTAGGCAAAGACCATATAAAGAGAAGCACAATCATGTCATCTCTAGTGCACACCACATTATGTTATCTTACATAAGAAAGTTATCAAACTTAAAATTCAATAAAAATTAATTCAAAAAAGAAAAAGAAAAGGAAATCATATATAATTACCTTTAGTAAGCAATAGTGACAGATCTAGTATGTGCATCATGTCATTACAAGGTCTACCAAAGGTGGCCGACAAAAGAAAGAATATAAAAAATAAAATGTACGGCCAAAGACATTAGACAATTCAGAAAAAGAGAATATAGGATAGTGTTTGATTAGTCTTATAATAATATATGAGATTGATTACTCACAATTTATAAAACTCATTTACATTTTAAGCTCCAAAAAAATATTCAAATTGTAGGTGAACCCGATGGAGTACTATTATAAGATATTAAGTCCTTGGTCGTGGGATAACCACAATGTTTCTTAATACGATACAATCAATAAACATGATATAAAAAACGCATTATTATAAAATTGTATATCAAGATTTGTTTGATTTGTATCGTAAGAGATGATTTGTTAAACTTAAAAATTGATAAACTACTAGTTTTAAAATGCAATAGCGAAATATATAATATCTCATATTAAAAACAAAAAATCAATTTAAATATTAGTAAATGTGTAGTAGAATAAATTTAAAGTGTATTGTAACTACAATAAACTAAATATTTATCTTCAAAATACAATGTTATTTACACCAATAACTCTTAATATTTGATTAACAAACATATTATAATATTATTTAAACTATCATGTATTTCGTGCATTTGTACGAGTAATAATATAAAAAATTGTGGAAAAAATATTACGGTAAAAATATTTATAGGCGGGTCAACCCACAATCCGACCTAAGTATCCATTTACTCTCACATATATATCCAAATTAACCACAACTCTTGACCCGGCAATCCGAACACTTTAAAAATTAAGCATCATTAAACTTATATTGTTAAATTGTTCCGCATTCATAAAATTTGGTGTTGAATTTAAAATATAAAGTGTTATCAGCCTAGTTGGTTAAACAGTTGTACTTGTTTGGTTAGGTTGCAAGTTTGAACTATACTTATAGCATATTTAATTTTATTTTTAACCGTTATAAGTTTATGGGCGGTTCAACCCACAATCCGACCCAAATATCCATTTACTTTCACAAATATATCCAAATGAACCACAACTCTCGATCCGGTAATCCGGACACTTTAAAAATTAAATATCATTATATATATATAAATTAGTTAGTTAAAAAATTGAATTTATATTGTTAAAATGTCCCGCGTTCATCAAATTTGGTGTTAAATTTAAAATATAAAAAATGTTATTAGTCTAGTTGGTTAAAGTGTTGTACTTATTTTGTTAGGTTGTAAGTTCGAAACATACCTATAGCATATTTAATTTTATTTTTAATCGTTTTAAGTTTATGGGCGGGTCAACACACAATCCGACCAAAGTATTTAATTACTCTCACATATATATCAAAATTAACCACAGCTCTCGACCCGGCAATCCGTACACTTTAAAAATTAAGCATCATTATATATATATTAGTTAAAAAGTTGAACTTATATTGTTAAAATGTCCCGCGTTCATCAAATTTGATGTTGAATTTAAAATATAAAGTATTATTAGCTTAGTTGGTTAAAGGGTTTTATTTGTTTTTGTTAGGTTGAATGTTTGAACCATACCTATAGCATATTTAATTTTATTTTTAACCGTTTTAAGTTTATGGGCGGGTCAACCCACTATCCGACTCAAGTATCCATTACTCTCATATATATCCAAATTAACCACATTTCTCGACCCGGCAATCCAGACACTTTAAAAATTAAGCATGATTATATATATATATATATATATATAATTATATGAATAATTAACTTGAATATTAAAGTTTAAAATATAATATCTTATCTTATCTATCAAATTTAGAAATTTATTTTTTATTATATATAATTAATGTATAAATTATTACCATTGAACAACAAAAAAAAATATTTTTCAATTGAAAATTATGTCAAAGTAACTAAGCATTTTTTTTTAAATCACATCAATTAAACATATAGTACTGTATAAATTAACAAAATATAACCTAAAATGGAATTTAATTAATTAAATAAATGAATAATGTCTTGAAATAAGATTAAAAAAATAATAATTAAACATAAATATATCAGTATGATTCTCATGCAATCATGGTCCTTCAAATAAAATAAGAATATAATTAATCTTTTAAAAAAAAACATAAAATTTGTAATACAGTTATGAATATTCAATTTAAATATTATTTACACACCAAACTGGGTATTAATTTATCGTTAATACCGATATCTTACTAAAACATTCATCATTCACGGGTTCGATTTCATCTAGAGCACTTTAAATAAAAGTGGACATAATTATGAGGATGTCATGTTAGTTCTCTTTATTTAAAAATAAAAATAAAATAACAATATCATATCATCTCACAAATGTAACAATTATATATAAATAATTTTTATAATATCTCCAAATTTACCATTAGTCTGGAATTTAAACTTTAGTTTTTATTATTATTGACTAAAATATTTTTAACCATTACACTAATTAAGATTTTGATTTTATATTTATAATTTTATGT